>NC_141096.1:21725390-22247890 GCF_041138505.1 Cibotium barometz | reverse complement strand
ATCAACCCCGTGCTCGCTTTACTCCTAGTCTCTCTGCTGGTTACTAGCATAATCGCCGCAGTTGGCATACCAGACAATCGTGAAGGGCCTCCTCTATTGTATGGAGACATCAACAACAATCGTGAAGGGCCTCCTCTCTTCTCCCCAAGAGGAGTCTGCGTAAACCTGGTCCAAGCTCACCTCATATTCCCGCTTCCGGTTAGATACGGGCAGGCTTGGACACTTTGGGGGACGAGACGAGCCGAGAATCGTAGTGGCTCCACGGTTGTGCTGCGCAGCAAGTACCGGGAGGTGTGGCAGGGCGAGTCCATAGTGGTGCGGTGGGCGCCCGAGAACTCTAACATGATGGAGTTGGACTCCCCAAGTGCTGACCAAGATTATCCTGGCAGAGTCTCGGCAGAGTTTGTTGCAACACCCATGGTAGTAGTAGAGACACTCTTCTACTAGACAGTCACATACATTCACAGGATTAGTGCCATGGTCCCTTGGAGACTCTCGAGGCTCTCCCTACAGTCCTCCCAACAGCTAACAAGCAAAGTAGATGGGCACAAGTGATGGTAGAACTATGTATGCATCCGGTTCATGAGGCAAGGACATAGCACGGATCGCATCCCCCCAACTCCAGTATGGCCCCGACACCCCATTTTATAGGCTCTTTGAGGACGATAGGAACTGGGTGATCGGATATGATTTATTGGGACTATACATATAGGATACCTAGATCATAACACATGAGCCACTCTTACACATGCTAGTACTACATGGGTACTTTCATGAGGCTTACAGAGGATTGTTTCATATGGAGCCACTCTCACACAAACAATAATACTACATGGGTAATTTCATGAGGCTTATAGAGGATGGTTTCATACTGAGGGCCACATATCTTACCAGTTGCGCCTGTCATCGGCGGCCACCTAAGGATAGAGATAGGGAGAGCCATGAAGAAAGAAACATAATGAATAAAAAAGTTAGTTCTCATTAACACATTAACAACAAAGGAGAACAAGAGGAAAAAGAGGTGAGTACCCTAAACCCTACTCTTAATGCATAAGTGATTGAAATAAATTAGCTTATGTTAAGCCTAAACCCTAGCTCTATGCATAGAATGCTTAATAGATAGCTTTGATGGAGAGCTCTCCATTAAAGCTCTCCATTAAAGCTCTCTATTAGAGCTCTATGCATTAGGCTAGGATTAGGGCAAGGGAGAGGAAAGAGAGGGGAAGGGAGAAAGGGAAAGGAAATAGAGGGGAAAGGGAAGGGAAAGAAAAGCTCACATAGAGCTAAGTAGAAGCTTTCCATGAAAGCTTGGAATAGGGGAAAGCATTGAAGCTTTCCATAAAAGCTTGGGAGAAAGCAAGAAAGAGGCACTTACCTTGGAGATGAAGAGATGATTGATAGAATAGCATTGAAAGAACAGGCATAGCTTTTGCATGTGCAGGCTATTGGAAGTAGATAGAACTTGACTCCCGTCGCGACGGCATTTTAGGTGGGAGTCTCAGTTTCTAGATCGCTACAGCGAAATTTCGATGATGGGGGCAGTAGATTTTTGCTGTTGTCATTGTTGTCTAGCAGAAGTCCTGGGTAATTTTCTATCAACAGTTTTGGATGGTGTTATGTGTTTTGTATGAACCCTAAATCAGTTTTGGCTAGGTTGAAGATGTCTGACAGTGATCATGAAGGGCTAGAAGTTGGTTCTGAGGCATGGTTGAGTGAAAAAAATTATTGTGTCTGTAATTGATGCAAGGGCCAATATTTACGACAATGTCGTATACCAATTGAGCATGTTCGAACATATGGTCTTCATGAGGCATTGGCACGACTAAGTGTGGATGATGACATGGAGTAAATCAAATTGAGTGGCAAATGCCAAAAGAACACGTATACTTATTATCACACACGAATAACAGGTGAGAATGTATCATGATAGTCAATACTTACTACTTGAGTATCCTTTGGCAACGAGATGAGCTTTAAATTTGTCAAAAGAACCATCAACCTTAACTTTTGTCTTCTTATACACCCACTTACACTAGATAGGTGTTCATACACAAGAAAGATCAGTTAGAATCCAAGTACCTTTTGAGATGAGAGAATCATATTCATCTTGCATAGCATATTGCCACTAATCCTTTTGTGGAGAAGAAATAGCTTCCTCGTATGTAATAGGGTCTTCAATAATGGACATGGCATGAAATTCAATGTCATCATGAGGAGTATGAGAACCATGTTCATCTTTAATAGAAAGGTCAATGTAGATATCAATGGCAGGGCTATTTTTCTCACAATCCAATGAAGAGCATGGGACATAGATATCAACTTCAGAATCAATTATATGAGATTCATTTATTAGAAAAGGAAAAGATGTGAGAATGGTTTGTGAATCATCAGATACATAGATGGACCATTCACCACCCATAGTATGCTCATCAAAAATTGCATCACGGCTTGGAGTGACCTTCTTAGAGATAGGATGATAGAACTTATAGCATTTGGCATTATCAGGATACCCAATTTGGAAACTTCTTGAATATACGAAATTACCGATCATGCTATAACCTGACATGGTAATTCTTAGAGGGCTCCTTTTTGAGTCCAAATTTTGCCTAATGTACCCTTGCCTTTGATCCCCATATAGTGCCCTATTAGGATCTCTAAAGAGTTGATCATAGGGTTTGTTGTTTTCCGCATTACAGACGAAATTCCTCTTCATTGTTTTTTTTTGGAGAGGGATTGTGTGTCTATGTTTGTGTGTCTTATTATGTAAGCTTAAGGTTGATGACCCTTATAAATAGAATCATCATTCAATTTAGTATCACATCTAGGTATGTAAAATTAGTTTTAATTTAGAAAGTTATCTATCGATTAAGGAATTCCACGTCTTTATTGTTCAATTTTGTATCTTATAAATCTACTGTGGATTCAAAATTCCTAAATAGGGTAAACTTCAAGGATACGAGCTGGATTACTAAATACCTACCTTAAACATTTTGAAGAAGATATTAGCAATGAATGAAGATTAAGTATTCTAAGAATTTCCTAAGAAAATCATGGATAATATTTTGATTGTTGGGATTGACCTAATTCATGACTAATCTCAAAATATAGCCTCATGAAGCCATTGGACATGATGCTTATGCCTTTCTTTTATAATAAGTTTATGGAGAGGAACAAAAATACCATTAGGATTGACTTGATTCAGATTTAAAGTCGTGGCATGGTTACCAAGTAGGTAAATTTCCAAGTGCACAATGGCTAAGATATGTCGAAGCCATTGAAATTCATGAGGAATTTTCTAAGAATTGAGGACACGAGTTAAGCCAAGTAATGTTACTAGCCCCATGAGAGCTAGAAGTTATCCAAGATCCCCCTAAACTTACAAGGTAAGCAAGAAGGAAGCAAAACAAAACTTTGGTTGAGGTAGAATGAGAAGCAAAAAGAGCTTTGGCATGAAGGGGGGAGAATGACAAGGAGCTAGATTTATGGAAGGTTCCTAGGAATTTCAAATCTTTTGATGTTGATGAGAGTAAGGTAGTTCACGTACTGACGAGGGGTGACCCAAATAGGGTAATGATATGATGGACCTGTAGAGGTGAAAGAGTTGAATATTATAGAGATTCGTGTGAGGACCCCGAACTTTTTTTCATTGTTGCCATGGATCTCACTCTACAAAAAGAAGAGGCATTGATAACTCCATTAAAAAATTTTAAGGATTGATTTTCTTGGAGTTATAAGGACATGAAGGGAGTGCTGCTAGAAGTGGTGTAGCAATCATGAAAGCTTCAAGGCTAGTCAAGCAACGTCCGTATCAAATGAATACAGAATATTGAGCAATCTGTAAAGGAGGATTTCTGATGCCTTCCTATCCCTAAATGGTAGAGGTTGCATGAACTTATCATACCTATACCTAACTCTGCTTACTACTGTCATGTCCTTGCCCATTAGTGTGACCCTCCTGGCATGGGTAGCACAAATGTTAAGGAATTGTGGCAATAATCTGCGGATGAATTAACCCAACCGTCCACACGGAGCGATATGACAATTTCAAAAGTTGGAGAATGGCCATATCGCATCGTGAACGAAAAGAGCGAAAGACAAGGGAAAGACAGTGAAAAACCTACAAGGGTTGGGATAGAAGGTGATTTTCCATGTGGATGGAAGGATTGAGCTGTCTGTCGAGCTGCACGAGCAAAGGAGTTGACGTAGAAAAAAGCATGGAAAAAAAATATTCCTCTTTTTTATAGACCAAAACGCAATCATGAGACGTTGATAGCGTCAGCCCTGTACGTGGCAATTCATGAATGGACAATGCCGTAAGCCCTACCTAAATCATGTAAAGTCAGCTCTATTATTTGACCTATATAAAGATGTCGTCTGACACATCGGCATATTTCTACGCTCCAAAAATTCTCACCTTCCATACCGTCCACGGTGCGAGTCTTTTTTTTTCCATTGAGTATTAGCCACACGGCCCATACCATCCATGGTGTGATAGCTGCATTCGCCCTCCTTTGCTTTCCCCTTCCCACAACTTCTTGAACTACTCGTTAGTCAAGAAGTTGGGGTTGACTGAGACCCGAAGTGATCATGAGTATACTGTTGGCCTAGCCAACGGATATGACAAAACGGTATGGAATACCGTAGTATTGGGGGTCCCATTATCTATGCAGGACTACGAGGCTCCGCTTGACTTTCAGGTCATGCACTTAGCTAGAGCAGACGTATATCTAGGCAGGCAGTGGCTATATGGCTTGGGCCCTAGTCTAGCTCGGAATTACTTACATAATACGCTATGTTTTGAGCATGGAGGTAGAGTCATTACCCTACAGGGCGACCGTACAACAATATATTCATGAGTTTGGGAATTTTCCAACTCCCATTTTTCGAATACTAAAAAGGTGAGACCTGGATAACATGCCTATAAGTTTTTCAAAACCATATCATGTGACCTATTGTTGGAAAGCGCTTGGAAAATGGAATCTAGTGAGCTTTAGAGCGCTCAATTTGGAGTAACGGTGTTCAAGTTATGATTAATCCAAAGATTTGACCACGTGTCCCAAACTTATGGGAAATTCCCATATTCCCCAATATGGTGTTGTACTGTCCCTACCACACCACTTATTTCCTCCATGGAGCTGTGCACAGCAGTCCATAGAGACCAGATAGCAGAGGTATATGCTTATTACCCTCTTTTAAATTCTGTTTCTGTAGATGAAACTGTAAATGATGTTTGCGTAGACAAACAAGGCAAACAAAATAGCCTTGGACGAGACCCACTGTTTGAAAAACCTGTTTGGCATGCATGCAATTCAAACAAGAAAAAATCCAAGGTGAAAGAGACATTAAAGAAAAAGTACGTAGATACTTTAATGAATTTATTAGAGAAATTCCAGGATTTTTTTCCTAATGATTTGCCAGATGGCTTACACCATCTAGAGAAGTAGACCATGGCATTGAAGTTATGCCAGGATCAAAACCTATAAGCAAACCTGCTTATAGATTAAGCCACTCTGAGGCACAGGAGGTGGAAAAACAATTGACGGAATATTTGAACAAAGGCTTCATTCGGCCTAGTTCAAGTCCATGGGCATCGCCTATTCTTCTGGTAAAGAAGAAAGATGGATCTATGCGGATGTGCATAGACTATAGGGCTCTTAATCAGATAACGATTAAGAACAAGTATCCGATGCCACGCATGGATGAGTTGTTTGATCAACTCTATGGATCGAGATACTTCACAAAAATAGACCTGAGATCAGGATATCATCAGGTTACAATTAAATTAGAAGATGTTGTGAAGACAGCATTTAGGAACCCGTTTCGGACATTTTGAGTTTTTGGTTATGCCATTTGGGCTAACCAATGCTCCAGCGACGTTTATGATGCTGATGGATAGCATTTTACGTCCATATATGGAAAAATTTGTAGTAGTTTTCCTAGATGATATTCTTGTGTACAGTAAGACACAAAAAGAACACATAGAGCATTTGCGTCTAGTGTTCGAGTTGTTGTGAAAGCACAAACTATTTGCAAAGAAAAGCAAATGTGAATTTTTTGAAATAGAAATTCACTACCTTGGCCATATTATATCCGCCGATGGTACGCGGATGGAGCCAGAAAAAGTAGAGGCTATTCTTAAATGGCCAGCGCCGAAGAATCTCGAGGAACTGCAGATTTTTCTTGGCATGTCGGGGTTCTACCGACAGTATGTGAACGACTACGTGAAGATCGTAGTCCCGTTGACTGACCAGTTTACGGTCAAAAACTAAAAACATTAGTTGGGGGGAAGCCCATCAGAAGAGCTTTGATAAGCTGAAGGTGACCGTAGCTGCACCTATTTTGACTATTGTCGATCCAAATGAGCTGTTTGTTTTGGAAACAGACGCTAGTAATGAGGCCATTGGGGCCGTACTTATGCAAAGGGGACGCCCAATTGCATTTGAGAGTAAAAAGTTAGATCGTGCGCAGCGTAACTACTCGGCTTACGAGCGAGAGTTACTAGCGATAATTCATGCACTGAAAAAGTGAAGACACTATTTATATGGTGCTACTTTTGAGGTCCGGATGGACCATGAAAGTCTGAAATGGCTTTCAAGTCAAAATGAAATGAAGGGTAGAAAAGCTCGGTGGGTGGAGATTCTACAGGAGTTTGACCTTCAGATACGTTACCAGAAAGGTAAGCATAACGTGGTGGCAGATGCACTTAGTCGCATGCCACAAATTAATGAACTTAGTTTCACAGTCTTCAAGAATGATTTCTTGGAGTCACTACGTGGTTTATGTGAGCATGATCCATCTTTTACAGAGGTCTGGCGCGCTGTACGCGTACGCACTTCTTCACAGACGCGACCACCTCCCTCGTTGGCACGGATTGCTAGTCCGGAGAGACTGGCCGAAGGTGCAACGGGAAGGGAAGCGAGAGTTAGTCCAGAGAGACTAGCCGTGTCTTCTGGGTATAGTTTGGAGCTGGAGAGCTCTGACGTAGGCCCTTTATCACCTTTGACTGCCACGGCTTCAAAGGGGAGTGATAAACTTCGTCGGGGGGAGAAATATGCTAATTACTCCATTGACGACGACGGGTACTTACTCTACAAGGGTAGAGTATGTGTACCAACTATTTGGTGACTTTCGGGCCCAAATTCGTAAAGAAAGTCATGATAGTCCAAGTGCGGGTCATCTCGGGATTCAGAAGACCTATGCACTAGTAAAAAGATAGTTTTATTGGCCTAGTTTGTTTAAGGACGTCCAGACTTATGTGCTGAAATGCAGTAAGTGCCAGGTCAATAAACATGAATGTCTTAAGGTTGGAGGACTACTCCATCCGCCGCTGGAGATTCCTCAAGGGAAATGGGAAAGCATTTCCATGGATTTCATTACTGGTTTACCCAAGACGAGTGAGGGAATGACTCGGTGTGGGTGGTAGTGGACAGGTTAACTAAAATGGCAAAGTTTATCGCCACGAAGAAAACTGTTAAAACACCAGCAGAGTTGGGAAAACTCTTTATTGAACATCTCTACAAGCTATATGGCCTGCCCACAGATATAGTGTCGGATAGAGATAGAAAGTTCAACAGTCATTTTTGGAGGGAAGTCTTCAAAAAGTTGGATACTACTCTGAGTATGAGTACGGCAGATCATCCGGAGTCTGATGGTCAAACTGAAAGAGTTAACCAAATTCTAGAGGATATGTTACGTTCTTATGTTAGTAAGAAGCAATCTAATTGGAAAGAGTACTTGCCCTTATTGGAGTTACCTATAACAGCTCCAAACACTCAGCGAGACGACTGGATTTACACCATTCATGTTAATGTATGGATTCCAGCCGAGATCTCCGATGGCTGTAGGCCTAGAAAAGGAGAAGATTCAATCTGTCAAGGATTTCCTTGAAGATATGAATGATATGCTCAGAGCCGCACATGAGAGCATTCGTAGAGCTGAGGATCACGCTAAAACTTATGCCGATAAAGGACGTAGAAAGGTGACCTTTGCAGAAGGTGACTTTGTATTCCTCAAGGTTCCTGCGCATTCAGAAACCATGAAAACGGGAAAGTGATAAACTTTCTCCGAGATATTGTGGTCCTTTTAAAATCCTTAAGAAGATTGGGGACGTAGCATATAAACTTGAGTTACCGGAGAGTTCTCAAGTCCATCATGTCTTCCATGTCAGTAAACTGAAGAAATCAGTTCACGGGTTAGAGAACGCAGTTTCTCCAGAGATTTTGGTGGACTTGATAGAGCCACCAAAGATACCACATGAACCTGAAAAGATTCTAGAGTACCGTGATAGAAAAACCCGACATAAAGTGTACCAAGAGGTACTTGTTAAATGGACAGATAAAGATGAGGAGGTAGCTACCTGGGAACGCCGTAGTGCAATTTCCAAGAGGTTTCCCCAGTTTGTTTTCAAGGATTAAGGGGGGGTAATGTCACGTAGGCTGTAACGCCTATGACCGATGGCAGACCGAAAGACCAAGGACGTGGCCATCCGGGTTCAGTGGGGGGAGAGGATGCCCGTGCGAAGTCATGGGCGGCCAGGCTAGTGTGGACGGCAGGCCACACACTATATAGCCTGGGGGATGAGGGGCAATCCTCATTCTTCCTCTCTATGGCTGGGTGGTGAACCAGAGGCCGTCCCCTCCTGCTGTGGTAGCGCCCGTAGAGCGGTGTTACAGCGATCTAACAAAACTAAAGTAAGAAATAATTCAAACAAACTAAAGCAATAAGAATTAAACCAGACAAAATAAAGAAATAATTAATTCAGGCAAACTTAAGCAAGAATTTACCTTCTGGTTCTCATCCTCCTCCAACTTGGCTGCATCCCAAAGATTGATGGAGCCCTCTTCGTGTGACTCTACGGCCACCTATGGTGCCATACATGCGCACCATGTCATGCGGACCTACAGTAGGCTGCCACATCGCTGGTGTCATTGAACAAGCATGATAGGCTGCCTCATCGTTGGTGTCATTGAACAAGCGTGATAGGCTGCCTCATCTCGCTGGTGTCATTGAACAAGCGTGATGCTCATCACAATGACGCACTGTCACCTCTCTGAACTCTACAGAATTGAGAGGGAGTCTCCGCACTGTATGCAACTGCCTCGAGGATTTACCATCTTTTTTGGGCTCGTTGTTTGCCACTCGTGCTAGCTTTAGGCTTTGGACACTCAGCCTTTGCGTGTCCTACATCATTGCAATTAAAGCAGCGATTTTCCTTTCACGCTTTAATATACTGCTCTTTCTTTTGGATTTCGATGTCTCTTTTCTTCTTGGATGGTCGCAGTTTTTTAGACCAATGACCACCCTGTCCTTCCTGGTCCGTCCTATCCCCTTGTTTATCACTGCGAAAGCCTTTTCTTTTAAGGCCTGACCTCCTCTTTTCACTACCCTCGGCCCTGCTCGAACCACCACGCGCACTACGGTGCTTGATGTCATCGAATATCTGCGCATACTTAATTGCCTCTGCTAAGTCTTTAGGCTGTAAGGGCTCTACGTACTGAAGGTAATCATCTTTGAGAACTCTTTTAAAGCCTCGCAATGTTTGGAATGCATCGATCCCCTTTAGCTTGAGTACTATCTCCCTATAGTCTAAGATGTATTGAGTCAGGGATTTGTTCTCCATCGAGCACTTGTCCCATAACTCCCAGCTTCTCTCCACCTCATTAACAGGCGAAAAGTCTTTTCGAAACATCGTTTCAAACTCCGTCCAAGTGGCAGGACAAGTTGTCAAACTCATCCACCACTTGTACGCTTTGCCGGTTAATGAGAGGCTAGCCTCTACGGGCTGTATCCGGCTAGATCGCAGCGCATGTAAATCTGACCACTTCGCTAGAAACATATTGACCGAGTCCTTGTTTCTCTCCTTCTCCTCGCCACCAAAACTAGGCGGCTTTAAGTCTTTCAATAACGACGAATGTCGCTACGGACAGCCCCGCAGGCGCATCGGCCTGTACTCCTATAACTACTGGCGAGGCTATGCTCACCCGTGCTCCAGGAGTTCGTCTATCACGAGGAGTCAGAGTACTAGCCGAGGCGGCTGTCAGTGCATCTAACCGTGTGGAGATGCTCTGTAGCATCGTGACTAAGTCAGTCTGGACTTTACCCATATTGTTCAGTTTGGCATTAAGATATTTAAAAAGTCCACTAGAGAGCTCCATCTCTGTCAGGATGTCGGTAGGGTCCAATAGGTCATAATCGTCGTCGTCATATTCCAAGAGGTCCTCCTCGATCCCCTCGGTGACGTCGGTGTTCATGTCATCTGGCTCATCGGCCAGAAAGGGGTCATCTGCCAACCCACTGCGGCCGTTGCGGGCTCGCTGGGTCCTAAGGCGGGGTCAATAGACGAGGAGGGCGCTGGCGGATCACGCGTGATCGACGAGCGCACTCCAGACTGGACAACAGTCGGGCGTATACGGCCTGACAATTCAGTCGGGGTTAAATCTGCGACCGAGGACAAGAGACTTGAAAACCCTAGAGAAGTAGAAGGCGGTGGGGATACACTACGCCTAGCAGACATCCTTAATTCTTGCACAAAGAAAAATGCGAAAACTCGAAAAATACAAAAAAAACGCTAATAAAATGAGCAGTGATGTGGAGAGAGAATAGTCACCCCCCTTACGGTCGCTTGCGACTGTCGTCGACTCTCGATTTGTGTTGTGCTGTGAGCCCCTACAGTCGCAAGCGACGACGGTCGCTTGCGACTGTCGTCGACTCTCGATTTGTGTTGTGCTGTGAGCCCCTACAAGCGTCGCTACTCTGGGATGCTCCGATCCGAGAGAAAAGAGCCTGCAACTCATAAAAAAAATTAATTTCCTCGGGAAGTTGTGCCTGAAACATCCTAGATTATCTCTCCAATGCCGGGAGAGTGTTCGTTTGGAGGGAAGTCTTCATTTGATTTTTTTTTAAAAATAATAAAATAAAATAAAAATCAAAGATAGAGGCTGGCCGCCGCCTATGGGCCGGGCAGGCCGCTTGTGGTGGTGGCTGGTCGCCCGTGGTGGTGGCTGGCCGCTTGTGGTGGCTGGCCGTCGACGTTGGCTGCACCTGGCGGCCTGGGCTTAACTTCGCCCGCCCAGGTTGTCTTCGCCCCCCCCTCTGCACAACAGCAGTCTTCGCCCCCCCCCTCTGCACAACAGCATTTACGGGTGGTCTTCGCCCCCCCTCTGCGCAACATCAGTTTCGTGTTTAGGCTGGCCGCCGGTAGCACCAGGCAGCTGCGTTATTTTTTCTAGCCGCACTCACGCGACGCAATGGTCCAGCGGCATCTTTCTCTACACAGCCACTTGCTCTACACCAGGCGACCTCTCTCTACACCCAATCGAAAATGTGTTTTTGCAGACAAGCTTCAACGCCAAAAGAAAAACGAAAAATGCTTTCCTGCAGATTCGCTTTGGTGTGTGCTACCGAGAGAGAGAGAGAGAGAGAGAGAGAGAGAGAGAGAGAGAGAGAGAGAGAGAGAGAGAATTCTTCCTTTCAATTTTGGCCACCTCCCTCCACACCGTCCATTGTGTAGATAAGGATGAGATTTTGAATGGTTGAAAACCATTGAGTCGGCCCCGGTCCCCCGGTCACGCGCACAGACCTTGACGACCCAATCGAACCGATGCTCTGATACCAGTGTTAGATCGCTGTAACACCGCTACGAGCGCTACCATAGGAGGGGACGGCCTCTGGTTCACCACCCAGCCATAGAGGAAGAATGAGGATTGCCCCTCATCCCCCAGGCTATATAGTGTGTGGCATGCCGTCCACACTAGCCTGGCCGCCCATGACTCCGCACGGGCGTCCTCTCCCACTGAACCCCGGATGGCCACGTCCTTAAGAAATTGTTTACCAGCCTTAGGACTTATATAAGAAGAGTATTCATTAGTAAGGGGCATATGAGGAGTTTGCATATAGATGTGAAATAAACATTCATCTTCAGACGCTTCTAGTGACGTATCTTTCTTTGCAACATGGTACATAATCTGCATCACACTTATAATTCTATTTTTCTCCCCATCTATCAACAACTCAACAAGTTTCTCAATGACTTTTGATGCATTTGCCAAACACTTTTTCTTTAAAATGGCTTGCTTATGTTTCTCTGATGATTCATGAATTTGTAAAGCTTGTTTTTGGATGGTTGAACTACCTTCATGGGCAAATATACTTTTCATTTTACATTTGGTACTTATACTATATTTTACTCTTTCTTTCCCATCTTCCCCTATTCGTGGATAAGCCCACTTAAAGTGCAATTTCCACATGGGTAAGAATGTACGCTTGTAAGTTTGCTTACCCTCTTTGTCATTGCCACCATCATTGTTAACATTCTTGCTTGATACACTTGAGTTGCCATGTGATTGTGTATTTTGTTGTCGCATTGACACACCAAGCATCGAATGTGACTTTAATTGCTTTGTATCTTTCTTAGGATGCCCCATTACCTATACAATTGATAAAATAAAAATAAAATTGATTAGTAAATGAAAAAGGAGGAAAAAGAGAGAGAGAAACTTTTATGATGTATTTGCATAATCCTTAAATTATAAAGCATTTTTTCAAGACCTTTACCTTAGAAATTAGATCACCACAAGTGACAATTGAAGCTTGGAAAAGAAACAATTATCAATTATTGTAGACCGTTTTGAATCTTGCATGGAGACATTTTTGTAGTGTATGAAAATATCATCACCTTCACATTACTTATCCATATTATAAAAAATAGATACACTATTTTCAAATGATCAATGATTAATGCTAAAAAAGGAAAAAAATTATCAACATTATATTGTATTGAATACTACCTCATTTTTCTTATGGATAGTTAAATAAAGCACCAAAATCTTTTTTGGGTCACATAATTAATAAATAAATAAATAAATAAACAAATTAACAAATTTTGTACACTTTTTTGTGAAACAAAGGTTAAAATGAAATGAACTAATATTGTGGAAAAAAGGTTAAAATGAAATGAACTGCTATCAAAAAATGGAAAAAAATCTAGCTAGCTTTTCTCACCACATGCAAGCTATGGGATTCAGGAGGCGAAATAGGTAGGGGGGGGGGATTTGTTTTCAAAATTCAACATATATCAAGTCTTGAGGCCAATTCTTTGAAGCAAAGTGCAAGGCAATGGCTACACAATGATTTAATGGCAATGTGATGGTGATTGAAGTTCTTGTAAACATTGCTTTGAAAGTCTAATGTTGGTGACATGAAAATGTTTAACCTATAATGGATAAATTTGTAACAGCTAGCTCAAGATAATCCACTATTATCTACAATAAGAAAGTTTGGTTTGTTAAGGTTGACAAAGGTCTAATAACATTTAAGGGAGGCCACACTGCCGCCTCCCTCTCACTCTGAACACATAAAAGGGTGTTAGAAAAAAAACTCTTACTAGCCAAAGCCTTTAGGCTCTGAAGTGTGAGAGAACATGCAATTTGGAAACGAAGTACAGTATGGACTCACCACTCTCGGCTACGTTCCAAGGAAAGTGTCGGACTCAGTTAGAAGAGCTGGGAGCATGTCTCGAACTCAGTTAGAACTTAGAAGAGCTGCGAGCATGTGTCGGACTCAGTTAGAACTTAGAAGAGCGTGTGTGAAGGGCGGGCTGGTAACCGCTGTGGACTCGCGACCGTTGGAAGGATTGGAAAAAGTATGGGCTGGTAATTGCACAGCGGGCTGAGATTCTTGAATTTTGAAGTTTGAACGATGCCCATTACCATGACCAGTGTAGAATCACCTCTTTTGTAGGAAAAAAAAGGTGCCAATTTGTGCATAGCCTAGGCAACAGGCTACCAGACTCCAGTAGGCTGCCCAGCTGCAGTATTAAATTCTGACCCACTGCCCACTGGCCACTACCCACGCAGTGCCCACTACCACCGCCAATTTGCATTAAAGTTAATACATTTAACATTATGTCATTATAATTTATGATTATAATTTATACTTATAACTTATAAGTTTTTTTTTTTTTGGTTATAACAGCGGAATATATTAAAGAAAAATGAGGTTACAAGAGCCCATGTGGAAGGTCCATGGGGAGACACTAAGACCAGATGCACCCTTCAGAAAGAAAGGGTAAAACTCTGAAACAGAACAGGAGCTGTGCTACATCATAACCTAACCAGTTCGGCCAGCAGTAGTGAATGTAAAAAGGGTTACAACAGTTCAAAGAAAAACCCTGATGACCAGCCCCTCTTCAATTCCGGGAGGGAGGATAGATAAACATAGTGTGCAGGAGATAGAGGTCACAACTGCAGCATAACAACTCTGATGAACCAGTTTGACATACAAAACCTGAAGCAAAAACTGAGGAGTGGCCAACCAGCCCCATTTGGAGCTAGCTTGACTTCTATTCAGGCGAGAGACTGGGAAAAAGAACATGAGCAGAAGCTTGGGACCATGGGGGCTTAAGGAACCCCACATAAACTTCCTGAATCCTGGAACTCGGAATTCTGAAGCCTTTTTTGACATTCCAGATGAAGCTCTTGTATCATAATTTCCTTTGTTTGGCCATGCGAGGAGACATGGAATCTCTTCCATTTCCTCCACGGTAAGTCTTGCCACCGGTCCACCTCCATGGGAACACCACTCGGCTGAAGCTGATGGATTAGCTTGAGTACACTGTCAAGAAAAAGAAAAAAGTGGTGATTAGATTTTCTTTCATATAGAGCTTCATTACGTTGCTTCCATACGTGCCAAAGAAACAGAATTCTGACGGACTGCCACGTTAAAGGGTCAAGTGAGTGGCATTCTCCTAGGAGGACTTCTTTCCAGCTCAAAGGGATTTTCCTAATTTTTTTAAAAGCCTTGTTCAAAACATCCAGGAATTGTTTAGTGTCTGGGCAAGAGAAGAAGATATGGGGGACAGTTTCAAGCTTGGAATTACAGCGGGGACAAAGGCCGTTACCATGCCCAAACTTCAGGGCCTTTTCAAGGGTCCATGTCGCTTTGTGAATGACAAGCCAGGCGAAAATGGCGTGTTTTCTTTCATGAGCGAAGGCCCAAATGAGCTTAAATCGGAAGGCCCATTGATGTTTGTTCCAGGCCAAAGACCATCTCTTATTGAGCTTGAGAATCAGATTTCTAGCTTGAAGAGTGCTTGGTAACTTGCCCAGATTACTGGAGTCGCCCCACCGGATGGCTTTAGAAAAGTTTATACAGTCACAAATCAGCCCCGTGGGAATGGGAACCTTAAGAGCATTACACCTCTGAATGACCAACTCAACTCCGCCACGGGACAAGATGAATTTATTGCAGATTTGATCCCTGTTTAACATGCCAGTTGAGTCACATAAGTCACCCCAAACCTTAATACCAGCTTTGAAACATGAAAGACTGGTCTGGACCTGCTCCTTGGAGATCGGGGACACGAGATGACCAAACCACACTGAGTCAGGTGCATAAGCATATCTACCTCTCTTAGTAAAAGTTTGGAAACAGAAGAGCCTTTTGTATTTCATCCACGACTCCCACATCCTACAGCACAGTTTACTGCCTATAGGGGAGAGATCGGCCTTTGAGAACAAAACTTCATTGAGAGAGAAACCCTTCCAAGATCTTTTACCTTTGAGCCAAAATTTATCAATATCCCTTTTGAGTAAGTCAGCCCAGACATCGTTAGACAAGATGGCTCTATGAATCCATTTTGCAGCAAGCTTCTCAGCAAGCAAACCAATGTTGATGATGCCGAGACCCCCTTGTTCTTTTTCCAAGCAGCATGTCTGAAAAGCTACTTTGCTGATCCTCTTACTCCCCAGAGATCCCCCCCACAGATAGTTCCCCATGATCGAGTTAAGGGATTGGAGTTGGGTCTCAGAGGGTCTCCAACAGGCCAGGAAGTATACAACCGAGGGGATAATGAAGTGATTGAGGACAAACGCTCTTGAAGCAACCCCTGTGTTGATGTGACTCCATTTCTTGACCTGGTTCTTGAGTTTATCAAGAACATAGTCCCACCTTTGTTTGGAAGAGATGTTAAAGCCCATGGGGATTCCAAGAAGCCTGAACACAACACCATCTTGGATATTCTTACAACCAGCGGACAGAATCGAGGGGGGGGGCACCCCTTCAAAGACTCTGAAGCTAGTCTTGGAGTGGTTAACCTGAGAGCCACTGGCCAGGCAGAAGGTCTCGAGGCAAGACATAAAGTGGGCAGCAGTCTGCACATCGTTCCGGAGCAGCACATTCGTGTCATCAGCAAAAAGCTGAAGACATAAAGGATCGGTCCTGTTGGGGATCTCAATACCCTTGATACTCTTATCAGTAATATCTTTGTTAACAAGCCAACCCAAAGCATCCGCAACAATAGCAAAAAGAAGGGGGGACAGGGGACAGCCTTGTCTTATAGATTTCCTCAGAGGAAAAGCACCAGTGAGGGCTCCATTGACAGCCACCTTGGAAGAAGCATTTCCAAGCAAGGTTTGGACATACTTTATGAATTTCCTATTAAGCCCAATATCTTGCAGGGATTGGAAGAGGAAAGACCAGTCTATTCTATCATAGGCTTTATCAAAGTCTATTTTGAGGAAGATGTAGTTCTGACCGGAGTTCTCAGCATGCTCCATACCCTCCCAAAGACTAATGATAGCATCAAGAATATACCTTCCCTTTATAAAGCCCTTTTGCTCCTTGAGGATCCACTCGTCCATATAGGGACTGATTCTGTTAGTCAGAATATGAGCAAAGACTTTGTAAAGGGACGAGAGGCATGTTATGGGTCTCCAATTACCAAGATCCTCTTTCTCATCCTTTTTGTGAATCAGCTTGATAACTCCCATATTTGTCCTTTCAGCTAATCCTCCTTTTCTCATGGCTTCCCTCCAAATATCAAGGATGTGAGGTGACAGATAATCTCTGAAAACAAGAAAGAATTCGTTTGGAATCCCATCTTCCCCCCCGGAGATTTACCTTTTTTGAGATGAGAGATAGCCTCCTTGACCTCCTTTTCCGAGAAGGGGGAGTCAAGCTTACAGGCCAAAGCGGGGTTAACAACCTTCTTTCTAATGCTGGCAATTTTGGCCCTAGCAGCAGAAACTTCTTGAGAGGGAGGGAGGGTTGTGGAAAACAAGTTAGAAAAGTGCTCCTTAATAACCTGCAAGTTTTCCACATCATCAGTCGCAAGGTGGCCATTGGGCTTCTTGACCATAGGGATGAGATCCCTAACTTTTTTCCTTTTAAGGAGCGCAAACATCTTAGGGTGAGGAGTATCAATTTTCCTCGCCCAAACCTCCCTGAACCACAATCTAGTGGCCTTAGCCGCTAACAACTCTTCGAGTCTGAGCTAATTCTTTAGCTCAATCAAAGAGTGGTTGACCTCACCATTTGTGGACCGATAAATGTCTTGAATCTGGTTCCTGATTTGAACTCTACGATTCAGGCGGATCGTAGAAACCTGCCTCTTATACTCCTTGCAGATAGAATGAACCTTATTCACCAAACTTTCCCATCCCTTGGATGGGGAAACAAACTGATTGAAAGAATCAACAATGGAGGATCTGATCATCTGCTGGATGCAAGGGAGACGGAAGAGGGAGGGGTCAAGGTGGGGCCATCCAGCCCTTCCCTTGGCCTGGCCAAGGGAAAGGTTGCAGATCAAAGGGATGTGATCTGAGATGGTAAGAGAGGGGTCCGTAGTGACTTTGGTTTTTAAAAACATATCAGTCAAACTCCCCGAGGCATACAATCTGTCCAATCTGGCAGCTCTGTGACAGGAGCCTTTTTGATTGTTTGACCAAGAGAAACCAGTTTTAGAAGAAATATCAGAGAGATCTTTCTCCCCCTTTAACCCATCCCATTTAATCTTTTCATAACCACTAATGGTACTGCCAAGAAGTCTGCTTCTGTCAACCTGGGCCTCAACCATGTTAAAGTCCCCAATGAGAAAGATGGGACCCACAATCTGAGTGATAGACTGCCAGGTATTGGCTCTCAAGCTAGCCAAGCAGGGAGCATACACCGACACCAAAGTGAAGTTGAAGGGGATGCCCAACCTAACAGCGGTCCAAGAGTGGTTCACATCAGACCAAGCATCTAAAATGGCATGAACCCACTTCGTGTGGATGCCAATCGCCGTCCCACCTTTCCCAGAGTGGTGATTGGTGAAAAACCACCTAGAGTTCCTAGAGATTTTTTGAAGGTTCATATGAAGCTGCTGCCCCCCGATTTTGAGCTCTTGAAGACTGATAAGGTCATAATCAAAAGTAGAGTCCATTAACCACCTATTAATAGCTACAGCCCTCTCCGGATTGGTGAGGCCTTTACAATTGAACGAGAGAAGGTTCAGAGAGTTCATTTCTTACTTGTTTTTGAAAGTTTCCCCGCAGATACGGAGGTTCTTAGGACATCTTGGCTTTTTTCCTTTTTCCTCTTCATTTTCGAACCCATAATAAGGGGAGAGAAGTCCTCCTCATCATGTTGTTTCATTGGTGAGAGGGACATCCTCCTCATCAAGGAAGCATCTTCTTCGTCAAGTTGGGTTTTGAAAACTTCATCAACGCGCTGGGTTTTGTCAATGAAATCCTCATCTGATTCCATCGGGGAATCAAGATCTTGGCTAACTAGAACGCGGTCCTTGTTAGGGACTCTTCCCGGGGATGGTTGGTCAGCCCCTATATGGGCTGAACAGCCAGCCTCTTTGGCCTGAAATTGAACTTCTAGACCGTCCTGTACCTCAGCTAAGAGAGGGGCATACCTGTTGGCTGGGATATGCCAATTAGATTTGGTGTTCTTAGCCTTGGACACATGTTTCCTCTGAGGCAGGACAAAGGCCTCCTCTTTGGCTGGGGTCTTATCATTGGAAGCTGGATGGAGGAGATCAGGGCAATCTCTAATGAGATGTCCTTGTTTATTGCAATTAAAGCATGCGTTCGGAAGGTTCTTGTAGGTCAAGATTTGCTCAAAGATAACCTGTCCTTCTCTGTTTTTTAGGGGAACTTTTTCTTTGAGTGGCTTAGAGGTGTCAACCTCAATGAGCATTTGATGCGCCCATTGAGGATTCACGACTTGAAAGGGTTTTTGGCCTAGGACCTTGCCTACGGCACCTCCTATCCTCTTAGCCCAAATGGAAAATTTGGTGGGCATATCTGTAAATTCTACCCAGACCGGAATTTTAGTTGGTTTTGGTCCTTTGGGGTCAAACGATTCATACCATCTGAAAAAGGAAATGGGGGTATTTCTGATAATCCACTGTCCACTATTTATAACAGCAGAGGCACTAACCTGATCTTCAAAAATGAACATATAATACGCGTTAGGCAGATGCTGTACAGAGGCAACTTTGATTCCTTTTTGTTCCCAATTAGTTCTGATCCAGAACTTCAGGGTGTCTACAGGCGGTCTCGCACCATGACATAGCCCAATCAGAGCGTGGGAAGACAGATAGTCCTGCCACGCTGCCAATTCGTCATCGTCACATATAACAGCACCATCATTGTCCATAGCTACATCACTGGTTTTTTCCTCAAAGGTAGGGTTCTGTGACAGATTAAACATTGGCTTATCAACAACAACTTTAGGGGGATAAGGTGGAGCGATGTGACCTGATAGAGGCAGGCGTACAGCCTCTGTGAACGAAATCGGAGGAGGTGGACGTGTCTGGCCAGCATGACTCTGCGGGGGGCCGTCAAGAAGGGACGCCCGTGAACTTTCGGAGACGACCAGATCTTCAGGCCCTTTCTGTTGATGAGATACAGGAGCCGATGTCTTGCGTGTAGCGAACGAGCCCTCAACAGGTCTTGACGGAACCTAATGCAGGACAAGAGACGGAGGCATAGGATTTTCACGATTGGAATACGAGGAGGACGCGGACCCGGCAAGGACGACATCTTGCAGGGACATCTTGAACAGAGTTCCCCCCTCTCGGGGGGAGGAGGAGTAGCGCCCGGAAGCTCAGCAGAGTGAATAGCAGGGAAAACAGGGCAGAAGCGCAAGTATGATAGCATGCAGCGGGCTGTGGCATGGACGCCACCTGGTGGTTCTCAGCAGGTAACCGTTGCATGCAAGCTCAAGCTCCCTCTCCGTGATGACTAAAACCCCAATTTTACTAACAGCCAGTTTTTTGAAAAAAAGGAAGAAGACTTATAAGTTATTAGTAATAACTATAATCTAATATCTATTATAATTTATTAATAATTATATAATATATTATACTTAATACTAACTTCTAAGTTAGTAGCTTAGTTAATAGTAAATAGTAACTTGTAAGTTGTAACTTTAAGTAGTAATAACTAGAATCTGGAATCTAATATATATATATATATATAATACTATGATTTTCTATAGAGGGGAAAATTTATGTATTACCCTTCTTTTGAAAATTTAAAAAACATCTTGTCCTTCCATCTTGAAGGGTACTTTTAGTTTTGATGTTTTATTTGAAGGTCATGTATCAAATGATCCTTCTTGTTGTGAAGGGTTAGACCCCCTTGGAAGGATACTACAAACTTCAAATTCTAGGACTCGGGGGGATTGTTCTTTTCTGACATATCACACCAGTTCCAATGGTATTTACAAAACCCCTTGCCTACCTCCACATGACTTGACTACATGTTAGCAGCATATCAAAATAGCATAGCTGATTAAACATGACAAGGGGTCCTTATGGAGCCATAAATCAATAACTCTCAAGATACGTGATCATTTCAACCAGTTTTTTCAAGAACACTGAAATTTTCAATCGATTATTTCAACGCAAAACAGAGCTATGAACCCTTTTCCCTTTTTTCCAAGGATAACTTTTTGGGCTTTAGCAAAATGACAAAGTTTAATCGTTCTTGTCTCTACGCCATCTTGCCATCTAATGACTGCTACACCTTTGTATTGATTTTCTAAGTCTTGTTCTTCTCTAGAAGAGAAATTAACATATTTATGTAAAAAGTCAATACATAAAACTTAAAACTTGAGAGCATACATATATCAAGACATCAACAACCTTAAACTTGAGAGCATACATATATCGACACGTCACCTTATTATTTACTTTGAGATTGTAACTATACATTACCAATCCATACTAAAATGTACCCATATTCTGTTCCATGATCTATGTACAAAATTTCTCAAGATTTACGAAAAAAAAATCAAGTTGAGGAAAGAGATGAATGCTCGGAGGCAAGAGGGGAAAATGAGTGGAAGAGCAGGAATGAAAAAGCATTGGGACTTATTGCACTCAATTTAAATGATGAAATCATTCATCACATCACAGGGATACAATGGGCAAAAGATGCATGGGATGAACTCAATAAATTATTTGGCACACAAGCTAAAAATTCAAAGATAAATCTGTTAATGCAATTCTACAAATTGGATATGAAGGAAAGTGAACCCTTAATCACACACTTGAACAAATATATAAGCATTAAGCAATAGCTCACAGCTATTGGCAAAAAGGTAGAAGATGATGAGGCACTAGCAGTGCTTTTGAAGAGTGTGGACAAAGGTGAATATGAAAATATTATAGCAACACTAAAGAATGTACCTGAATTGAAGCTACATGAGATAGAAGCAGCTCTTCTAGAGCAAGAGAGCAGAGGCAAAGAGAAGAAATGGCTCGACTCAACAATAGAAGAAGAAAAAGCTTTCTTCACCCGAGGAGGATTCTCTCGAGGACGAGGATGAGGAAGAGGCAGAGTAGGAGGAAGGACCTTCACTTGCCACAATTGTGGAAAGTCAGGACACATGGCAAGAGACTGCTACAGCAAACTCAGTGGAGAAGGAACGACATCGGCAAACTTCATGGTGGAGGCTCCAAAGGAAGTGGAGTCGGATCATCTTTTCAGAGAGAGAGAGAGAGAGAGAGAAACCCCACAACCCAATGTAACCTGCCCCAATAAAGTAAAACCACCTCTGAGCCACCGATGATGTAGGCCACGTGGTAGATAGATGAATGTGTGAGCACTTTAGTCAAGGTCACGGGCACTTATAGTAAGCCTTGGACACATAGAGAGAGAGAGTGTCAAGGACTATGAGTTTAGGGACTTGAGGCACTGGTCACACGGGCTATCAAGTAAGAGAGAAACTTGGTAGTACAGGGTCCAGGTATGCTAAGTTAACTTGAGGGGAGGTGTGCTAGACACTGGTCGCCGACTATCAAGTAAGAGGAAAAATTAGTATAGGGTCTAGGTGTTCTAGGAGTATTCACTTGAGGGGAGGTGTTGAAATATACAAGTGAATAGAGTGTGTGCGGGAACAAGCCCTTGGTTAGAGGCTGTAAAAGAGAATGTGTAAATGTGAAAGAACCTATGAAAAGGTGAGAAGAATCTACTGGGAGAGAATAAAGGGTAGCATGAGAAGATTTAGGAAGTGTGGAGATATTCTAGGAGATATTCAGGGAAAAGTGAAGAGGTGGAGAGAATCAAGCAAAAGAGATGGAGATATTCTGGGAGAGGTGGAGTGAATCAAGGAGAAATCAGTGGGATTAGATGCTTGGATGTAGACTCTATGAATTGAGGCATTGGCCTAATGAGAATTTGCTGGTTTTTGATTATCCATGCCTACATTAAGCTATTTGCTAATTACTCACTAATTATATCTTAATTATTTACTAATCACTTTGTTAATGATGTTGATTCTAGTATTTGATCCACCATAGCTCATCACATTGCTCTAATCTCAACATATTAATAATATATCTCTCTAAAAAAACCATTTTCGACACTCCAAAAATAAAGATTCTAGTCATGATAAGGAGATATGATAAGAATAAAAGGAGTGGGATGGCATTAAATGACATTAAATGAGATAAGAATTTGAAAATGATATTAAAAAATAAACTTTTCAATATATATATATATATTTGGGAGGAAAGTTTTACATGAAAATAAACTAAAATGTGAAAAGTATCAAAAAGTCATTATTTTAGTGACCTCAAAAAACGTCCTTCTATTTTCGGATATAATATATTAGAATGCATCTTGTAATCATTAGTTAGCATAAAAGTTAGGAATATATGACAAGAGTGAAGATTTTGAGAAAGTTATGAAGATATGACAAGATTGTTATGAGGTAGTTATGACTAAGAAATGATATAAAAAAATCACTTTTTGGGTTTATATATGTAAAAGGAAAGTTTTTTTGATGGAAAAATAAATTTTTTTTAAAAGTCAAAATTTTCTCCCCCTTCTGGACAAAAAGTGGAACCTTGGGAATGGTGATGCAACCTGCATCTAAAAGTAGTGCAACTTGCATTCTATTTTTGTATAAAATATTAGAATGCACCTTTCAATCATTAGATATCATAGAAGTTAGACAGATATGACAAGATTGTTATGAGGTAGTTATGACTAAGAAATGATATAAGAAATTCACTTTTTGGGTTTATATATATATAAGGAAATTTTTTGGATGGAAAAACTCAAAAAAAATAAAATTTGAAAAAGTCAATTTTTGGGCCTCCCTTATGGCCGAAAAGTAAAACCTTGGGAATGGTGATGCAAATTGCATCTAAAAGTAGTGGGTTAAAATATTCCAAAACTATAGACTATAAAAGTACTAAAAGCTAGTGAGAGAGTGGATAAAATGTAGATGGTAGGACCTAAGAGTCTATTAAAAATAGGAGAATCATTTGCTTTGTCTCCCACTTTGGGGTCAAAATTAGCATTTTTTATCAAAAGATTACTAAAAATTAGGATTTCTTGCAGGGCCCATTTCATAGTCCAAATTTCTCCTAATGGTTTAACCCTTGTATTAGCACTTGAGTAAAAGGGCTATGTGCCTAGTTCTTTGTGGACTACATCTTGTGTCTTCTTGAGTTATTATGTTTCTTAACATGCTTATGAAGTACTTGTAGCTTTCGGCCTATTTCCAATATGGTATCAGAGCCATGGCAACTCTCTCTATGTAAGGTTTTGTTCTAGCTCTTGGTCAAGTACTTTGCGGAGCATATCTAGCTTATGGTTGAGCTCTTTGTTGTGATGTAATTTTGGATAGGAATTAACTTTGTGTTAAGTTCCTAATTCATGTTTTCAATGGAACTTATCCGTGATGAAAGAAGTATCCTATATGTGTGTGGGGGGCTACTTGAATAATTAAGTTCTCATTAACATCCATGTCTCTCTAATAATGTTCTACTAAGCATTCTCTAAACCTTGTTGAGAGAAAGAGGGAGTAGTCCTAATATTATATTAGCTAATCTTTTTGTAAGAGTAAACATAATGTTGGACGAGGATTCTATGTGAGGCATTTGCATCATGTTAGATGAGGCTTCTATGTGAGACATTTGATGTTCTCTAGTTTCTAGAGAGAGAGAGAGAGAGAGAGAGAGAGAGAGAGAGAGAGAATGAAAAATTAGTTTCTACTACTTTGAGTGAGAGAGTTTTTCATTGAGAGAGAGTTCTAGTCTTAGAGAGAGAAAGGTAGCTTCTTTTATTAAGAGAGAGGGAGAGTGACAAGATGGTGGGATTTCTCTGAAGGGGCAGATCTACAAATCTCTAGTTTCTTCTTCGACCGATCATCTTCATACTCTGCTTCTATCGAGTGTAGCTATTGATTGTGTCCAACACTACTAAGCACGGTGGCTGACTGGCTGACTGTGTTCTCGGGTTGGTAGAAGTGCAGCTCTAAGCTTGAGATTGGTGTGCTCTGGTTCTCCGCCACCGCCGTGGCCAACAAAACGCTAGAGTGCTCAGACTAGAGGCAGCGAGGGTAAGCATGGTGGCCATATAAAGTCAGTCAAGCGGCAGCAGCAAGATGACTGAGAGTTACAGTCAACTGGCAGCAGTAAGATGACTGAGAGTTACAATCAAGTGGTAGTAGCAAGATGACTGAGAGTTAGAGTGAAGTGGCAGCAGCAAGGTGACTGAGAGTTACAATCAAGTGGCAGTTAACAAGATGACTGAGAGAGGCGACTGAGAAATACAGCCGAGATGCAGAAGCATGGAGACTGAAATTAGTCGAGTGTGGGCCGATTATTGACAAGGAGGCGCAAGGCAGTGAACGTGAAATCAGTCGACTAACAGGTGGTGAGTTGGAATTATAAAATTGGGAAGAATATTTGAAAGGTCTTCCAAATCATAATTCAAAACAATAGCTTGGTTTGAATAGACTATTTTTGGTGGGTGGGTCAACCATAGTGTAGTTATGTAAGGGTCTTATTTTGGATCAAGTTTTGTGTGCACTCAATATTGTGAAAGGAGAAAAATCACTTGTAAAAGAGTTCTTACTGGGTATGATGAAATGAACATGATAGAAATTTCTTCAGATATACCAAGGAATCAAGAGTACAAGGGGTGGTAGAAGTATCCTCAGACTCGTCTGTTGAGTTTCAAAATACTCAATCATGGATCGAGAGGGAGTACTTTGTAGCTCAAAGCACAGAGAAAGTCGCATCCAGAAGAAGGAAGCAGACTTGTAGAGTAAAACAAACAGTCATAAAAAGGACAAGGCATTTTGATACACTTCGGGTTGGACAACCTAAAAATCAAAATTCAAAAAGGGAGCAATCAACTGAGAAGGGAGAATTAGACAAGGAAGAAGCAGAAGACAAGCCTTGGTATTACGAGACTGCCTTAGCTCAAGGCCCTGTAGATTTCTTAGCTTCTAATATATGGATCTCTATAAGTGTGGTGATGGACTCTAAAAACATTTGTTTTACATTTGACTTGTATTAATCTTTTAGTTGTTTCTATATAGCAAAAGTTGTTTAATTTTGCTTGATCTTTCTCTTAAAATTCTTAGTGATGCGGAAGGACTTCTTTGAGAAGAGTGATAGATTTGATGGTACAAAATTATCACACATGGTCCATAAAAATACAAATGGCCATGATAGAGAAGGACTATTGGACCATAACAAAGAGTGATTACAAGAAACTAACCAGAGATCCAAAGGCACAAAAAAGTCTGGGAAGCACTTGACATGAAGGCTCTGGCCTTCCTTGTCAAAGGAGTAGATGACACTCAAATACCATAGGTAGCAACAAGTGCTGCTTCAGCCAATGAAGCATGGACTAGGCTTAAAGGTATCTTCGGCGGTCAAACTAATGCTGCTTCAAGATTGTGGTTAAGAAAAAAGACTGCATAGACTTGACATGGGAGACAAGGATAATGTTGCAACCCATCTAAGCAATTTAAGGAGTCTTATGAATCAATTTTCAGGAGAAAGGGTAATCATTACCAAGGAAGAAGTCGTCTTTGTGTTGCTATCTTCAATGCACCCAAAGTTTGATAATGTGGTTGGTGTTATTGCCAACCGACCAAATTTAACCCTTGTTAGTGAAGCATCTCATTTGGTCATGGAAGAATCTCAACTTGGAGTTTCAACTGATGGCATTGAGTCCTCAAGTGTGGAAGTACCTGTTACAAAATCTGCCATGATGTCCAAGGAAGAGAAGAAAAAGGAACCCAAACCATGCTTCTACTGCAAGAAGAAAGGTCATATGGTCAAAGACTGCTTTCAGAAAAGGGTTGATGAAGAAATACTGAAGGAGATTAAGGACAAGGGCAAGGAAGGGGCCAACACAATCATTATTGATTCTCAGACTATGCTTTCTAGAAAAATGTTGAATAAACATTGTAAATATTTTTAGCCAGTGGCATTTTTTTGTTTTTGTGTGCTTTCAAAGAACTTGGACTTGGCAAGAGCTTACCCTGCGTGGTGAAGCTAAACCAAGAGGGAGTATTGGAATTAATGGTCTAGCTTTAGGATTATCTTTAACTTTTGTGGTGGGTACTTTTACAAGGAGTAAAAGGGACTAGCTCAGCTAGTCAAAAATAGGAGTCTAGGTGGCATGGGTCAAGTGGGCACCCTATTTGAAGAGGTCTTGGAGGTGGCTTTAGGATGCTCTCAAGGGGCACTAGACATCATGGATGTTTTCATTGAAGTAGGCACCTTCTTCTTCTTCTCCCTATAAATTGGGAGGTCACACTTAACTCAAAATAACCATTGTATAACCCTTGTATTAGCACTTGAGTAAAAGGGCTATGTGGCTAGTTCTTTGTGGACTACATCTTGTGTTTTCTTGAGTTAGCATGTTGCTTAACATGCTTATGAAGTACTTGTAGCTTTTATTTCTAATAGCTACAATTTTTTTTTGTTTTTATAAACAACTAAGGTTTAAGCCTTAGTCAACTTTTGGAAGGAGGCCAGGTTGAGTAGGCATGGGCTAAGGCAATGCGGTGCCGATGATGTGAGCAATGGGTCGATGAAATGGCAAGAGAATGTCTTGGCAAGCTGCGGGTGTTGCAGCATGACTGTAAGCAAAATTGAAGGTACATGATTGAGCAATCCAGAAGGTCCCACTATATAAGCAGCATCGAAGGTACACAACTGAGCAATCAAGGACTTTCTGGAGTAAGAGGATGGCACAAAAGTTGGAAGAAGGCAGGATGGTTGCTAGCAAGACAAACGTGGAAGACTTTCTTAACATGTATCATACGTCATAGCCACAACCTAATGCGATATAAACAGGACCCTGAGAGCAGACGAGCTAGAGGGAAGTACTACTGCGAAGATTTTTTTGGGTCCATAAGGAGAGAAGATGAAAGCGTCGACTCATTCTTGATTCGAGAGAGGAGGAGAAGAACCACACACCTGTAGAGTAGAGAGGAACCTTGGTCAAGAACTCGAGTTGAGGAAGAGAGAAAAGACTGATGCACTATTGTTCTAAAGCCGACAGAAGACAGAAGAGCAGCTTTGGCCACGTAGGAGGGTGGTGGTGCTACTAGAAAGAAAGACAAACATCGTTAAAGAGAAGCTGAAGTGCTAAAGCCAAAAAAACATCTTGCTATACTACGACCAATGGGTTGTAGACATTGTTATTATTTTTATATGTGACTAAATGCTTCTTTGCTCGGTTCTCTAAGAAGACCTTTTTTTTCTTTAAGTTCTTGCTAACTTCCACTTTGCTGTCGTTAGTTATATAAGGGGATCTAGTTCTCTATCGTGAGATAGTAGCTTAATATTATGGTTTGAGTAGTACTAGGTGGGCTAAAGATATGAAAGATCACATGCTTGTCTTCTAGTCTCATGAGCCTCCTTGGTAATTTTTGTGAGCAAGAGGATTGAATTGTCAAACAAATGTATCATTCCAAATCCCTAGTAAGCTTGGTGTGGTGATAGCCAATAATTCCAAGATGATTTTTATTGATTTGGAACTACATCATGTACCTATCTCTTGTACTGGAACCATGGGTGCGACATATAAGAAGTGAAGGGTTTCTGATGGATGTGGTTGGCTCATTTTGGACATATTCCAAATGGTTTGTGTTAATCATGCTTCCTTCATGGATGGAAAATGTTACCATTTCCTTAGAGCTACCATACAAGATCATAAATATGCTGAGTTGTACAACGATGATGAAGTAGATTGAAACATCAATAAATAAACACTTGCTATTAGTTCATCTACTCAAAGTATCTTTTGAAGTTTTAATATACCCTCTTGAAAACTATTACTTCAGTTATTTTTCCCCTGTACATGTCTAAAATCTATTGTGTCTCTAGAGGGTGGAAGTGATAAAACATTGATTACATATATCTTGTGACTGGGCATTGTGGTATTGTCACTATTCCATAGTATTGGTTGGTTTCACTCTAGAGGCCTCTAGTTTGGTTCTACTCAACCTAACAAAAACGACTATGCTCCCCGTGTGTTGCTGTGTTAGGCCGCAATGCATGCAATGCCTTTGATGTGAAATCTCGCACCATGTGGAGGTGTGTCCAGACAAAAGGCCCCTCTATGTATGAATGTATGTATGTATGTATGCACACACACACACACACACACACACACATATATACACACACACAAACACACACACACACACACACATACATATATATGTGTAGATATATATATATATATATATATATATATATATATATATATATACACAAACACATACACACACACACACAAATGTTGAGAGAGGGAGAGAGACGAGACAAGAGACACCACATACGCTCCACAAGGATGAATCATATTAGTCACAAGTCACATATATATAGGCAAGACCTAGAGTGAGTTAGGGCTAGCTATATATAGCTCCAACACCCCCACTCAAATAAAGGTCTCCAGCTATGAGTAAAAAAACCCTTGGGAGCACAAGGGAAAAACCCGAGCTCCTACATATAAATGTACAATGCCACCTTGAAGTCCATGTGCAATGTGCTTCTATATACAAAGTACAAAGAATAAATGTGCATGATGTGAAGTAATGTGTGAAGTGTCCTAAAGCCTATAGGCTATGTACAAGTCTAGACAAAATTGACATGACGTGAGATGTGCTAATCTCCAAAAAGAGAAGCCGTCGCGCAACTCCAAGTTCTAATCGCAAAAGTGTAAACCGAGCTTCATGGAGTCCTTTGGTGAGAATGTTTGCAATCATTTGATCAATTGGACAATGTTCTACCATTATTGCTCCTTTCCTTACTTCATGTTGAACATAGTGATAATGAACTGCAATATGCTTGGACTTGCTATGTTGCACGTAGTCCTTGGCTAGACTAATAGCACTTTGGTTGTCACATCTAAGAGGAGTGCTTGAGGAAGGAGAATGACCAATATTAGCAAGCAATTGTCAAAGCCAAACCAATTCGCGAGCTGCTAAAGATGCAGCTACTTATTCAGACTCTGTAGTAGAAATTGCAATACGGCATTGTTTTTTGCTAGCCCAAGATACCAAATAGCCATTGATAAAGAAGCAATTACCACTGGTGGATCGCATGGACAAGTTAGAGCTTGCCCAATCAACATCTGAATAACCCAAAAGATTAAGAGAAGTTGATGAAGATATGTCTTCTTGACGGCGATATACAAGTCCGAAATCTGCAGTGCCCTTCAAGTACTTCAAAACACGTTTAGCTTGAGACCAATGTCTTGTAGATGGAGAGGACAAGTATTGTCCTAACAGATTTGCTGCAAACAGAATATCAGGACGAGTGCTCATGCCCACAAATTGAAGACAAGCAACAAGATTAGCATAGGGTTGATTTGAAGCTAATGATTCAGCCTCAATATTTGCAGAAGTACTCCTAGTAGAGCTTGCAAGACAAGGAGTGTCTACCGAATGTGCAGTAGCCAATCCAAACTTTTGAACAATATCTTGGATAAACTTTGTTTGATGAAGAAGCAAAATACCATTGTGACGATACCTTTGAACTTGATTACCAAGGCATGAATGGATGTCACCAAGATCCACCATATCAAAGGCTAAGGATAAAACCTTTTTTACTTGTTGCATGAAAGATAGATTATTAGACACAAGTATAGTGTCATCAACATAAAGGGCCAATATCACAAAATGGTTATCCACATTGTGCTTTGATATAAAGACTTGGATCAGAGAAGCAAGAAACAAACCCCTGGGATGTGAGAAATTGATCCATCTTAATGTACCATGATCGTGAAGCTTGTTTTAGTCCATACAAAGCACGGTGGAGTTGGCATACAAGATGTTCCTTTCCGGGAATTGTAAATCCTTCAGGTTGCTCCATGCATATTTCCTCCTTTAAATCTCCATTAAGAAAAGCCGTCTTAACATCCATTTGATGTATTTTCAAATCAAACTGAGTTGCAAAAGCTAGTAGTACTCGAATGCTTATACTACGAACTATGGGTGAAAAAGTGTCATGATAGTCAATCCCTAAATCTTACCAGAAGGTGTAGTAGTTGGAAGATGGTTTTGAACAAAAACGGCTATCAATACTACTTCTGCCCAAAAAGAGCGAGATAATCCAAAATGAATAAGCATGTGATACCTCTTACAAAATCATGATGATGAATATCAAGAAGCTTTGAGAAATTTGAGTGAGCAAATCGATGATGCCATAGCTTACAATCCATATCTCCTAGAGCTGTAACAACATTTGCAACATCCTCATTCAATGAAAGTTCAAAGAGATTACCATGTCGAGGAGCAACCGCAATAGTGGTGCCATCCTTTTCGATGTGACACTTTGTATTATCAAATCCAACAAATAGACCAAGATCCACAAGCTGCGCAACAAAAAGTAAGTTTCTTTGTAAATCAGGAACATTTAAAACTCCTCGCAGTATTTTAGTTGAGGAAGAAGTTCCCAAATACAAGTCGCCAATACCCATTACTTGGCAAGTTGTATTATCAGCAAGATAAACCACTTTCTTGATAGGAATGGGATGATAATTGTGTAACCATTACAATTGATGTCATGTTGCCAGTAGCACCAGAATCAACAATAAAGAGAGAACCATTACGAACATGCAGTACCTTTTCTGGAGAGACATTATAATGAACCCAATTAGCCTCTTGATGAACATTGTCTTCATCATGAGGATTTTGTTGAGTAGCATAAGCTTAATTTCGAGCTTCATCATAATGCCTCTTGAAACATCGACTGGATGAATGCCTTATGCTCCCACAATATTCACAGGTTGCAGAAGAGGAAGAACCCCTTGATAAACGAGGTTGCTTATTTGTAATACCGTGTTCTTCATCGTACTCTCGTGCCCAACATTCAGATACCAAGTGATGAGTTTTGTCACAAATAATAACAATGCTTTTGAGGAAATCTCAAACGAGAAGAATTACCTCCTCTTTGGAAGCCACGAGATGTGAATTGGAAGGAGGAAGAAGGGCATTGCTGAAATGGACGTCTCCAGAGAGCAAAGGCTGTCTCTGATTCTGTGTACTCTTGGGCAATCATGACCGTTTCATGAGCTACCGATGTTTGAGGATCATGACGTTGAGAATATTCAATCAAAGAAATACATGTATGCTCAAAGTCAATTCCATCCTTGTTAGATAATATAGTGATAATATTATCATACAAAGGATCCTTCATCATATCAAGAAGGTGTGTAACCAATTGAGTTTGAGGAATAGGATCCTCTGCCAGCAGAAAGTTGATTCATAATACCTTTGAATGATTCAATGTGACTAGACATGGATGTACCTGCCTGGAATTGAAGCTTGCCCAGAAGATTACGGAGATACAGAATCTCTATAGTAACAGTTTTCTTCTCAAACATAGTGATAAGATAGTCCCATATAGCATATGACGTGGATAAGGGATAAACATCTAGCATGAGTGAATCGTTAAGGGCAGAAAGTATATACCGACGAGCAGCCTTATCATGAGACGAATCCAGTGTACATGGTCAATTTTCCACTCTTCAAAAATAGGACCTTCGGTAATAATAACATCATTCTGAAGTGGGTCAATAGGTTGAGGAGGGCATGCAAGAATACCAAGAACAATATCTGCCAATTCGTCTCCTTCCAAAATTAATAGCATCTTGTATTTCCAACCAAGAAATCCTTGGCCTTGGAAAAGAGGAACAGAACGGTGCCCAGAAGGAAATCCGTTAACAAGTATGGTGTGTGCCATGTCAGGTTGTGAGAACATGTACAAGATAAGATCGCAGAACTTGTAGACCATGTACGAGATATGAGAAACGTAGCCAAAATAGGCATGCACCCTCCATGCACCAGATGACAAGCATAAAGTGATCGTGTAAAGAATAGAACGTGAACCAAAATTAGAACTCTAAAAGAGGAGACCCGTGTCTCATGCACGTAAGCAAACTTAGATGTCCATAATAGACGAAAATAATAATGAGAAAAAGCACCGTGTTAAGAAAAAGCACCGTGTTACGATGCAACTTGCATAGCAAGTTTTGTATCTAATTGTAGCTTGTACAACAAGCATTCGTCTGAAGCTTTCACGAAAAGCTTTGACGATCAAATCCTGCTTACGACTCAAAGAAAACTACCTGTTTTCTCTCACAAAGAACCTGTTTTACGGTTTTAGATGTAGTTTGCCTAAACTGTCCTAACTTTTGACTCAGAACTCAGATTGATAAACCGTTTTGATAGGATTCACCAGCACTGTACGATCTACGACCAGCAATTCTAATAACAAGTGGATCTATAAAATCATGTAGGCAACATATAATCAAAGAACCAATCAACCCTACACAAAACTGTTACCAAAGATCAATCTTGTAAGACATAAAATCATAATCATAAATTGAACAAGAAGACGTATATGCTTCCCTTATGATTAGACTCGCTCTGATACCATGTTGAGAGAGGAAGAGAGACGAGACAAGAGACACCACATACGCTCCACAAGAATGAATCATATTAGTCACAAGTCACATATATATATGCAAGACCTAGAGTGAGTTAGGGCTAGCTATATATAGCTCCAACAACAAATATATATATGCATGTGTGATGTATAGGTGTGTGTGTGTGATGTGTGTGTGTGTGTGTATACAAACACACACACATGTATGTATATTCAAACACACCCACTCAACCACACCACACCACACACACATATATGTGTGTATGCATGCATGTGTGTGTCTGTGTATATATATATACATAAACACACACATGAGAACATACATATACACACATATATGTGTGTATGTGCATGTATGTGTGTGTTTGTATATATATATACACAAGCACACACACACGTACTTATACATGCACATACACTATATGTGTGTGCATGCGTGTGTGTGTGTGTATTTGTATGTGTGTGTGTGTGTGTGTGTGTGTGTGTGTGTGTGTGCATTTTTGTATATATATATATATATTTATATACAAAAACACACACACACATATATGTATGTGCATGTATATGTACGTGTGTGTGTGTTTCTATATATATACAAACACACACATACATGCACACACACACACATATGTGTTTGTGTGTATATATATACATACATATACAAACACACACACACACATATGTGTTTGTGTGTATATATATACATACATATACAAACACAGCCGCACACATAGAAACACACACACACACACATATGAGTGTGTGAGTGCATTTGTAGATATATATATACAAACCCACACACACGCACAAACATATATATGTATATATGTTTGTGTATATATATATACACAAACATATATACATGTATATATGTATGTGTTTAAGTTTACTAATACATTTATCGAGTTTCATTAAGATTGTTGCATGGTCTATTTAGCCACTATGTTGCATATACCTCTTCAGAAGCTAGAAGCCTCTATAGCACAAATTTTTTTTTTATTGAACAAGTTTGCGGCAAGTGCTCCAAGATTGTTGTATAAGAATCATATACTTAATTTCCCCTTCTAGACAGAAGCCACATGCACTAGTGTTCACAAAGAACATTTATAGCTAATTATATGAAACACATTCAACATTTCTATCTTTGAAAATTAAATATCAAGAACATTTTTATCTAATTATATAAATTACATTAAAACTTTCTAGATTTTATATTTTAGACTTTTAGCTAATTAAACCAAACACAATAAACTTACCTTTAGCCTTAAACATCCATTATAGCCAAGCACCATGTGGAAATGAGAATCTTACACGTCCATTCTAAGCACCATGTAGAAAATGACAATCTTACATGTCGATTATGGCCAAGCAGCATGTAGAAAATGACAATCTTACATGTCGATTACATGTAGAAATGACAATCTTACTCATCCCTTATAGTCAAGAATCATGTAGTGCCAATTAAATCATGTTGCCAAGTTCTTTAAAGAGTGAAAAATTTTATGAATTTATTTAACTCAAGACATCTTAATAAAGCCCAAAGCACCATAACTTAAGCATGAATCTTGCTAAGCTATTATATTGCTAAGCATGAATTTATTTGACTCGACAACTTAATAAAGGCCATAAGTTAAGCATGAATCTTGATAAGCTATTTTTTTGTGCTAGATTAATCTGTGTGCAATAATCTTAGTGACACAAGCCTAGGCTTGTTAGACCTCAAGCTAGTGCAATTGCATAGCTTTCATAAAAGACCTATTATATTATTTTAAATGACTTTGATCAATAGCTAAGATCAAATACATAATAATAGACTGCATACTTGTATTATTTGACTCAAGACACCTTGATAAAGGGCATAAGTTAAGCATGAATCTTGCTAAGCTATTATATTGTGCTTGATTAATCCATGTGCAATAATCTTAGTAACACACACCTAGGCTTGTTAGACCTCAAGTTAGTGCAATCGCATAACTTTCATTAAAGACCTATTATGATTTTTTCATGACTTTGATCGATAGCCAAGATCAAATACATAATAATAGACTGCATATTTGTAATATTTTATCTTTTAATATATTAATCATCGATAGGTTTTGTATACTTACTTCAATAGAATTTTTATATTTAAAGTGTTGTTGTTTAAGTTAGTAAAAAGCATGTACTTTATGGTAAACTTACCTTAAGCTTGGGCATGGGCTCATTGTGATACATAACTAATGACCCTAATTGTGCTTGTTGTTTTTTGTTGAAAATACTAGGATTAAAAATAAGGATGCAATGAAATGAATGTTGACATCCTTTTGTTGTTTTATGTTGGGATGCCATCATCTTCATGGCTCCATGTACATAAAGGCTCGATGGTGTGTTTTGAACTTTCATGAGTCAAGAGTATGTGTAACGTACTCATACGTACATATTTTTTGGTCCCATTTGACTCTGGATTTTTTAGCATATATACATTTAATGTTGAAAAGTGGGAAATACTTAGAGGACATAAAAGATTAAGTTTGGTCACAAATTAAGTAATTTTAGAGATGTCAAATTTTGGTCAATTTTGGGGTTTTAAATGCATGTTTTGTGATGTCATTTGCAAGAGATTTCTATTCTATAATGAACCATGTTAGATAATGTATAAGAGGGTCATAGTGAGTAGTTTAGCCTAAAGAAAACTCATATGGGGATTTACATAGTAAATATAACCACAACAGGCGCTTGAAACAAGGCTTGGACACCAAATGATCCTTAATTTTTAGTAACAACCTCACATGAGGGGGTAGATAACTTTATTTGTTAGAGAGAAGTATTTAAGAAAGTTAGTTCATCACAAGAAGAACAAAGTCCGTGTTTGGATAATTGGGAGATTCTGCATGGGGTGGCCGATATTCGGGAAACAAATTCGACACCATTTTCTAGTGTTTAGAAGGGATTTCTATCTTTATCGTTTTGGTTCAAGATCATGTTTTTAGCAGGGATTTCTATCTTTATCATTTTCGTGCATGATAATCTACTAATTCTCATGGGCTGTTTTTTTTGGCTTCTTCGAGATCCTTGAGATAATTTCTCTGTATGATAGAGAGAGAGAGAGAGAGAGAGAGAGAGAGAGAGAGAGAGAGAGAGAGAGAGATTTTGAGATTAGAGCCGGTCGTCCTTAGACAAGGAACGCCGAGCAGAGAACGTGATTTATGCCCTCTTGGAGCCATTTGGTAGAACCCAGAGAGGGCGAGATTTAGAAGAGGCATACCCAGGATAGCCGCGACGTCCAGCGTGGAGGTTGGGTGGATAGGCATCAGAGAAAATCCCTAGATTGGCTAGATCTTTTTGTTGGTAATTCTCTATCTGATTTTGAGATTTGTATTAGCGATTATTATCTTACTGTGGATGATCAATGATTATGGTTTATTAAAAATCTTTTCGTTTTCTGAAGTATGATGTGATTTTTTTTTCCGTAAATCTTGAGAAATTTTGTACATAGATCATGGAATAGAATATGGGTACGTTTTAGTATGGCTTGGTAATGTATAGTTACAATCTCAAAGTAAATAATAAGGTGATGTGTAGATATATGTATGCTCTCAAGTTTAAGGTTGTTGATGTCTTGATATATGTATGCTCTCAAGTTTTAAGTTTTATGTATTGACTTTTTACATAAATATGTTAACTTCTCTTCTAGAGAAGAACAAGACTTGGAAAATCAATACAAAGGTGTAGCACTCATTAGATGGCAAGATGGCATAGAGACAAGAAGGATTAAACTTTGTCATTTTGCTAAAGCCCAGAAAGTTATGCTTGGAAAAGGGTTCTGAGCTCTTTTCTGCGTTGAAAGAATCGATTGAAAATTTCAATGTTCTTGAAAAAACCGGTTGAAATGATCACGTATCTTGAGAGTTATTGATTTGTGGCTCCATAAGGACCCCTTGTCATGTTTAATCAGCTACACTATTTTGATATGCTGCTAGCAGGTAATCAAGTCATATGGAGGTAGGCAAGGGGTTCTGTAAATACCATTGGAACTGGTGTGGTATGTCAGAAAAGAAAATCCCCCCAGCCCTAGAATTTGAAGGTTGTAGTGCCCTTCCAAGGGGGTCTAACCCTTCACAAGAAGGATCATTTAATACATGACCTTCAAATAAAACATCAAAACTAAAAGTACCCTTCAAGATGGAAGGACAAGATGTTTTTTTAACTATCAAAAGAAGGGTAATACATAAATTTTCCCTTCTATAGAAATTCATAGTATTTTACATATATATATATATATATATATATATATATATATATATTAGATTCTAGATTCTAGTTACTACTTAAAGTTACAACTTACAAGTTACTATTTTAGAGATGTCAAGTTACAAGTTACTATTTTAGTAATTTTAGAGATGTCAAATTTTGGTCGATTTTGGGGCTTTTAATGCATGTTTTGTGGTGTCATTTGTAAGAGATTTCTATTCTATAATTAACCATGTTAGATAATGTATAAGAGGGTCATAGTGAGTAGTTTAGCCTAAAGGAAACTCATATGGGGGTTTACATAGTAAATATAACTGCAACACGTGCTTGAAACAGGGCTCGGACACCAAATGACCCTTAATTTTTAGTAAAAACGACCTCACATGAGGGGGTAGATAACTTTATTTGTCAGAGAGAAGTATTAAAGAAAATTAGTTCATCACAAGAAGAACAAAGTCGGTGTTCGAATAATTGGGAGATTCTACATGGGGTGGCTGATATTCGTGAAACGAATCTGACACCACTTTCTCGTCGTGGATTGTTTTTTTTGGCTTCTTCCAGATCCTTGAGGTAATTGTTGTGTAGTATAGAGAGAGAGAGAGAGAGAGAGAGAGAGAGAGAGAGAGAGAGAGATTTTGAGATTTGAGCCGGCCGTCCTTAGGCAGGGAACGCCGAACAGAGAATGTGATTTATGCCCTCTTGGAGCCATTTGGTAGAACCCAGAGAGGATGAGATTTAGAAGAGGAATACCCAGGATAGTCGTGACGTCCAGCGTGGAGGTTAGGTGGATGGGCATCAGAGAAAATCCCTAGATTGGCTGATCTTTTTGTTGGTAATCCTCTCTTTGATTTTGAGATTTGTATTGGCGATTATTATGCTACTTTGGATGATCAACGATTATGGTTTATTGAAAATCTTTTTGTTTTCTGAAGCATGATGAGCCCTCATAGATTTTTCCTCATGAGCAAATACATGGTTTTTGTCTGCCATGTGTAAAACTGCTCCCCATTAAATTTGGCTATTTCTTGTGCTGTACTCATGATGATGTGAAGGGGGTCTTACCTCTTGATCCAATTTTAAGATTAAACGGCAGTGTCTACCCTTTTACAACTCAATCTGGTGTTTAAGAGATGATTACAACAAATTTATCAGCATAAAATCACCAGAAATTACATTAAATCAAGGGTAACCAATTTGTATGAATTGGCTGGAGTATCAAACCAACTCCGAATTGTAATCTGAAGTTATAGGAATCTGTATCGGATACCTAATGGTTAATTTGAACCCTCAATTGCACCAAAATACAGTGATTAGCATTGATTAATCATCGATTAGTAAATTAATCCTCTGGTTTGTGTGTAAAAAACAGAGTATGTGGGGAGTCCAGATCTGGTGCCTTAGACTTCAAATGAGCTCAAATGCTTTCAAGGCCATCAATAGCAATGAGTCTAGTAGAGGATTAAGCTAATAAACACAAGATTTGACCAAACATTGAATGCTTAATCTCTGTTTTACCAAAGTCACCTGTAGATTTGATGAAGAGATTCGATCTCACTGTAGACTTGATGAAATTGAATTTTGACTTCACCAGCTTGTAGAACATGCTTGAAAACACTTGGGGCTAAGAGTAATTAGACTGATTCACCTTGAGTAAGTGTAGATCTGAGATCTTCTGCTGAAAAATGGCGTTCCTTAATCTGTAAAAATCGGCGACTTGCGCTGGCGGTTTGAGGTGTTTCTTGCATAGGCTAAAGCACAAGAGTGTTGGCTATCTATGGCTACAAGAAATAGGCCTAATTTTGAGTGTGCAAGGAGCTAGAGCTCCTCCACCAGCTGGGGGTACAGAGGCTAGTTGAAAATAACTAAAATTTTTGATTAATTTTTAATTATCTACTAATCTTAATTATCTAGATAATGGGCTCATAAATTTGATGGATTCTAGGCATGGCTCTGATACCATGTTGAGATTAGAGCAATGTGATGAGCTATGGTGGATCAAATACTAGAATCAATATCATTAACAAAGTGATTAGTAAATAATTAAGATGTAATTAGTGAGTAATTAGCAAATAGCTTAATGTAGGCGTGGATAATCAAAAACCAGCAAATTCTCATTAGGCCAATGCCTCAATTTATAGAGTTTACATCCAAGCATCTAATCCCACTGATTCCTCCTTGATTCACTCCACCTCTCCCAGAATATCTCCACCTCTTTTGCTTGATTCTCTCCACCTCTTCACTTTTCCCAGAATATCTCCACACTTCCTAAATCTTCTCATGCTACCCTTTATTCTTTCCCAGTAGATTCTTCTCACCTTTTCACAGGTTCTTTCACATTTACACATTCTCTTTTACAGCCTCTAACCAAGGGCTTGTTCCCGCACACACCCTATTCACTTATATATTTCAACATAATATGTATTTCTCTATGATCATTCCAAATGTAACACCATATTAGAGAATATGGGAATTTCCCATAAGTTTGGGACACGTGGTCAAAACTTTGGATTTTGCATAACTTGAACACCATTACTCCAAATTGTGCGCTTTAAAGCTTAATAGATCTCTCTTTTCAAGCGCTTTCCAATGATAGGTCACATGATAGGGTTTTGAGAAACTTATAGACATGTTAATCGGGTCCCACCTTTTTAGTATTACAAAAATGGGACTTGGGAGATTCCCAAACTCACGAATATGGTGTTATGTTAGAATATTATTATCTAATTTAAATCTCTTTTCTAATCCTCTATTAATCTTATTTTTCTATCATCTTGAATTAGACATGCCTTTAGATGATATTACGAATGGAGTCCTTATCATGATTAGAATCTTTATTTTTGGAGTGTCAAAAATGGTTTTTTTAGAGAGATATATTGTTAATATATATTTCTCTACAACCATTCCAAATGTTAAATATTATTATCTAATTTAAATCTCTTTTCTAATCCTCTGTTAATCTTATTTTTCTATCATCTTGAATTAGACATGCCTTTAGATGATATTACAAATGGTAAAAAGCATTAAGTAGACATTCACATTTGTATAGATGAAGATTATGCACTAGCAAACGTCCATATGTTAGGAAACCATTACCTAATTCAACCATATCAACACTAAGAAATGAGGAGAAGAAGAATGTTGATCACATTGACTATGCATTCACTATGCAGCCTCACTATGCAGCCAGCCTCACTCTTAACCCAAGTAATAAAGAAAGTGGAGGATCTCCTCAACTCTTTGGGAGTGCATGGCGGGAATGTAAAGATGGTGAAAGATCTTAAGAAGTCTGGGGCACATCATATTGTTGCTCAACAAGTGTCAATGAGCGGTGCAAAAGCGAGGCGATTCTTGGATCCTATGAACGATTGAGGGACGAGCCTAATGATGGGAGCATTGGAAAGATCTTTGCAAGTGCACCACCACAAATCTCGACAAGGATCCAACTCTATGAAACAAGCGAAAGAAGGTGTGGGCTTACTTTGACAAGGTTGTGACAACTATGTTAAAGAGCAGCACAACTCAAGAAGAACAAAGTGTGTTCAAAATAGATGTGATAGAATTCATCAAGCTTGTTAGTGAGAGTTAGGGAAATACCTCCATTACATATTGCAGGATAAGATATTCTCATCTTAATTATCACTGTTCATTAATTACCATTGTAATTGCTTACTAAAATTCCATAAATTAAACATTTGTCTTCATAATCTCTTACTTGGACATTTTTTCCTAGCACATTGTATACAAAAATACGGGTCCTTGGATATGTTTAGCACCAAAGGCATGGAAAAATCACATTACACAGCCAAAGGAGTGTACTTCAAGAATACTCGACATGGTGGAGGGAAGACACGTAGCAATTATCTTGTGGAGATGTTTAATTGGTTCCATCGCAATAACAATCTTGCAGGAAATGTTACTAGCTCGAATGTCAACAATCGCTAAAGTCGCATGACTCAAAAGGAAGGTGGTAAACATAGAGAAGGGGAATGGAAGTTCAAGAGAAGGCCATGTCGCATGGCATGCCACAATGGCAAGACATGGAAGATGTTGGGTTAAACATGTCTAATTTTATGGTTTTGTAATTTTTGGCCGGTTTTAGACTATGTGAACACATTATAAATGACTTTATATAAATGTGTAATAGTCCCATTCATTCTCATTTCTATATTTTGACTTCACTTTTTTCCATGGCTCGCATGAAAAACACTATATGTAAGCATCCACCATCACCTCATCGTCCTTCATCGCCACCTCCACCTCCCTCTCCCCATCATCCGGAGACCACTATTCCGGCCACCATTGTCCCTGATCGAGAGAGAGGGAGTGATGTTGACCCTAATGGAGTGTGATGGGGTGATATTCCTATCCCCCCAATACATCCACAACTAGGGGGAAGAGCTTGTATTCAGGCATGCGTCCGCATTTTTTGCGAACACGAGAAGAGGTGGCAGCAGCAGCAACAACGGAAGCAGCAGCAGCAGCAGCTGAAGGAGCTCCATCATCCTTTTGGCACGTAAACGTGAACGAGATTGGAGTGCTCATGCATGTCCTCATCGACCACCCAAGAAACCCTCCTCCTCGTGCCTCCAAGAGGAAACAATGCAATGGCATGGCAGCTCTAAAGGAGATTCAGAGGTTCCAGAAGACTGTCGACCTCCTCATCCCAAGATCTCCTTTTGCACGTCTTGTCAAAGAGATATTATATGATTTTGGGGGCCGAGACAAGAGGATGCAAAGACTTGCCTTAGCTGCAATCCAAGAAGCAGTGGAGGCATTTTTGGTCACCATGTTTGAAGATTCTAACCTGTGTGCAATCCATGCAAAGCAAGTCACAATCATGTGTAAAGACATGAAGTTGACATGCACCATTCGACGTGATAATGTCTGAATATTTTTCCTTATGGTGTACATGATTGGACAATATAAAACTTCACTTAATATATTCTTTTTTTGGTGCTTCTCAAGTTGTCCATCAAGGCCTTGATTGCATGTGTATCTGTATCAAAAAAGTTTAAATGTATTTGATTTGTATATTTCATTTGAAAGGGTGATTTGTATATTTCACTTGATAGTATATATAGTTTTAAGGCTTAGAAAAGTTTAAAAAAAAGCCCAACCTGAACAGGGCAACTTTTGCCCAGAGAGAGGAAGCCTGCATGGGCAAAAGTCGCCCTGTTTAGGTTAGGGGTCTTTTTGCCTTTGTAAACCTTCCTCTCAACCATATGTATCAATATTTTTTTATTTTAATATTATTTATTTGTAAATTGCTTAGTGATAGCAAAGATTGCAATGTATGATATAGATAGTTTTCAAAATATGCTTCCAATGTCAGCATTAGGGACAGTGCAACATTTTACAATTTTACTTTGAACTCTAAATAACTAGGTGATGTCAGGGCCAGTGTGAAGGAACCACATTTTCTATTTTATAGATAACTCATCATGGGAAAAATGTATTTATCTATGGTTCACATTAATCAAACTCTCTCCTACCATGTTTAAGAACTCTCTCATCATGTAAAAGGGTATCTTTTATGATCTTAATACTACTTTGTAGGGCACTATATATCTTTAATTTTAAGCACCTTATTTATAGTAAGGCCTATATGAATGCTTATACATGACAATTGAAGACTATAAAATGCAAAAGGAGCCCCAACCTGAATAGGGCGACTTTTGCCTGTCTGGGCAAAAGTCGCCCTGTTCAGGTTGGGGCTATTTTTGTATTGGGTGGCCTCCAATTATCATCTCCAATTGTCATGTACAAGTATTTACAAGCATTCATATTCACATAAACATAGGCCTTACTATCAATTAAAGCTGGGTGTTGGCTAAATAGATAGAACTACACTCATGTAAGCACTACACACTCATGTAAGGACTCTCTCGTTCCATCATGTGTAAGAACTCTCTCATCACATGTAAAAGGATATCTTTTATGATCTTAATACTACTTTATAAGGAACTATATATCTTTAATTTTAAGCACCCAGTTTATAGCAAGGCCTATATGAATTCTTATACATGACAAAGGCTAAAAAATGCAAAAGGAGCCCTAACCTGAACAGGGTGACTTTTGCCCAGACAACAAGCCTGTTGTTGCGTGACGAGTGAAGATCAATGCAAGGATGCAACAAAAAGATACTTAGGGCTCTTGTAAAGAGTTCCAAGTTGTAGATGAGTGTGGGAGTGGGCTTGAGAATAATCCCACATGGGAACTTTTGGGAGTTTTAGAGTTTTTGTATAAAAAGTGGCTCATTTGAGAGCTTATGGACACATTGGGAAAACTCATGTTTGAGCTCTCTTGAGACTAGCTCTCCCTCTTTTTCCATAGAGGTGCAAGCTCTTCTCTCTCCCCATCTACATTATTGTAAGTTCTATTTTTGTTAATTCAATGCAATGAGTTGATGTTTGTCTCTCTTCTCATGTCAATTCTCTAGTATGCATGTTTCATGGTTGATAGCTTCAAGGTTTGTGTGCATGCTAGGGAAATGAGTGTTGAGAATGAAGAATGCTTTGATCTTGTGTATGCAATAGCTTAGATTTCTTCTTGTTTGGATGCATGAATGAGTGGGATGATGAGTGAGTGAGCAATAGCAAGATTGAGCTTGTGTGTGTGTTAAGTCTATGTCAATAGTAGTAGTATTCTTAGCATTCTCTCCATCAAATGGATAAGCTTTTGTGCACCGGTACGGGTTGAATCCCTAGCTCCGAAAGGGATGTAAATCACATTGGATTGAGCTACATGTGGATCATACTACTCTTGCTACAAGTGAGAGAGTTTTCCGTCTCTCCATTGGCACCGCTGTAGGGGAGAAGACTCAAATCCGATTGAGAGTGTGTGGAAACCACCACTATTTTCTCTTTTGGTTGCAAAACCATTGAGTGATTAGGTTAAGTTTGGGTGTGCAATCCCGGTGTGAGTGGATAAGGTTAGGATAAGAAAAAAAAACCATTGAGCGATTGAGGTTTCTCCCGTATTGTTTTTTTTAATGTTTTATTGCTTTTATTCTTTTTCAAGTACCGTTCACTATGCTTACCTTCATTGTTTTTTGTCATTTCATGCTTTCATGCTTTTCGCTAACATGTAATTAGTAAAAAAAATAAAAAAAGAAAAGAGGTGCGTTGCTAAGCTCTTCCATAGCTTATGCAAGCTCCATAGGCTCCCAAGCATGAAGCCCGCTTAAGGAAGAGAGGAGAGAGGGAAAGAGAAGGGAGAAAGGAAAAAAAGAGGAGGAGAGAGGTTGCAAATTTTATTTTTATTTTTTATTTTTTGTTATATATATATATATATTTTTAATGCAATAAAAAATTTCCAGCACCGGCGACACATGTAAAGATACATGAAAAGGCATATAACCATGCATGTGTCCATAGTTGGGATCAGAGAGAAACAATTTTCACCTAATGATCATCGTGACCTTGAGCCTATCCGCAAGAAGCTGTAGCAAGAAGAGTAGGCGGGGCAGCAAAAGGCTAGAGTAAGCTGCTGGCTAGCGAAGGCAGCTGTGAGGCGATTGGCAGCTATGAGGCGAGTGGCAGCTGGAGGCGGCTGTGAGGCGATTGGCAGATGTGAGGCGAGTGGCAGCTGGAGGCGGCTGGAGGCTGTTGGAGGTGGCGTGGAGGCGACCGGCAAGAAGGCAGTGGTGGCCGGGCGCCACAGCTTAAAGCAACGCAGGCGGCTGCGTGGAGTAGCGAAGAAGGCGAGAGCCTGGGGCTCTGACGTAGCAGAAGAAGGCGAGAGCCTGGGGCTCTGACGCAGCAGAAGAAAGCTTGCGAAGGTGCGCAGCCGGCAGTTGAGTAGCCGAGGAGGCGAGCGAAGCCAAAAGAAAGCGAGAGGTGGCTGCGAAGGTCTGCGTGAAACGAGGTGTGTGCAGAAGGCTGCTCCGCCATAGCCGGACCTCTGGACGAGACGAAGCGGTGGTCGTCGTTGCGAGGGAGCCATTGATAGAGGAGCCAGCTAATAAAAAGAGGTGGCGGCTACTGGCCGGTGGGTGCGAAGGTCGTGTGGGCGGCGAATGTCAGCAAACACGTAAAGGCGGCGAGGAATCCGGAACAGCGCACGATAAGGTTAGTAAATTTTTATTTTTATTTTTTTAATTTCTATTTTTTAATTTCTTTCTTTGCATTTTTTTTAAAAATATAATAATAAAAAGAAAAAAAAACAATAAATATATATATATATATATATATATATATATATATATATATATATATATGTAATTTTATTTTAAAATAAAAGAAAGAAAGAAAGAAAAAAAACAAAAAAAAAACAATTTTTGTGTTTTTTTAGGAATCCATATTCTTTACCTATTCTGTAATTTTTCATTTTTTTAAAACTTTTGTAATTTTTTTTGTGCATAATTAGAATGACTTGCATTTTTTTAGAATTTCTGTAATTTTGTGCATAGTTAGTATTTTTGTGTAATTAGTAGGAAAAAAATAAAAATAAAAAAAAGAAAAATAAAAATTAAAAAAAGAGAGAGAGAGAGAGAAGAAAAGAAAATAATAGAAATAGAAATAGAATTTTTTTTTTGTAAATTATGTATTTTTTAGGAATCCAAATTTTTTGCATATTCTGCACTTTTTATTTCTTAAATTTCTGTGATTTTTTGCATAATTAGTATTTGTGTGTAATTTTTAAAAAAAAAGAAAAAAAAGGATAAGTATTTATACGCATATTTATTTTAGTTGCATTTAGTTAGGTAGGGTAAAAAATATATATATATATATACATAAATATATATATTAAAAAAACAAAAAAAACATAAAAACCAAAAAAAATTTGACCTTATGCACTTGCGGTCGGGTCGTCAGATAGACTCTGCCATAGGGCCTAGGGCACCTTCTAGAGTACCTACGCAGGAAAGTGGGACCCAATCGGTAGAAAATTTGGCAGATATTGCTGAAATCTTTTCCGAATCCCAATCCGATACCCTTTCCAGAACAACTAGCTCATTGTCCATGGACAATCTAGGGCCGTCAAATAGTCATCCCTTAGCCCCAAATAGAATACCCACAAGATCTTTTAATCCATTTGAAGCCGACACCATGGGGTTAACACTCAATGTGAGACTCCAATATGTCTACACGAATGCTCAAGGAGCTGAGATCTTTAGGGATCCACAACAACGATATCTTGTTAAGATCGCACTTTTTCTCAGAACTTGATAGAGCACCTCTAGTCAATGACCAGGGTAACATGTACATGGGTGGAGATGGTGTTCGCTACGAAGTCACCTATCATCCAGAGAATGTAGACAAATTAGGGGAGCTCTCTAAAAGCGAGTTCTTAGACTTATCAAAGCTTTCCAGAGCAAGGGAGTCTAGAGATGATTGGCTCATTGAGCCGGACATGCCTGGACCCTCCAATGCCCATTCCTCAAAGCCATCCATAGATGATTTACTTCTTGTAGATCTAAATTTGGAAAGGGATAGGAAAGGCAAGAGCAAAATGGATCAAGGGGCTGAGAACCAATGGGAGTTTGTATGACAAATTCCAGTGACAAAGGTCTTACATGATGACCCACTTCAAGAGGTCTATAAGGACTCTTTAGAGGGATATTACGCCACAACTAGATTGCCAGAGCTAGATCTTCCTCTAGCACTTGTGGTGGTAGTCGAGAAGCTTGCAGGACACATGAACCGAATTGTTGATAAATGGGCCAATGAATACAGAACCTTAGATTGAAAGGAGATTCGGGAGCTCACGTGGAAAGGACAACCATTGTTCATGGAAGTGTTGTCAACAAATACATCTAAACCAGGAGAGACAGCCTTTCTTGGAGAAACTGTTGCTCCTCCCCTAAGAGAGTTCACTAGAGAGGGAGCCTCAACATCAAAGTGGACCACTGCAAGTAGCCCAACTCTAGCTCCAAGATATTATCCTACACCAAAAGTGCAACCACAGATCACACCACAACAACATTTCTCTCACTATAACAATCGGAGGGTAGGGGAGCCAACTCGGCCTCCCATAAATGCACCTCCTGAAGTGCGGGTAACAAGATCTTTGGTGAGGCAGGTAATAAGGGACCCACACCAATTTGGGATGCATGTGGACCATCTTACCAAAGAGAGGAACAATTCCCACTGAGAGTGAGAGGCCGTAGGCCCTATGATGAGTATTCAAGACAAGTAAGGCCATCAACTCTCCAGAAACTGGTAAAGAAGTACGAAGGGTCGGGAGATCCATATGACCATGTAGCAACATTTAGGCAAGCAGTTCGAGCTGACTGACAAGCATACTCAAATTGAAGGATTTGGGCTCACTCTTGAGGGAAAGGCCCTTGCTTGGTTTCAGGCACTAGAGACTTCAGACAAATCTTCTTTATGAGTATTGGAAGAGAGATTCATTGCTGCTTTTTCCTTGATGGGGATTCAACATGACACAGTAGCAAACATCTACTCTTTCAAGCAAGGTGAGACAGAGTGTGTTAGAGATTGTGTAAATAGAATGAAGCAGTACATTAATCGTTGCCCAGAAGATGAGAAGCCCACCCAGAGTCGATTAATTTCTCTCTTCTTAAAAGGACTAAAAAATTCAACATTGCATACACATCTCTATGCAAAGAAGCATACAAATTTCAATGAGTGTTGCCATGATGCTATGGATTTCACCGATAACTTCAAATTCCAAGATGGTACTGGCCCTGAGGTGAAACCTAGAGATCAGTGGGGTGATGACCAAAGTTCAGGGTCTAGCGCGCTAGTAAATCCAGACCAGATAGCTAACCTAGTACTAAGGAGATTGGGACAAACCTATCGCCCACCCATGCAGCCACAACAACAGCAGCAGCGAATGAGGAGTGTACTACCTACAGGTCCTCATCTTTGTGGAGCATGTGGCAGTAACCATAAAACCGAAGAATGTAATACCTTTTCTCCTCTAGTCACAAACCAACCCACAAAGAAGTGGTGCCAGGCCTGTGCTTGGAACTTTACCCACACCACACTGGAATGTACTTGCATTGCAAGAATGAGACAGGAGCGTGAGCAGCAAAGGGGTGGAGTGGCTCCATAAATGTATCAACAGTATACTAATTTTGAACGTAAGCCACCGATGGCACAAGAGCAAGCACGACCTGTTCTTGGTGTTCAACCTCCTGCTCTTGGGACTACTCCTGTAAGGGTTGTTGACTACGACAATTCAAATATGTGTAGAGACTTGGTAAACCTAGGCTATGTGGAGGAGGAATATGCATCATATTCATCCAAGGAAAATCTCTTTGAAAGTCCCGCATATCAAAGCCAAGCGCTGGAGGCTCAACCAAGGGAACAAAATTCTTTAATGTTGCTAGGCGGATACCAACCTAGGACTCAAGGCCCCTCAGGTCAATGGCAGCAAAGGAAAGTAGAAGCCAAACTAATGGGTCCCTATTATGAGTGTGGAGAACCCCATTGGGCTCGTGATTGTCCACATCGCTCAAGGCAAACAGCTCGATCCAATACAACAGTACCACAGTTTCCACCAATTGAAAGATATTGTCTAGGGTGTTGTGTAGAACACTTCCCAAAGGATTGTCTGCTGAAACCACATGAGGAAGGCACCTCTCAACCAAAGGTCTCACTCAACCTTGTAGGGGCAGTTCCATCACCACCTTCATCTGAGAATGAGGATGTCGTGCTGCTTAGAGTCATGACTAGATCACAGACACGAAATGCCAAAATGCAGACTGATGAGACACCTCGAACTAGGGATGCAAAGGCAAATCTAGTGGACAAGACCCTACATTCCAATAGAAAAAGGACCACTAGGAGGAAAAAGAACCGAAACAAGCGAACTAAAAGTGCATCCACTAGTTCTCAAGAAGCCTCTAAACAAAACATGAGGGATCAAACTTTTACATCCCAAAAAGTGCATGAGAAGCATTAACCTCAACCTGGGCCTAGTGCTAAACAAGATGAGGCTAGTACGACCGAGGATAGTTCTGGGGGTTTTGTTTTTGTGGATAAGGTGAACGAGACTCTAGATGCCATCATCAATGCTCATAGAAGTCACATTGCAGCTTTATCTGAGCTACCCAAGAAGCTTCAAGAATACCCAAACCCTCATTGAGGAGAAGATCAATCTAGTTGTACATCAGCAACTCATTAGGGAAGCTCAATCAATACTTGAGGGCCCACCTCCACCTATCCCTCAGGGCCCAACCTCTCTTAAGCCAACATTAGAAACCATACCAGAAGTGTCATCAAGTCGGGAAATGAAAAGTGAGCTCATCTCACAAGCTCATAGTAGCGAGAGGTCTGCACCAATTGACACCCCATTGAGAAAGAAGGTATTCTGCCACCACCTAGCCTTGCCTTCCCATGCAATAATGAAGTTATTGATGCTAACGAGGACATGGCAAATGAGATGTGGACAGCAGTTCATGAGAAAGTTAATGAGAACATGTCCTCTATTATCTCACCTCCATTCTCTGAGGTAGATTTTACTAGGGGCACAGAAAACAACTTTAGACGCCCAAGCATCCAGGAGGAAGTTCAAACAATTGTTTCTCCTAAAAGTAAGCATACAATGAAAACCTTACCATCATATTTGGGAGAATATGAGAACTGTTCTCAAACCTTGAGGATACCCTCCATGCATAAAAGGTTGACAAAGGAGATGGATATGGGTATCGTGCAAGCTATTTTGTTAGCACCAGTGGCTTGTACCTTACCTTTGCTTGATTTGATAAAGCTTCGACTTGAGTTGTGGAATGATATTGCCACATGTTTGTTAGAGCAGGTATTGCTACAAAAGGGTCACCATCATTGTACTATACACCCTGAGACAAAGCATGCTATGCCAGTTCCTATCAACAACAAAGTAGGAAAATTTTGTGAGGACAATCAGGGAAATGCTACCCTCCCATTAGAAGTGCGAAAAGTAGCTTCAACTGCAATACTTGATAGTGGTGCAGGAGTGGGCATTGTGACAAGGTCCATTTGGGAAAAGTGGGGCAAACCAGCTATTAGGAGTACCAGGATGCGCTTGCAGCCAGCAGATGGAAGCTTAGAACATCCCCTTGGGATGCTTGAGAACATATTGGTCACCACATGTGGGATTGAATATGAGCACACCTTTGCAGTAGTGGATTTTAACACCATATTAGTGAATTTGGGAATTTCCCAATTCCCATTTTTGAATACTTAAAAAAAGGGGACATGGATAACATGTTTGTAAGTTTCTCAAAACCCTATCATATGACCTATCGTTGGAAAGCGCTTGAAAAATGGAATCTAAAGAGCTATAAAGCGCTCATTTTGGATTAGTGGTGTTCAAGTTATGGTTAATCCAAACTTTTGACCACGTGTCCCAAACTTGTGGGAAATTCCCATATTCCCCAATATGGTGTTTTTTGGAAAACATCCAAACTATGAAGTGATATTGGGTAGACCATTCATGCGACAATTTCAAATGATTCAAGATTGGGGATACAATTATTTGTACCTCCGACATGATTCTGTCATCACAAGGGTCAACCTAAAGAATCACTCCTATCGTGATGTAACAAGGTCTCCAATAGATTTGTTTGATTCTGCTTCATCTGAGGGCTCAAGAGTTACATTGTCAGATGGGCGAGAAGATCTGTGGATATGTGGAGCCTCATGTAAGGACTTCAACACTGAGAGACTTAAGGGTAATCGAAGCGTATCAGATGAGGCATACATTCCACAACCCTTCCCTGAGCATTTAATTGATCCACTAGAATGGAGTCATGTCCTTGCAACTTTATCGACCTGTGCTTTACTTAAGCCAATTCAATTTTGTGACTCAAATGGATATGACATTATTCCTATACGAATGGTACAACCACGTGACCTTCTAGATGTTTTGTACTATGGGGATGCATCCACCAAACAACACTACATGTAGAGGAAGTCTTAGTGGAGGATTTAACACTCGAATCTGCTAATGATGCTGATAAGGAAGATGGATGGGACTCTGATTTTGATAATGATGTGATAATCCCTGAGGAAGAGTTAGGAGGCACGCCTACTCTTAAGAGGAAGGGAGGTTCAAGTAGAGATCCCTCGAAGCCGACCTAAACGTAAATGCTGTAAGAGCCATAAGAGAATCCGTAAACAAGATGAGAGGGAACGACGTGAGAGATTACAAAAAGAAAAGGAGGAGGTTAAGAATGAACACTCTCGACCACCACCTCACTTCTCAGGAAAGAACGGATATCTATACTATGTCCAAGCACAAGATAGTATCAAAGACCAAGTAAAACGATCAGATGGATTCCAGGCAGGAGAAAAGCTAAAAGCTGTTAGCAAAAATCGCAAAAAAAATGAAGAAACAAAAAACAAAACTCAAGTCTAAAACCGATTCAAAAGAGAGTGTCGAAAGTGCCAAGATAACGGTTGAACAAAAAAATCCGATGCAAGATGGCAAAGGAGAGCTCAAAACCACATGGTCTTCAATGAGTGACGACTCAAGTGGACAAGAACAAGGTCTCAATGTTCCCCCCAACTTCACACAGTACACTCTTCAAGATCGGAAGATTGTTCTTCAACAGCCCATGCGACAAAAGCCAAGCATGCCAGGGGTTTCATATGATGGCCCGGAAGATGCAAAAAAGATTGATATTGCTAAGCCAGGAGAAGAGCCTCGCTATGTGTGGATTGTCACAGACTTGTCCTTAGATGAGGAGAAGTTATTAATTCAAACAATAAAGGAGTATCGCGATGTTTTTGCTTGGAGTTATAAAGACCTCAAAGGAGTTGATCCAAGCATATGTCAGCATACAATTCCATTGCGACAGGATGCAAAGCCTTCCAAGCAATGTCCTTATACTTACAATGAGAATTTTGCACGAAAGATAAAAGAAGAAATAGACAAGATCTTAGAGACAGAATTTATCTATGAGATTGAACACACTGAATAGGTCTCCCCTATTGTAGTGGTGCCCAAGAAAAATGAAAAACTTCGAGTATGTGTAAACCTCAAGAAGGTAAATGCAGCTACTGTACCTGATCATTACCCACTTCCAATCATGGATCATGTTCTGGAATGAGTTGCAGGGAAAAAGGCATATAGTTTCTTGGATGGATTCTCCAGTTACAATCAAGTGTCAATTGATCCAAAGGATCAACACAAGACAGCCTTTGCTACTGAAGATGGCATCTTTGCCTATTTTGTTATGCCATTTGGTCTAACAAATGCACCAGCAACCTTTCAGCGGTTAATGAGTCATGTATTCAAGGAGTACCTTAGCATGTCTATAGCCATGTAGACATGTTGTATTATTGCCTTGATTTCTCCATTCTTATCCTTCTTGAAATGAAGAATCCTTCCCTTCCAATGGTGTTCCAAAACACCACGATTAAGAACTTAATATGGACCTATAGAACTTGGTTGCATATAAACCTAATATTTCATCCTAAATGGATGCACCATCCACTCACCTTCATCATCTGTAGTGTTGTAGAGAAGGTATTCAAAGATGGAATCACTTGGTCTCTTACTAGAAGTAGGCATAATGAGATGTATGGGTGAAGAACAGTGAGGAAAAGAGAGGGCACAACAGCTTAAGAATTTATTAAAGAAATACAAGATTACATATATGAAGAGATAGAAGATTAAAGTTCGGTATGGGTAAGCAAGAGAGAGCAAGATGAGATTAGGGAGGTTACAGTAGCTTTAGAGATGATTATGCAATAATAGAAGATTAAGGAAGCTTATGGAAGAGGATTAGAGAGAGATTAAGAGCTTATAGAGCTTAAATGAGCTTGAAAAATGGGTTTCTCACCATAGAATATGATTAGGTAACCTTTTTTGAGATAAAAACACGTTTTTGGAGGGAAAACCAAATTTTCAAATTTTAGGTTTTTTTGGCCCAACTGCACTTTTTTATTTTAAAATGTTGGCCCATTTCATTTCAAAAAGGAGATTTGACCCTTGCCTTGAACTTTGGTGTGACCTCTAGAGAGAGATGGAAGCTAGTGGATAGAATGTGCACTCCCCCCCTTCCCATTGGTGGATATCTTGATTAGCACTAATTTTTTGATTAGTAAAGGGCCCATTTTCTCCCTAATGTAATTGTTATTTGAAGCTAAGTGTGACCTCCCAATTTATAGGGAAACGAAGAAGAAGGCGCCTACTTCAATGACATCATCCCCATGATGTCTAGTGCCCCTTGAGAGCATCTGAAGCCACCTCGAAGACCTCTTCAAATAGGGTGCCCACTTGACCCATGCCATGTCACACCCATGCCACCTAGAGTCCTATTTCTGACTAGCTTATCTAGTCCCTTTTACTCCTTGTAAAATCACCCACCACAAAGGTTAAAGATAATCCTAAAGCTAAACCATGAATTCCAATAGTAGCCCCCGGGCATATCCAAGGCCCATTGCCTAAATTGTTTAAAGTCCTCACCCCTATTGCTTGAGCACTATGAGCTCCACCATGATCCCGACTATCACCGCCATTGTGTACCACCAAGATGAAGAGCTTCTGAATGTAATATAATGTTGAGAGAGAGAGAGAGAGTCTCTTATTTACATGAAAAATTACTCATATATATCACATAGATAAAAGTTGGCCACACGAAAGTAATTCATATTTTATATAAATGAAAGTTATGCCATTTTGCTTAGAAGCCCCACAAAATTGGGAAACAGACAAATATTCTGCGTGCACCCCATTACACATACTGATAAAGCTGCATTGTCTATGGTCTATGTAAGATAGAGAAATGACTCGGGATTTATATGTGTGTGTAGATAACAATCTAGATGGAAGCGGGGCTATAACCCATTAAAAAAGTTGTTATTGTGAGATGCCAGCTTGTTTCTACATTAGTTTACTTGACAGGCTTAGGCTAGTTTGACTTCCTTGACCACCTACAGGCTTTTCGTGGTAGTCAAGTCTTCTTAATAAGGCCCCAAAACGTTTTTTTGGTGGGCATTAACTAATTTGTGTGCTTCTTTTGGTAGGTTTGATTAATGTTATTTAGATTTGCAAAGGTTTGGTTGGAGGCTTTTTTTAGTAGTACGTTTATACAATTTCTCCTTTTTAGTATTGTGGAAACGTGTCTCCTCTTTCTCTGTATATCACTTGGAAAGCATTAGCCCCTCCTCTCTCTCTCTCTCTCCCCCTGCCCCCTTCTTTTGTTGGTAGATTAGGGCATGACCTCTCTTTGTGCATGTTATGGCTATTTTTCCCAAGTGTCCCTCTCTGCTATAGCCTTGCGATGCATGCTCCTTCCCTGTGTTTTTGAATTTAAACCTTAGAATGTAGAAGTTTCCCCTCGCGCCCAGTAGGTGGTTGCCAAGAACAGCTCAACTGTTTTGATGAGGATGCACCTGCTCATAAAGGTGCATTATCTATGGTCTATGTAAGATAGAAAAATGACTCAACATTTATATGTGTGTGTAGATAACAATCTAGATGGAAGCGGGGCTACAACCCATAAAAAAAGCTGTTATTGTGAGATGCCAGCATGTTTCTATAGTAGTTTACTTGACACGCTCAGGCTAGTTTGGCTTCCTTGACCACCTACAGGCTTTCGTGGTACAAGCTTTTTGTGGCAGTCAAGTCTTCTTAATAAGGCCCCAAAACGTTTTTTTGGTGGGCATTAATTAATTTGTGTTCTTCTTTTGGTAGGTTTGATTAACGTTATTTAGATTTGTGTGCTTCTTTTGGTAGGTTTGATTAACGGTATTTAGATTTGCGAAGGTTTGGTTGGAGGCTTTTTTTAGTAGTATGTTTATACGATTTCTCCTTTTTAGTATTTCTGAAACGTTTCTCCTCTTTCGTCGTATATCACTTGGAAAGCATTAGCTCCCTCTCTCCTTGTCTCTCCCCCTGCCCCCTTCTTTTGTTGGTAGATTAGGGCATGACCTCTCTCTGTGTAGGTTGTGGCTATTTTTCTGAAGTGCCCTCTCTGCTATAGCCTTGTGATGCATGCTACTTCCTTGTGTTTTTGAATTTAAACCTCAAAACGTAGAAGTCTCCACTCGCGCACCCAATAGGTGGTTGCCGAGAACAGCTCAGTTGTTTTGATGAGGACTCACCTTAGGCTCGTCACCTGATCGACGATGTCCGCCCACATCTCGGGCTTCTTTGCCTCGGACACGTCCACAATAGGGATCTCCAAATCGTTATTGTCAGTATCGCACGGACTCTGTCGAAGGCCGATCGCTCCTGCATAGGCCTCACGTAGGATTCGAGAACCTCTGTCACGTCGGCATTTAACATTGCTTTCATGCTAAGGTGTGTGCATTAAATAATTAATGCCTACTACCGTGGGCATTAATTATGTAATGCACACACAAAAAAGTGAATATGCACACACAACAAATCTTTTTTAAAGGTGGTGTTCTGTTTTTCGTGGTAGTCAAGTCTTCTTAAAGCCGGTGTTTATTCACTTTAACACATTGATTAGTTTTTTTAAGGGTGCTTATTCACTCTAACACATTAATTAATTTTTTTAAAGGGTGCTCGTATTTAATTTTTGGTATAAAACCTTAGGCACAGTAAGGTATGAAACCTTAGTGATAACCTTACTGTAAGGTAAATTTAAATATGTAATTATTTGCATACAAAAACTCGATACCAAAAAGTTTTTTTGCATGTATTATTTTTTAATTAATTCATCGCTAAGATGGCTACTACGATCTTTTTGAAAATACTTAATTACAAAGAGTTGGTTTAGGGGATTTTTTTTAGCTGTGGATATATTTGGTGTGGGGAAAAAGAGGCTTTTCATCTGCTAAAGACAGGAGATTGGGATGACGAAGCTGGAACCCATGGGCCCCAAGGCCATCGCCAAAGCGCGACAAGGCACGGCCCGCCAGAAGCTCAAGTGGTACTGCCAGAGCTGCAAGAAGCAATGTCGCGATGAGAATGGATTCAAGTGCCACGGCACCAGCAAGGGCCACCTACGGCAGCTGGGGCTGTTCAGGGAGAGCGCGGCGGTCTTCATGGAAAGCTATTCAGCCATGTTCGAGAGCGCATTCCTGGAGCACCTACAGCAAAGCCACTCCCGCACCCGTCTGCCAATGCCGTCTACGATGAGTACATCGGCCACCGCCATCATGTGCACATGAATGCCACCCAATGGTCCTCTCTCACAGAATTCGTCATGCACCTGGGAAAGAAGGGCATTTGCAAGGTCGACCAGACTCCAGGGCAGTACGTAGGAGGCTCTGCTTCAAGAAACCCTTCAGAAGAAGCGGCGCAAAGCTGACATGGCCTATGAGGAAGAGAGGCCTCCTGCAGGGTAAGGTTTTCATTGTATGCTTACTTCTAGGAGAAACAATTGTTTGAACTTCCTCCTGGGTGCTTGGGCGTCTAAAGTTGTTTTCTGTGCCCCTGGTAAAATCCACTTCAGAGAATGGAGGTGAAATAATAGAGGACATATTCTCATTAATTTTCTCATGAACTGCTACCCACGTCTCATTTGCCATGTCCTCTCGTTAGCAGCAATAACTTCATCATTGAATGGGAAGGCAAGACTAGATGGTGGCAAAATGCCTTCTTTCAATGGGGTGTCAATTGGTGCAGACTTCTCGCTATGATCTTGTGAGATCAGCTCACTTTTCATTTCCCAACTTGATGACACTTCTGGTATGGTTTCTAATGTTGGCTTAAGAGAGGTGGGGCCCCGAGGGATAGGTGGAGGTGGACCCTCAAGTATTGATTGAGCTTCCCTAATGAGTTGCTGATGTACAGCTAGATTGATCTTCTCCTCACGAGGGTTTGGGTATTCTCGAAGCTTCTTAGGTAGCTCAGATAAAGCTGCAATGCAACTTCTATGAGCATCAATGATGGCATCTAGAGTCTCGTTCACCTTATCCACAAAAACAGAACCCCCTGAACTATCCTCGGTTTAATAGCCTCATCTTGTTTAGCACTAGGCCCAGGTTGAGGTTGATGCTCCTCATGGGCTTAGAATGTCAAATCCGATCCATATGATATTAAGTAGGAACATCATCATTATACAACCTATGGAGCTAGCCCCCGGGTAGGGAGAGGGGTCCATCAAGAATATCGAGCATGGGATCAACATTATGAAGGCTCTCTGAATCCATTTTGGCATGGAAAGGTGGCTCTATGTCTCTCCAAGATTCCTCATGATGGGGTTGTTGTCTGTGTTGCGTGAGGTCCAAGGAGTCTTGGACATCAGGCTTGTTGTAGTGTCATGGCTTGGTTTAGAGTCACACCCGAGTGGAATCTCGCCCACGGGTTTAAGCACTTGAGCATGTGTGGCTTGATGAGGCTATGTGTATTTCATCCATGGTTTGTGGGGCTTCCTCTCATGGTTAGAAGAATCGAGTGATGGTCACCTACGGCCGAGGTGGATGTCTCCCATGGGGTGTTGACTCCCTAATCAGTGAGTCTCTATGGCAATGAAGCTCTAGTACGAAGAGGTCCAAGCACCGCTAATCTAGGTAATCCATGATCTTGGATAAGGGTCCAAAGCCCTCTCTGAAGAGACAGTGGAAACTCCCTCCAATCTCATAATATATGGTGTACCTAAATATAAAGTGCTTCTTTGAAGAGATACTAGAACGACCCTCAAATCTGATAATAAACATTGTATCTACATATAAATTTCCCCTATGTTTCAACCTCCTGCTGGCACAAAGTGGATATCGCTCCTCAAATGAGGTATCTTCATGTCTCTCCCTTGGGGGGTGCAATGACAACTGCTACTAGTGGCCCATTGTAGTCTGCATAGCATGTGACATTTATATGTCAAGATATGTGGTCGTCAGTATGAAACCATCCTCAAGCCTCATTAAATTGTCCATGTAGTACTATTTTTTGTGTGAGAGTGTCTCAATATGAAACAATCCTCTGTAAGCCTCATGAAAGTATCCATGTAGTACTACCGTTTGTGTGAGAGTGGCTCATGTGTTATGATCTAAGTATCCTATATATATAGTCCCAATAAATCATATCCGATCACCCACTTCCAATAATCATGAGAGCCTGATAAATGAGGAGTCCAAGGTCATAGTGACATTCTTAATGCACTACAAGGGAAACCCCCCATAGAAATGCTGTGGAAGGGTGGAAAAGAAATACAAGCGTGTCATATATATGATGATTGGCATCACATATACGATGATAGTTGTTGCACAAGTGATGATTGTTTTCACTATTATGGCATTCGTTAAATGACACGACTTTTTCGTTTAAAATGACTTTATTTGCGTCATTTTAGCGATGTCTGCATACTAGAATTATGTCTATTAACTAATGCTAGTCATTTTAGAGATGTCTGCATACTAGAATTATGTCCATTAACTAATGCTAGTCACTTAATCGATGGTAGTCACTTTAAGAAAAACAATGTCGATTAAAGAGTTTCCCCCATGAGGCACACACAATTTTCTTGTGGCCTATCCGATCCACGCGTAAGTCTCTCTCTCTCTCTCTCTCCCTCACATACATTCATCAATCTCTCACTTACACACATTCATGTAAGGGGGGGAGAGAGCGAGAGAGAGGGGGGGAGGGAGAGAGAGGGAGAGGAGGGCGAAAAACAAAGAAAGATTATACTACCATTGGTTGGTTTGTGTGCATCTATGTGAAAGAAAGAAAAAGATTATATTAATGACTACTAGAAAGAAAGTTATATAAAACTTCTTCAAGAGACCCAGTGGGTCTATGAGACTAAAATGATTCCATTGTGTCCACATAATCTCATCATGGTACCAAAGAAAACAAATACTAGAGCTATGAGATGGGAATGTCAAATCCGATCCATATGATATAAAGTAGGAACATCATCATTATACAACCTATGGAGCTAGCCCCAAGGTAGGGAGAGAGGTATATCAAGAATATCGAGCGGATCATGTAGGAGGCTCTTTGAATCTGTTTAGGCGTGGAAAGGTGGCTCTATGCCTCTCCAAGATCTCCTCAAGTTGGGGCTGATGTCTATGTTACTGGCGAGGTCGAGTAGAAGCAAAACTAATGGGCCCCTGTTATGAGTGTGGAGAAGCCCATTAGGCTCGAGATTGTCCACATCGCCAAAGGCAAGCAGCTCGATCCAATACAATAGTACCACAGTTTCCACCAATTGAAAGATATTGTCTAGGGTGTTGTGTAGAACACTTTCCAAAGGATTGTTTACTGAAACCACATGAGGAAGGCACCTCTCAACCAAAGGTCTCACTCAACTTTGTAGAGGCAGTTCCATCGCCACCTTCATCAGAGAATGAGGATGTCATGCCACTTAGAGTCATGACTAGATCACAAACGCAAAATGCTGAAATGCAGACTGATGAGACACCTCGAACTAGGGATGCAAAGGCAAATCTAGTGGACAAGACCCTACATTCCAATAGAAAAAGGACCACTAAGAGGAAAAAGAACCGATAGCTCTGGTCTTTGTTTTCTTTTGAAATGATGAGATTACGTGGACACTATTATATCACTTTTAGTCTCATAGACCCAGTGGCTCTTTAAAAGACATTTTATATAACTTTCTTTCTAGTAGACTTTAGTATAATCTTTATCTCTCTCTCTCTCTCTCACACACACACACACCAACCAATGGTACTATAATATTTATTTCTTTGTATCCCTCCTCCCTCTCTCTCTCTCTCTCTCTCTCTCACACACACACACACACACACACACACACAAACACACACACACACACACACAAGGATGGTTTCCAACATGGCTCTGTTTTTCTCTCCCTTGCATGCATGTGTGTTAGAGAGACATTGATGAATGTATGGGGTGAGTGAGCGAGAGAGAGACTTACGCGTGGATCATATAGGCCACGAGCAAGATACATGTGCCTCATAGGGGAAATTTTTTATTTTGAAATTCCACGACGTCGTTTTTATTTTGAAGAGAAGGAATAGTTTGTGGTGTCATGTTTGTGCATTCAATTTCCTCATTTACTTCACACTGACATAATAACTAACATTTGACAATGGCTCTATCAAGGTCCTTCCTAGCTTCGTGTGGGTCTCTTAATGGCCACCGTGAGCCTCATGGACATGAGACTCACACTTCTCGGCCTCCTCTGTGTTGCTTTTGAAGTGTGAGTTCTCTATCCTTGGACATTCGATTATGGGATTACTTGTGTGAGCCTCATATTTCCTAGGCTCCTCATTAGTGTTACTCTCAAAGTGTGATCCTCACACTCCCAGATCCACATGGTGATCATTGGGTTAATCCCCTTATATTTCTACTTGTCAAGTGTTGCTGTGTGGGGTTGTGACTTCACCTCCGAGCCTCTTTTGTGTGGCTCTTGAGGTGTGAGCCTTACCACGGGTGTAAACCTCATGAGTGTAAACCTTCACAAGTGTTATTCTCACAATCATGAACCTTCACAAGCATGAGCGCCTCATGCGCATGAACCCTGACAAGTGTGAGCCTCACATGCATGAACCTTCACAAGTGTGAGCCTCACAGGCATGAACCTTCACATGATATTTCAATGGTTGTGTGGTGCAAAAGACAAGTGTCAACCTAACCACTCCCATAGATCTTAGCCAGTGAGTGGGCAAGTCTCATCTACTTCTACTCAAAATCATGAATTAAATCTGCAACACTAAATTTCCCAAGATGCACATTAATAGTACATAACACCTCAAAAAGTACTTAGTAAAAGAACCACAATAGATTATAATTACTAGATTGGGTGGTGATTAAGGAATTGAACTATCTTTAAGTTGGTTTGCTCCAATCACATGTGCCTACACCCCAAAATTAGATTCAGCATGAGATTGATTTGTGTTTATGGCTCTTAATGGTGATGAGCTTTCACACAGAGAGGGAAAGAGAGTAGAGATGATTCAGATATAATTCACCATATATCAAAACCTTTAAAAATTGACTGAGAGGTAAAGAATGAAAACAACGTGGTCATGAGAGTATTTCACCCCTTTCTTCTTTCTGTAAGCCTCCAAGTCTTCCATGAGTCTCCAAGAACCATTGTGAAGAACCTCACCAAGCCTATTTTATTCCACTCGTTGCCCTATTCTCTTTGAAGGCCTTGCAATCCAAAGATCACCTGGAATGATTTTGTTATTAAAAAATCAGCCTGCTTTTCTCTCTGCTATGCACCTTGCCTGGCTCTGTTATACGCAGCTAGTAGTGCTTGCCTTGCTTTGTAGCTCCTCCTTGTACTACCAACCTTGCCTTCTTTGCCTCCCTTTGGCTAGCCATCTACTTGGACCAACCTCACCTTCTCAAGTGGTTGTGAATCTCTCTCTTTGTCTAGTCTTCTGATGTGTACCTCTTTCTTTGGCTAGCCTTCACGGTCCACCAAAGAAAATGCTAGTGTAAGCCTTGCTGCTTCACCTTATGGCCAACATACACACATGGTCTTTTTTCTATGGCTATTGTGTCCTCCAAATAGCCACATGCTACTGTGTGCACCTCGGGGAGATAACTATATAAAACTTGTGTAGATCGCATGTGTTCAAATTTTGACTTCTTTGACCCTAGTAGGGGGCCTAGGCTTTGTTTTGCTAATGGGGCCTAATTACTACTCTTGTCCCCCTACCTCCTAGGTCCAAACTTAGAGGTCCCCCCCACCTAGAATCGCATAGATTAAAAACCCTAAAAATTGAAAATTTTTATTTTTTTCCCAAAAGTGTGTTTTCCCTCTCAAACTTCCCCCCAACATACTCTAAGTTTGGAAAGCTAATTTTGAACCTCTTTCTTTCTCTTCTAAGCTCTCCATTGCTGCAGAAACTCCATACCTCTCAAGCTCCCTTAGTCTCAAGCTCCCTCTCCCTCTTTCTTCCTTTTCTAAGCTCTCCATTGGTGCAGAAACTCCATCCCTCTCAAGCTCTCCCTCCTTCTCAATCTCCCTCCCTCTCAATCTCCCTCACTCTCTCTCTTAAGCTCCCTCCCTCTCCATTGGTGTAGAAACTCTATCCCTCTTTAGTCTACTCTAGGTTCACGAAGCCTATTCTCAAACTCTAACCCTTTTTTACACTTTCCATTGGTGCACTAAAAACCCTGAACTTTCTCTCCTCTCCACTCCTTTGTTGTAAAACAAGCTTTTCTTTTCCCTTCTTCTCTTTTCTTACCACCATGGCCTCTTCCAGTAATGTGAGAAGACCTAGGGAGAAGGTGGAAGAGCTTGTGTTGCATAACACAAGAGATGAGAATGGAGTTTGGGCTCCAACAAGATTCAGGGTTGGGGCTTGGGTCTACATGCAGCCAAGCTCTAAGGGACCACATCGAGTGCGTCAATTGGGGAATATGCTACATCATTGGAAGGGGTGGCTATAAGGTTTCAAGCATACTAAGAAGGAAGGACTGGTTGCCATAATGCAATATGTGTATACCCTTGGAGACCTGTACATTCAAGGCTAATGACCAAGGTTTACTTCAAATTTTCAGTGTAATATAAACACAGCTTTAACAACATGCTAATATTGGATTTTTTGTTTAAAATTTTCTTATGATTCTCCATTTTCTTATGTCTCTATCTGTAGATATTTTTCCCTCTAATTATGTTGAGGAACAACCACTCCAAAGCCTCACTGGAGTTTTCTATGCTATGCATGCATCCATTGGAGAGGCAATGTTTGTATCACAAAGCCCAAGTGATCTTGTACAGAACAATATCTTTTTCTTTTCTCACTCATATTTTGTAGATAAAAAACCAGGTTTATTTGGCAAGCTAGAAGAGATCCCCAACCCCCCTCTTAACAATCCTGAATGGCCCAAACCTGATGCTTGGACCATCTTATGCTTAAAGTTTAAGATGGTAAGTGATATCAAGACATCACTCAAGTTTTCAAAGGCATCTAGGTCAGTAGGGCTAAATTGGTTTTGTCCTTTACATGTTTTTGTACACGTTCAATTCCATGCCAATGTGCCAAACAAAAAAAATGTATATTTGTAAGGAGGTACGGTCTGACCTCATTCAAGGATTACCAGGAGAGGGTTGGGAGGTTAATGAGGAGTCACATCAAGGTAGATTCTATAGTGTCTTTTATGTTCTTGAAGGCACGCTCTATTTTGTACATGCGTCTGCACTACCAAAGATGGATGCAAAAGCACAGGACATGGATCCCACTCCAGGCCTCAAAAGAAGAAATTGTGCCTATTGAGGTAGCTGTGATGATGCAAAATGGATGGATTGAGTGAGTGACAAAAAGTAAGCATTAGAGCCTAGCAGACCTATGCCAACACTTTAGCATCATGGGCTTTGACAATGTGGAAGAGTCAAGTTTCAAGTTTCAAGTTGATGAGAAGAAAGGTATATCTGATTCCACTACATGTCTAGAATTAACCCTTACCCTTTCTGGTTATTGTGCCACTTTCTATATTTTTACAGATTGGGAAGCGTAAGGAGAGGGAGTTTTAATTGATTAGAGTGGTAGGTTGGAAATTTGATTGCTACACATATGCATTACTTGTATGTGGTTGGAACCTTTTTTTATTGCATTGAAGCGAAGGAATAGTTTGTGGTGTCATTTTTGTGCATTCAATTTCCTCACTTACTTCACACTGACATGATAACTAACAAATGATAATGGCTTTGTCAGGGTCCTTCCTAGCTTCATGTGGGTCTCTTCACATGTGGTTGTGAGCCTCATGGACATGAGCCTCACGCTTCTCGGCCTCCTCTGCGTTGCTTTTTAAGTGTGAGTTCTCTGTCCTTGGACTTCCAGTTATGGGAATGCTTGTGTGAGCCTCATCTCTCCCAGCCTCCTCATTAGTGTTACCCTCGAAGTGTGATACTCACAGCCCCATATCCACATAGTTATCATTGGGTTAATCCCCTTATATTTCTACTTGTCAAGTGTTGCTAAGTGGGGTTCTACCTTCACCTCCGAGCCTCCTTAGATGGGTTCTTGAGGTGTGAAAAACCTCTAGAAGCACTCCATTAGTTTCTTGGTAATTCTTTTAATACCTTTTGATCATACGATGTATTGAAATACCAATCTTACCACATTCGACGTTTAGAAAGCTAGATGTCCCCATGATGTTGTAAAACCACTAGAAGAACTCCATTAGTTGCTTGGTAATGCTTTTAATACGTTTTGATCATTTGATATCTTGGAAATCCAATCACTCGATGAATCTTGGATCCTTTGGCCTCCACACACTTGGCTTATGGAAGGCTATTTTCATCCTGTTAGTGAGAGGTTAGACCACGTAAGCATCATGGATGCAAAGTTTTGATGCAAGCATAATCTGTTTAGTTCATTAGGCCCGAGGAGGAGAGTGAGACTTCATCAATCCAGAATATTAACTGGCAGGTTGAGGCAGCATGAAAAATGACTCAAAAAGAATTGGAATCCACCAATGGGGGGAGGGGGAAGTAGAAATGGTCCCTGAAATCTCTGTAACATGAATAGTTGTCTGAAAATTTTATCAGCATAATTTTACCAGAAATTACATTAAATCAAGTGTAACCAATTTGTACGGAATGGTTGGAGTATCAAACCAACTCTGAATTAAAATCTGAAGTTAAAGGGATCTGTATCAGATACCTAGTGGTTAATTTGAACCCTCAATTGCACCAAAATACAGTGATTAGTATTGATTAATCACTGATTAGCAAATTAATCAACTATTTTGTGTGTAGAAAACAGAGTATGCGGGGAGTCCAGATCTGGTGCCTTAGACTTCAAATGAGCTCAAATGCTTTCAAAGGCATCAATAGCAATGAGTCTAGTAGAGGATTAAGCCAAGAAACACAAGATTTGACCAAATATTGAAAGCTTAATCTCTATTTTACCAAAGTCACCTGCAGATTTGATGAAGAGCTTGGATCTCACTGTAGACTTGATGAAATTGAATTCAGTCTTCACCAGCTTGTAGAGCATGCTTAAAAACACCTTGGGCTAAGAGGAATTAGAGAACTTTGATTTGTGGAAACTGCAATGTCAATTTTCCTCAGAAAAAAATGCACCTGCAATTCGTGCTGCTGCCGGCGATTCGCACTGATTCGCTTCAATTCCTTTGAGTAGATTGTAGCCCCTTGAGTGTAGTTTAAGTACCTAAAAGGGCTTGGCCTAATTTGAAGTGTGCAAGGAGAATGAACTCCTCCACTGGCTTGGCCTAATTTGAAGTGTGCAAGGAGAATGAACTCCTCCACTGGCTAGGGGTACAGAAGCTAGTTGAACTAAAAATTAGATTATTTCTTAATTATCTACTAATCTTGATTAATTTAATAATGGGCTCATAAACCTGATGGATTCTAGGCATGGCTCTAATACCATGTTGAAATTAGGGCATTGTGATGAGCTATGGTGGATCAAACACTAGAATCAACATCATTAACAAAGTAATTAGCAAATAATTAAGATGTAATTAGTGGATAATTAACAAATAGATTAATGTAGGCATGGATAATCAAAAACCAGCAAATTCTCATTAGGGCAATGCCTCAATTTATAGAGTTTACATCGAGCATCAAATCCCACTGATTTGTCCATGATTCACTCCACGTCTTTTCCCTGATTCTCTTCACCTCTTCACTTTTCCCAGATTAATATCTCCCAGAATATCTCCACACTTCCCAGAATATCTCCACACTTCCTAATTCTTCTCATGCTACCCTTTATTCTCACCCAGTAGATTCTTCTCACCTTTTCATAGGTTCTTTCACATTTACACATTCTCTTTTACAGCCTCTAACCAAGGGCTTGTTCCCGCACACACCCTATTCACTTGTATATTTCAACACAATATAGTGCTCATAGAGTACTACCGATCAACAAATGTGCTGAGAAACACAATGTCAATCCGAGGACTCGACCCGATTAGTGCATGAAGGCTTATCCCTTGCGGGAGAGCTCACATACACGAACCACCACTTGACGATTCAACCATTCAACACCTCAATCAATCTCTCAATCCCTTACCCACTACACTAATCAAGAGAACAAGAAACGCATGGCAATCTCTTAATCCCATTCAAACATTGATTAAATCTTAGCTTTCCCTAATGCTAGCAAACCCATAAGCATGCATCTACTAACCCACAAGCTTAAGCAAGCATAGAATGTAACATTCACAAACCCACAAGCTCATAGAGAGAGTCTATCCATGAATAACTCATTGCCAATGAAGTGGGCAAGAGCTTGCATCAATGGAGACTACACACACACACACTACATGTTGCCATATATATAGGCAGTGATGTGTGTGAACACACTTAGGACCGCTGGGGTACTTTTTCCCTCTTTAGGAGGTTTTTTTCCCCGGCTTGTATATACGCCCATCATTCTAGGGCTAACTTATCTTTTGTACATTGACACAATCTAATACACTTTGTGTTGTGTGCATTCTTGCTTCTTCTTCTCCAAGCTTTGTGTGCTTTCCTGCAACCCTAATTCCAACAATTGGTATCAAAGCAGGCATCGGCTCCTAGGGCTACGCCGCCAGCACCCTCCGACTCACGTTCTCCGATTGAGGTGAGCTTTCACGAGCGCTTGCAGGCTTTGCGTTCTCAGAATTTGCATCTGAGGTCGTTTCGGGCTCCGTTTTTGCATTTCAAGTTCTGCACAGGTGTTTTCGTCTTACACGTGTGAGGAACATGCCTTAGTACTACGACGTGTTGATGGTTTGGTTGCATGGAGGGCTGCTTGCAAGAAAAAAAAGGAGGATGGGGAGACTGGAGGAGAAAAATACCAAAGAAATGAAGCATTTACGTGATCAACAGGAGCAGGAGAGGGAGCACAAGAGGGTAGCGGCTAAGTGGATAGCCGAGAGAGTTGGCAAACATCTTCAAAGACCTTATAAGAGGGGGAGTAAGGTATGCCTGAAGGTTTTCTCTGATCTGGTGGAGCATCAGGTTTGTCTGTTCTCGCTTGGTAGTGCTATTCTATTATGCCCGGGTAAGCCCCATCAAAAATAGATGTTGGTAAATGGTTGCAAGAAGAGGTCTTTCATGAATAGTTCTCGTAGGTCTTATATTTAGGAAAAGGCTTTTTTAATGTTCTGTCTATTAAAGGTCAGGTAGTTCCGAAAATTGTTTGCCAAAGCCCCTCTGTATATGAACCAGAAATTAGTACATGCAATGCCTTTTAAACCTTTCTTTCTATTTATGAACTAGAAATTAGTACATGCAGTGCCTTTTAAACCTTTCTTTGGTGTAAATAAGAGCATAGTGGAAGCATGTCCTATTTGGAAGCATGTCCTTTCTTTAGTAGTGTATCCCCTCAAGGATGCGAATATCCAACGAGCTCGGGAGAGCAACTTGATGAGACCCTAAACTTAAATCTTAATTGTCACCCAAGTTGTTTTGCTTGTGACTCATATTTTTGCATTGTATCGCTATTTTACGTAGGAAAATGATGCTGAAAGTGATGGTAATGATGAAGGTGGTGGTACATGTTGTGAAGATGAAGAAAAAGCTGATCATGCGTTAATTTGATTAATTTTGGATGTCTTCATCTTTATTCATTTTTGGACATACACATTATGTAATTTGTAACTATGTATGTAATTTGTAATATAATCGATGATATTATTGTATTGCAGTTAATTTTTATGTTTTAAGTATTTAAGTGTTTTTTAAATGTGATTAAGTAGTGTTTAAATAATGAGATTAAAAAAAAGTGAGGATAGAATAGAAGAGAGATGCGGGGACACATTCCCCCTAAATCTCACATATTCTGTCTCTATTTCTTTTTGTAGACAATGCACGGCTATAGCCACGTGCAACTATATACGTGGCTATATGCGTGGTTATGCATGGAGTTATATCTACAGTTATATGCGTGGTTATGTGTGGCTATAGCTGTGTGCATAGCCGTGCTGATTGTCGCATGAATGTTTTTTTCATGTATAGATTCTTTTAAATTTGCACGACTCTTAATGTAGCTTTGCTCTTCATTTGTTGTAGTAACAGCTATAGTCACACACATAACTGCTCACTTTTATATTTCTTGTATTCTTACATGGATATGCCTACCTTCTCCTGTAGGTGATTGATGTTGTAATAGTTATAGAGACATAGAAAATTAGCGCATTTCCATCACTTCTAGAGTCATAAAATATTAGAGAATTTCCATCACTTGTTAGGAACATAATGAAGAATACTAAAGTATAATTTCATAATTCATACCAAAGAGAAAACTCAAGGGTGTTACTTTGCTTCCTCTCATTACAAGGGATCGGGCTTATACCCGTGCTCCTAGCCGCTAAAAATGACTTGTGAAAAAAAGTAGCGGGCCCATGTATCAGCACGTGTATCATCGCGGCCACAGACATGCGTGTAAAAGCACGTGTATAGGACTATTCAGACGCGCTGATACACGGGAGTATACACGCATTCTGTCAGTTCCAGCTGCATTTAGATGCGCTGATACAAGCGTCTATACATGCGTTTTGTGAATTTAGATGCGCTTATACACGCGTTCTGTCAGTTCCAGCTGCATTTAGACGCGCTGATACAAGCGTCTATACATGCATTTTGTGAATTTAGATGCGCTTATACACGCGTATTTCTCAGGTTTGAGCGTTTATACACGTGTATTTTACAGATTATCCGCGTATATACACGCTACTGTTTGCAGTTCTGACGTGTTTATACACGTGAACAGAGAGCAACAAAAAAAATCTAGAGAGTGCTATTTGGTACTTGAATGCTGTTCCAGCATTCCAGCATTCCAGCACCCAATAACACTCTCTGGATTTTTTTTTTGTGCATTGGACCATCCACGAAGAACATATCCATGAGAAAGATTAAGACAAGAACGACATGAATGCATACATTATCAATACACGATTCAAGACAGACATGAATGCAATACTATCGATTCACGATTCAATATTACTATCAAAATTACACATATATACAAGGGAGTCCATATGTCGAAGTAGCCCATGGCTTCAGTTTACAAAAAAATATATACAACCACATCCTCAATATGGAATGTGATACTATAAGTCTGAGTACTACTCAGACCCAGATGATGACTCGGTGCTCCCTCCATGCTCAGATGAGCTCACATCAGTCGGAATGTCTGATGAGTAGTGCTCACGTCCACCCTCTGTAGTGGCGGCGGGTGGATCATCAGCAGCTTGTGCCTGTTCAAGTAATATATAGTATATAAGTATATATATTGTAATTCAATAAACCAAAATCATTCATTTAGAGTTTTCAAGTACCTGTCGACCGTATGGTCTCATGGCCATCTCAAACTGCACGTCCGTAATACGTCCCTCGGCTCTGAAGATGGCCCACGTGTCACGTCTGCTATGCCCGACGAGCATACGCAGTATCATGGGTTGTGGGCTTCCTCCCCATAACCCGTCGCTGTATCATAATCAACACAATTTGTAAGATTAAAACAATCATAGAATCAATGAATTAAGTAAACAATCAAATAAAGTGGCAAGATACTTACGAACTCTGCCTCCCATGACTCGACGCTGCCAGATCCGAAATGCGAAGATCCAATGGTCTCCATCTAGATCTGTCGTGCCTCCACATGCTGCCTGCTCTTCACGCCACCCTCTGCTCATTTCTTTGCCTCCTTCCACTCGCGTTTGTGCGCAGTGGCAGGTTTCTCCGTAGGATAGCCACCCGCAGCTACATTTAGCCGGTCATCGTACGCGAGTTTTTTAAGGTGAGATCTTTTATTACTTAAGATCTCCCTTATTCGCGTCCTTCCCCATACATCCGAGAATGTAGCATGTGGGGGATTGGGGTACCGACTATGTACAGCCTCTATCACCTCCCCAACTAATCGGTTATTTTGATCTTTAAATTTAATAAAACAATTTCTATACAAGTTTGATACTACCCCACGCATGTACTCCATTACCTCCCTCCCCCTCGCATCCATCACTATCCCGCCCCTATCCGTCACATCATAGCAGATCACTCCCTCCACCTCTCTCATCTCCTCCTCTTCCGAACTATCTCCTCTAACTGTTCTCCCTCTATCTCCTCTCTCACCGCGTGCCCTACTACCTCCCCCACCAAAGCACCCGCCGCATCCTCCACTCCCACTCTTCCTATTGCTGCGGGTGGAGTCACGACTGGGGGATTGTCTACGTGATGGTGGCTGTGAGCCCTGACGTGACGGTGGCTCTGAGGGAGTACGTGATGGTGGCTGTGATCCCTGACGTGACGGTGCTTGGGAGGGTGTGCGTGAGTGTGTCTGGGACAAGGTATGTCTCCTCGATGGGCATGGAAGAGGAGAAGCTGCATGCCGTCTCGTCGGACTCGTAGGCATAGACGACAGTGGAGTGCCCTGGATACTCGCGATAGGGGTATAGACACCAGGCATGGAAGGAGGGGGATGGGCATACATGTACTCTGTAAGCTCAACTGGACCAGGATGGCGCCCAAAATGATTTAGCATCTCCATCAGCCAATTGCTGTACGCAAATGGATCGGATGAAGAACCTGGAATATCCATAAGGAATCTGCAAAAATAATCCTCATGTACATCATGGGTTGTATCTTGACTCACACAAATATCATCATTCAAGTCACCTATCAGCCTGCAAACCATAGAAACAGGAAACACAGTCTCGTGTATACACCCGTCCAAAAATGCGTGTATACACCCAGAAACGCGTGTATACACCTGTCCAAAAACGCGTGTATATCCGCGTGAACAGTCTGTGCAGATAGGATACACGTGTTTATACACGCATTTTTACACGCGACCTCCATGTATGGAGAATGGAATCAAACAGGTTTAGAGGTGAGTAGATGTAAATTGATGGTATTCAAATGACTCATGGTATCCAAATTAAATTAATGGAGTTATAATATATAAACTCTAATTGAAGCAGGATGCAGTACCACACCCTAACATGGTGCCCTAGCGTGGCGAGAGCACGCAAAGCGTCGACGAGATGATGCTGGAGAATTCCCACAGACACTCCTGCTTGGAAGCATATTGAAGATGAGTGGCCCAGCTTTAAAACAGAGCCCAGAAACTTGAGACTTGGCCTAGGTATGGATGGAGTGAATCCATTTGGTTTCAAAAGTACCGCATACAGCGTGTGGCCAGTTGTGTTGGTGAATTACAACCTTCCACCATCAATGGCGATCAAGAAGGGACATCTTATGTTATCCCTTCTAATTCCAGGGAAACATAAAGTCAAGCATATGGATGTTTATCTCGAACCGTTGATTGATGAGTTGGAGGAACTATGGAGAGGTGTTGCGGTGGTGGACATTAGTAGGCCTCCCTCCTCTCGACACTTCGACTTAAAAGCAGTGTTGATGTGGACAATGCATGACTTTCCAGGATACAGCGATTGCTCTGGTAAGAATTCTAATTACCTCCCTACTCTAATACTATTGGCTATATTAATTATAAATATTGACTTTATTATTCTAACTTTTATTTATATTTTAACAGGATTGAAAATATCGGGTGAACATGCATGTCCTGTTTGTGGCCCTTCGTTAGTACATGAGTATGCTGACGGTTTGTGTAAGACCATATTCGATAATCATCATCGATTTCTCCCCTCAGATCATCCTAAATATGTTGCTCGTAAGAGTAACATTCCTCCACAAACACTTCGTGCAAAAGATTGGAAGTGTATTTGGGAGTCTACAAATATTCTTCCTCCAGGTGGCATGAACAGGTATAGTAATGTTTTTCAATCTTGTTTTGTGTAGTCTCTAATTGGATTAAAGGTCACATAGAGCAATCCCTTGTGTAGGTACTCCATTTTTTTTCGACTACCATATTGGACCCATCTTAAGATCAACCATCTTCAAGAATGTGGACCCATCTTAAGATCAACCATCTTCTTGATCCCATGCACATCTTCAAGAATGTGGGATCTGGTATTTGGGAACATATTATTGGTAAATGAGACAATGTTAGCGTACGTGAGGACTTGTGGGTCGCAGGATGTATGCGTCAAGCTTGGCCACGAGAGGAGGGTGGGCACGTTCGTCTTCTGCCTGCACCATGGATTATATCAAAGAAAGAGGAGAAGCAGGTAAAGCAGGCCATCACCACTTTGCGTACTCCCACTGGATGCATGAGGTCATTGAAGGGAGCCTTTACAACCACTAAGAAAAGAGGCGTTGAGCAACTATATGGGTTGAAGTCCCATGATTGGCACAAGATGCTCCAAGTAAGTGTTTTCCAAGTCTTGTACGTTGAAATTAAACTTTGTAATGCCATAAACCATACATACATGTGCTCTTATGTGCGCAGTTCATACTACCTACTAGCATCGACCATTGTGCAAATAAGAGTTTGAAAAAATGTATTTACAAGATGGGTGAGCTTGTGAGGTATGTAAAACCCATGTCAAATCACCCTTCATTATACCTTGCAAAATGAACATGCATGAGATATAACGTACTATTTTTTTTTCAGATATGTTAGTTCCAAAGCAATTGATCCAGCCACGTTGGATGATGCACGTGTTATGGCAGTGGAGGTGGTTTGTTTGATAGAGGAGACTTTTCCGCGAACCATTCTCACAAGTCAACTACATCTCATTGTGCATTTAGTGGACGAAATCGCTTTATGTGGCACTGTGCATGCACTTTGGATGTTCTTCCTAGAGCGCTTCATGAAGACCTTAAAAGACTTTGTGAGGCAAAGTGCAAGGCCTGAAGGAAGCATGGTCGAGGGTTGGTTGATACAAGAGTCTCTTGTATATATTTCAGAATTTCTTGGTCAGGTGGACAGCTCTTTGCCACACGACTATGGAGCAATGAAGAGGACTTGAGGATGACCTCTATTGTGCCTCAAGGAAAAGGACAGAGTAAAGTAATTGACAGAACATTGATTGATGATCTCAATTTCACTTGCATCCTTAATAGTGATGTGATGAGCAGATGGGTTACAAGATATGAGGATGCAAAGACAAAAAAGCAAGCAGAAAGAGCTCTCTTTCGGAGGCAACCTGGCTCTCGTAAGGCGTACCCTAATCATCTAGCAACACTTCCGAATGATATCCATGTTGATTGGTTGCATGAGGAAATGGAGAGAGCAGAGAGCGACAAGGGGCTGCATATCACGGCGGAAGAATGGGAGTATGCACGAGGATGCATGTTAAAGGTACATAGAACTAATGTTTTGCATTAGTTGTAAGTGATTTGCTTTTAATATTTATTCACATTGCTTATATATATTGCTTCTATTTTGGTCCAGTGCACTATGTTCAATGCTGTATGGTGTGAAGGCAAGCATTTTCGAACACAAAGAATTGATGAAAAGAGGAATACACAAGATTGCAGTGTCATTAGTAGCTTTGAGGGAGCTAATGGAAAAATGGATGATTATTGTGGCACAATCCAAGACATATTTAGGCTTGACTTTCGTCGCTTCTTTGTGTATGTTTTGGATGTCAAATGGCAAATGAACGTGGTGCAAAAAGGGCCTAATACAACGATAAAACGCCATGCAAGTGGCTATGTAACTATTGACTCTACAAAGTTTTGGCAAACAAAGAAAGATAGGCTCGTATTGCCACAACAATGTGAGTAGGTATGCATTTTTTTACTAATGTGTTTCATGTACATATATATCTAAGCTCGCGTACCCCTTGACTTTTAATATGCTAATTAATTACTGCAGTATGTGTATTTGAGTAGGTTATCTATCTACCAATGGTGCATGACATTAAATGGTGGTACGTCATCCCTATTGCACCACGTTCCAAAGTGATGTATAATACATTTACTGATATGGAGCATATGGAGGATGTAACAAGCCGCAATGAAGATGATGTCGAACATGCCAATGAAGATGTTGTGATCGATGATCAAGAAATAAGAGATGATCATGATAATGAGGATGAGCGTGCCATTTCTCATGATCATGAGAATGAGCCTACCATTGAGGATGATGGTGATGTTGATGAGGATGATCAGGACATCGATACCATTATCAATGGAGTACAGAATATCGATAGTGGAATAAATTTAATCGATTGATCAAATGGATATTGATGTTAATCGTTTGGCAAGGATGGATCTTATTGAAGATGAGATTGAACCCTAACCAATCCGTCACTGTATCGTTCTAAATTGATGACATTTCTATTTATGTTGTCTTTTAATTATCATCTCATGATTTATTTTTGAATATATTTCATTGTTGTAAATGCATGTAGTGGGATTGTGTAATGATATATACTGTAATGTACTATGAGATGGTTTAAAGAAAATAGTTTTTAATTTTGTAAAGGAATTCAGTTTTTCTTTACCAAGCGTGTATTGATGCGTGTATTAATGCGTGTATTGATGCGTGTATTATTGCGTGTATTTTCACGCGCTTATACACGCGCTGATAAATGCCAATATACACGTGAATTTAAACGCCAAAATACATGCGCCTGATTCTATTCAAATACATGCGCGACCATACACGCGCCCGTAATTTATCGCGTGTATAAAACGCGTGTATGGCAGCATTGTCTTGTAGTGTCTTCCCTAGAATTGAATTTCAGATTTTAAGTTTGAAGGGTAAAAGTGTCAATGAGGTTAAAAACATATTCCGTCTTCTATTTTTTGGAATCAAAGTGAAGGGGTGTAAATCATTTATATTTTACAGCTTCAATAAAGCCTTAAAGTAATTCGTAAAAAAACAAATTAAACCTATTAGAGGTGAGGTGGCTCTACAGAGAGCTATCATTTAGTTGAGATGTGTGCACCTTACACATGTGAGGTGCATGTCTCAACATGGCGACGTGCTGATGGTTTGCACACATACAGGGGACTTGGACGACGGGCTTGCGTGGGTGGAGGACAGAACAAGGAGGAGGATGGGGAGAGTGGGTGGAGGAAAATACAGACAAAATGAAGTGTTTGTGTGATCAACAGGAGAGGAGGAGAGGGAGTGGAAGAGGGTAGCGCCTGAGTGGATATCCGAGAGAGTTGGCGAAGGTCCTCAAAGAACTCATAGGAGGGAGAGTAAGGTATTCCTAAAGGTTTCCTCTAATCTGGTGGAGCATCAAGTTAGTCTCTTCTTACTTTGTAGTGCTATTAAATTCCACCGAGGGAAGCCTCCATTAAAAACAGACATTGGTAAATGGTGCAAGAAGTGGTCTCTCATGATAAAGTTCTTGCAATACTTTTATTTAGGGAAAGACTTTTTGAATGTTCTTTTTATTAAAGGTCAGGTAGTTCTGAAAGTGTTTGCCAAAGCCCCTCTAATTATGAACCATAAATTAGTACATGCAATGCTTTTTAACCCTAAATAAGAGCTTATTGGAACCATGTCTTGTTTGGGTAGAGATTGTGGGACTCCCATCTTGGCTGAGGCTTGAATTGAGAGAAATAGCCACAGCTATTGGTCCGATGCTTTATCTGTCTAATGATGATGCGTCACGCCGATAAGCTAATAGCATTTGTATATTCTGGAATACATTGGATAAAATACCTAAAACTGTAGAAGTCAATTTGGGGGAGATGGGTAAACTAGAGCTTCCTCTTAGATTTGGTCCATTTTTGGGAGCTTGTTTTAAATGTGGAGGGTTTGCTCACATTGCTGGAGATTGTGTGGGAGGGGGTCAGAGTTAATCTCATAATGGAGAGAAAGAGAATGAAGGGAAAGGAAAGGAAAGCATACATAGAGGAGAGGAGGTGGGTAAGGGGGGTGATGAGGGGAACAAAGGAAAAGAGGGTCTTATTAAAATTTAATGTTTAGTCGTCAGGTGTGAAGCAGAATGGAAAAAAGTCAAAGGCAGAACCAGTGTGAGACATGCTAAGGAAAAAGCAAGAAAAGGTAATAGTATTACGGCTATTAGGAACAACTAAGGTAGTAAGCCAAAGTAAGCCATCTGTTAGGAGCGTGAGTCCTATTTTATACTCTAATCCGTTTAGTCCATTGGGAGAGGAGGAGAGTGAGACTTCATCAATCCAAAAAATTAACTGGCTGGTTGAGGCAGCATGGAAAATGACTCAAAAAGAAGGGAAATCCAATGGGGGGAGCAGGAACTAGATATGGTCCCTAAAACTTCTGTAACATGCATAATTATCTGAGAATGTCAGGGTGTACTTGGAATGCAAAAGGTAATAAAGATAAAAAGAAAAACTTGGCCTTTTGGGATTTATTCAAGGAGTGGCGTGTTTCCATTTTCGCTAGATAGGAACAAAACCTGTCTAGGTCTAGGATGGTAATGAAGGATATTTTTTAAGGATTGGGATGTCTACGTTTTATATGGGGGGTAAATGGAGGAGATAGTGGGGTTATGTTCATCATTTAAAGCACTCTAAAGCCTAGTATAATAGCCAACCATCCGAATGGGAGAATTTTGGTGGGTAGAAATTTATGTTGAAGAGGAAAGGATTTGGCTAAACATTTATGGGGCTCACAATCAAAAAATCACAAGCGAAATGTGGGATTGGATTAATAACTTGAATGTTCAAAGATAGTGCACCATGTTGGGGGACCTTAACATGGTTGAGAAACATAGGGATAGGTTTGGGGGGGAAGCTCTATGTTGATAGGACAAGAAAAGATATGGTGGGAAGACCTGAGAGGGATGGATGGGAAATGGGGTACTGGGGACTGGACCGTGGGAATACTTATTTTTGTCTCCAGTATTTTGGATCATCACCTAGACTAGATAGAGTGTTTTTTAATCAGCAAAGCTGCTTTAGTTCCTCCTACCCTAAATCTCTCTATTGATTCTAGCACTGCTCTTTCTGACCATATGCCTCTTAGATGGAGGTGGCATGTCATGGGATGGGTGAGGATGAGTTGAACATATTTCCTACCTAGAAGTTAAGAGTGAATAACTTACTTCTTAAGGATGAGCTATTTAAGACACAAACTAAAGAAGCCATAGAAAGGCTGAAAAGAGCTCCTCAAGGATCATGAGGACTTTATGCTAATGAGATGCAAAGGATAATTAGGGGAGTTCGTAAACTCAGGAATGAGGAAAAGGGACAGGACAAAGGAAGGTAGAGTGAGATCCTAAGTCATCTTTAGAAGAAAAGACAGACTGGGAAGTTATCTGAGGAAGAGGTTATTTGGTACCTAAAATGTCAAGAAGGTTTGAACAATGAAGATGAGAACTACTCCAGGAGAGCTGATAGTAGATGTAAATGTCAAGAAGGTTTGAACAATGAAGATGAGAACTACTCCAGGAGAGCTGATAGTAGATGTAAATGAAAAATGTTCAATATTAAAAGGAGACCTAATACACACTTTTTTAAGTTGAATGAGATTAAGGGCTGCAAAGAGGGTATAGGTCTGATTACTGCAAAATGGGTGAAATTTTTGGGATCTACTCTTAGTCTAAGAGAGGATTAGTCAGCTAAAAGGTATCAAGATGAAAGGAAATTGCTTAAGGTAGTCAATACCATAATAGATCCACATAAGGCTGAATGTTTGTAGAGGGATATTGAAGTGGATGAATGTTGGGATGCTCTTCATAAACTAGGAAAGGAAAAATCACCTAGGTGGAATGGTTTTTCTATAGAATTTTTAATAACTTTTTGGCCATCCTTCAAGGATTTGGTTGGGAAATTTTATAAAGAGTATTTTAGGACAAGAAATTTGGACAAGGATTTAAAATATGGGCTGATCAAGCTCATTCCCAAGCAGGTTGCCTGTGAAAGATTTAGTCACTGGAGGCCTATCACATTGATGACTATCATCTACAAAGTTCTGGCTAAAGTCATTCTGTTAGGATTACTTCTGTTCTTCAGGATGTTATCTCCAAGAGAAAATATGGCTTCATCAAGGGAAGATCTATATATGATAATATTTATGTTGCAATGTCGGGTAGAGACCTGGCTTTGAGGACAAGATAGAAATGCATTATGCTACAACTGGATTTAGAGAAAGCTTATGATAGAATACATTGGTAATTTGCAGCAAGGGTAATGGAGAAACTAGGATTTGGTATGAGGATGGCTACCTGTATATATGCCCTTACTTTTGGAGGACATTCTAAATTGTTATTGAATGGTAGGGTTGTTAGAGGGTTTAAAATGTGAATAGATTTGCGAGGTAGGGATGCCTCCTTGCTCCTTTACTTTTTGCCATTGCCTCTCACCCCTTAATTGTTGCTTTGGAAGGTGACTTTGTTGAAGGGAAAGTAACTCGAATGAAGCTAAATAATGGGGAACAATTGATAATACAATGCTTTACTGATGTTTCTCTTCTTTTCATGGAAGCTGACAATGAAAATGTAAGGAGGGCCCTAGGCATCATTCAGGATTTTGCTGATGCTAGCTTATCTAAATGTAATATGCATAAGTCCAAAATTATAAATCTCTTTGAGGATAATGATTTTTATCTAGAGAGATGGGGGTGTGAGGTCATCAGAAGAGGGCAGATAGTTAGACACAAGTAGGGGTTCCTTTTGGGGTAGATGTGACTAATAAAAAACTTATTGATTGGAGGTTTCAATTGAAGTTGAAAAAGTGGGAAGGCATTAGAGTCCCATTTCATGATAGAGTGGACATATGTAACACAGTTTTAAATGCTTACATTATGTTCTTATGCCTAGTGATTGACTTTGGGAAAGGTCACTGGTAGGAAATCATCAATCCCATTAGAGAATTTCTGTGGAGAAATGGTATGGGACAGATTGACTTTGCCTAAGGAAGAAGGGGGCACTGGTATTCTTCATCTCCCTTCTCACACACTGGCCAGAATAGTACTCTTGCTTCCTAAATGCTTGCATCAAGAGGAGGTCTAGACAAAGATTCTTAAGGAAATTGTTGAAGTCTCTCATGTCTCTTCTGGAGACAAATGGCAAGGTTTATATTGGAAGGATAAGTTGTTTTCCTATGCCCCCCTCAAGATCACAAGATCTTCTCTGGCCAAGATGCTGAGTAATAAATGTAAAGAGACTTTGGAATTAACAGTATGGGAGGGATGTGCTAGAGTTTCAGGAAATTCTTTGTTGTGTCTTGGGATTTGGTGGACACATAAATTTAACCCTCCTCTAGCCCTAGAGGACCTTAAAACTGCTAGGAGCTTGAATACTAAAGGCCTTAAGAAATTGTCTGATTTTGTTGGGAGAGGGTTTTGGTGTGGCATGGAAGGAGCTTGAACAGCTGGATGAGGATTTCAATCTGAACTATGGGAAAAGACAGTTAGTCAGATTTGTGCTAGAAGTGGTGCAAAAAGGATGGTGTTCCATAGCCTATGTTGAATCATGTTGGGTAAAGGATTGGGTTTGGTATATCGGGGTTAAGCTCGACAAGGGTACCACCAGTATATTGTATCGCGAACTAAGGAAAACTGAGGATGATGTGGTTTATTGTAATAAGACAAGTTGGGGTCCCTATAGCTAGAGGAAAAGATGGAAGATCATCTGGGAATTGAGGATCTCTATTAAGTCCCAAGTCCTCCTATGGAGAGTTTGTATGGAAGCTCTTCCTTTGGGGGTCAAACTGGTGCAGAGAAACTTTACTAATGGGTGCTTTCCCAGATGCAAAAATGCTGTTAAAGATGGAAAACATGCCTTTTGGGACTATCCAGCTATTAGAGATACCTGGGCCAAAATTTGTAAATGGGTGTATAGTTGCACTGGGATGTATAGACTATGAAAGGATTGTTAGTTGGGAAATGGGCATCCAATGAGCAATATGCTGATCGTATCTTCAACATAATCAGATTCTGCTATCTTTGAGAAATATGGAACACTAGGAACTTAATTATATTTCAAAGGGCCATTGATATAGGGCTGGATGCAATAGCATTGATGTACAAATGTGTTCATATTTGCTAGTCTATACATCTGATTAATAAGTTTACTGAATAAGGATGTGATGATACAAATGATCGTGACCCTTTAGGTAGCCATATCTTGATTGTATCCATGGAAGATTCTAGCATACTAGGCTAAGCTTAATTATAAATATTTTTTGTATTCAGGTATTAATAGAGCTAAAGTCAAGAAAAAGACCAGTAAAATGTGGACCAAGGACTAAAAGGTGGTACAAGAAAGTAAACAAGGTGGATCATACTCTTGGAGCAACAGTCACCCAAAGGATGTATAACTAAAGGCCTAATAGAAGCTTGTATCCAACTTGGATACCAAGTATCTTGGGAAAAAAACTTCTTTTGTATTTGAGGATGAGAGGTGGACTCTGATTTGTGACTTGCTATATAGGGTATTTTGATGGAAGACGTAGATATCACAATCTTTTTTTAGTATAATAATACATATATATATATTGGTCCCAAAAGAAAAAAGAGAGAAAAAAACAAGTTAAACCTTGTGAGAATTGACACTTCTGTGATTATCAATATTTATAATGTCCATTTGTTTGAGAAATACAAAATTTTAAGGTTGCGCACATCTTGATATGTTTTCGAATTTATAAATTAGAACTTTTAGTATATGATATATCAAGAGCTTTTATATTCTTGGTGTGGTCAATGAATTGCTTTTGCTCTTGTTTTGTTTTTGGAGCCGCGGTTCAGTAGCTTTAGCTCTCTCATAAATTATGCTCCATCTTGAGTGAGGCTAAACCTGTATAAATCCAAAGCCTACAGCCATGCTGGTGTTGCCATGGCTGCACCAGACACAAGAGGGAGAGGGAGAAGCGCAGAGACACATGCAGACTTGCAGATGAACCATTCTGATTATTATCAAAGGAAGTTGGTTACATTTATAACGTTGGGTTTATACCCTTTCGTGTGTCCCTTCCCAATGGGCATTCACACTCTAGCGGATACGAGCATTAATTCCAACACTCCCCCTTAATGCAAATGTCCGTAACATATTTGTTTTGTGATGATGTCGATACACTTTTTGTGGAAGTTGATCTTCTTGATAACCACAAGACACATGTTCCAATATGATGTTGAGACATTGTGCTTGGTAGTAACTGCAACACGTGTGTTTCAGTATGATGTCAAAACACAAGTTCTTCCACTCTCAAACTTGCTATCAGTATTCTCCCCCTCAAGTTGAGTAGTGGAATTCCAAGTATTGCATTGGGTACATGTCAAAGCAGAAAGGTTGTATGAGTACTTATGAGATCAATGAATATTAAATGAGAGCTGATGTTATTTACAAGTAATGTCATCGCTTAGAGGCTAAATGGTTTTCAGCTTCTCGAAGACCAATGTTTACTTTTGGCCTCGTGGTGCTGCACACACTCCAATGGGCTCAATTGCCTCTTTGGGTATAGTTGTTTCCCTCTTGGGGATTCGCAATTCCCTGTTTCGGTTGCTGTTTCATGCCACTTTGGGCGCTTGTGGTGGACGATGATATCACCCATAACTCCAATGGGTTGATACCTCTTTGAGCTGACTTTTCGGGTCTCATTTGTTTGCTCGAGTCTTATATTAGCATCCATTATTGGACGGACCCGTTTGGCCATTTATTTTCTTTATTTGTTTGTTTGTTTTTATTTTTTAATAATTATTACTATTATTTGAAAAGATTTTTGTCATGTTTGTGTAAAATGTTGTGTGTGCACGCAAGAGGAAGAGGGAGAAATGCAGAGACGCATGTAGATGAACCGTTCTGATTATTATGGAAGGAAGTTGGTTACATTTATAACGTTGGGTTTAGTGTGTCCTTTCAGAATGTTTCACACTATACGAGCATTAATTCGAACAAAACCATTCCCTACAATGCAAGAGGAGAGGGGTTTTTACAAGGTACGCTCTAGTTTTTCTACTTCAAAACGTCGTGTGTGAGTATCAGATGCTACGCTTGGTTTACTCGCTATTTTTTAGACGTGTCAGTAGAAGATGACTCTCTTCCCACCATGGCCATCTGGTAGCGGTTACTCGATTTCGAGCGCGAGAGGACGATCTCCTGGTTGCCGGCGATGGCGGATTGGCCGATGAGGAGGAGGGGGGCGGTGGGCTGCAGAAGGCGTTGGCCCTTGCTAGTGGTGCTGCAAGTCTCCACGAAGGCGCCAAGCCTCTCGTAAGGTTTCTCCGGCGCCCACCGCACCACTATGGACTCGCCCTGCCCGAGTCTGAAGCGGGCCTCCTCCCACACCTCCCGGTACTTGCTGCGCAGCACAACCGTGGAGCCCGTGCTGTTCACGATTCTCGTCTCCACGCTGCTACTACTACTATTATGCCAACCATTGGCCGCCAGAGTGTCCAATCCTGCACGTATCCAGCCAGCGATGGAACTTGCGAGAGCCGGGCGCTTTCTTGCGTCCAGGAAGGGCTTCATATATAATGAAAAATTGAAGAAGAGTTTCTATAGAGTTACGCTTTCTTGAAGCAGGAGAAGAGTTTCTATATATGTTTGTATGCAGAGCTACGCTTCTTGAAGCAGGAGACTGTTTCTCTCTGCCATAGCCATCATCTTTTTATACGTGCGCGTATTTGGAGTTTATTTTGGGTAGCCGAAACGTAAGGCCAAAAGAAAGAAACGAAAAACAAAAGAAAGTGATACAAAGACTTGACTTCCACGAAGAGCGTGTTGCTGGTCATACACCGGCCTTGACTCGTCAAAGAAGTGAGCGTGTGAAGCAAACTAATGTAGAAACCTCCTGGCATCTCACAATAATCAGCTGCTTTCGCGCCCATGACTTTGATCGTGGAGGATATACTAGTTGTTATATATATATATATATATATATATATATATATATATATATAGTTAAGTCATTTTTCTATCTTACATAGACCATAGACAATGGAGCTTTATCAGAATGCGCAAAAGGGTGTGCATAATATGCATCTGTTTCCCGATTTTATGGGGCTTAGAAAAATGGCATAACTTTTACTTATATAAAATATGAATTATTTTATCTATGTGATATATGAATAATTTTTCATGAAAATATGGATAACTAAGTTGAAAAAGAAATAAGATACTATGGATAACTATGTTTTTCCCCTTCGTGCATGTGTTTCTCTCCAAGTGTCTATGTTGTTGTTTTTTAATTTATTAATTTGGTGTTTTCTTATGTTGGCTTTTGCTCGTTGTTTGTGAAGTTTAATTAATCTAAATGCATATGCAAGCATGTTTATTTAGGGTAAGGCTTTTTGAATGTTCTGTTTATTAAAGGTCAGGTAGTTCCGAAAGTGTTTGCCAAAGCCCCTCTATTTATGAACCATAAACTAGTACGTGCAATGCTTTTAAACCCTTTCTTTGATGTAAATAAGAGCTTAGTGGAAGCATGTCTTAGAGATTGTGGTACTGCCATCTTGGCTGTTGACACTTGCATTGAGAAGAGAAATACCCACAGCTATTGGTCCGATGCTTTATATATCTAATGATGATGCGTCACGCCGACAAGCTAATAGCGTATGTATATCCTAAAATACATTGGATTAAATACCTAAAACTGTAGAAGTCAATTTGGAGGAGATGGGTAAACTAGAGCTTCCTCTTAGATTTGGTACATTTTTCAGGAGCTTGTTTTAAATGTGGAGGGTTTGCTCACATTGCTAGAAATTGTGTGGGAGGGGGTCAAAGTAAACCTCATAATAGAGAGAAAGAGAATGAAGGGAAAGGAAAGGAAAGCATACATAGAGGAGAGGATGTGGGTGATGAGGGGAACAATGGAAAAGGGGTCTTATTAAACAATGTTAAGTCGTCAGGCGAAGCAGAATGGAAAAAAGTTAAAGGCAAAACGAATGTGAGACATGCTAAGGAAGAAGCAAGAAGCTAATACTATTAAGGCTATTAGGGAGGATGACTAAGGTAGTAAGACAAAGTAAGCCATTTGCTAGGAGTGTGAGTCTGATTTTATACTCTAATCTGTTTAGTCCATTGGGAGAGGAGAGTGAGACTTCATCAATCCAGAAATTTAAATGTTAGGTTGAGGCAGCATGGAAAATGACTCAAAAAGAAGGGGAATCCAATGGGGGGAGGGGGAAGTAGATATGGTCTTTGAAACTGCTTTAACATGAATAATTATCTAAGAATGTCAGGGTGTACTTGGAATGCAAAAGATATTAAAGATAAAAAGAAAAATTGGGCCTTTTGGTATGGGTGGTTTTTGCAGGATCAAGGTGCCCAGTTTTGTGCACTTGGGTACCCTGTAAATAGTAAAAAAACAGGCATTTATTTACCTTTAGTGGCCAATCTCTCTTAGCTAACGAAGGAATTTCCTTTCAAGTTCTTTTGTTGGAACATCACATGCAAAGTTGGGAATATAGTTGCATAATCTTATTAAGCATTAGATAGTTAGAAGTCCTCATTTTCTTAGGTATAAGCTCAATGTATACACCTTGTCCCAAATTTGGGCTAGTTCCATAAAATGCTAATATCTTTCACATATAAACTCATATGAGATTTCCACTTTGCACCTTAGATCTTGACATAATATAGAGCTTAACTTGATTTTTTGAGAAATTTTTAAGCTATTTGTCCATTTTCTTTAAATATTTCAACGTCTTTAAAGTGTTATAATATACGCCAGTTTGCATATAGCCACAATTTTGTAATTAAAAAATTAGCCTGCTTTTCTCTCTGCTATGCAGGTTGGCTGGCTTTGTTATGCACTAGCTAGCAGTGCTTGCCTTGCTTTGTAGCTTCTCCTTATACCAACCCTGCCTTCTTTGCCTCTCTTTGACTAGCCGGCTGCTTAGACCAGCCTCGCCTTCTCAAGTGGTTGTGCATCTATCTCTTTGTCTAGTCTTCTGATGTGTACCTCTCTCTTTAGCTAGCCTTCACGGTCCATGAAAGAAAATGCTAGTGTAAACCTTACTGCTTCACCTTCTAGCCAACAGCCACACATAGAGAGAGAGAGAGAGAGAGAGAGAGAGAGAGAGAGAGAGAGAGAGAGAGAGAGAGAAATGAAATGAAATGATATATTAACGTCTCTAAGAGGCCATAGTGGCCTATGAGACCAAAACTGAGAGTACATCTGAAGTTGGTGTCTCATCAAAGAGAACAACTAAATGAGAGTAAAAAGTATAATAAACTGATTGTCCTACAGTTATAAGAACAAAAAAATTATCTTGAAAAAACCCATAAGTCCATAAGGAAAAAGAGGTCTTTTATTCATGAAAAATTCATTAGGTAATGGGGTTTTTTTAATACCGCTTGAACGCATGTGATACATAGGGTTTCTTAATAGTGTACCTCCTAGAGGATGCAGATATCCAATGAGCTCGGGAGGACAACTTGGTGAGACCCTAAACTTAAAGTTTCATTGTCACCCAACTTGTTTTGCTTGTGGCTAACTTTTTTGCATTTTATCACTATTTAACACAGGAAGACGATGCTGAAAGTGACGGTAATGAGATGAAGGTGCTAGTCCATGTGGTGCATGAAGACAAAGCTGATGCATTAATTTAGGTAATTTTTGATGTTTTCATTTTTATTCATTTTTTAATCCATGATACTATTATATTGCAAATAATTTTTATGTTTTAAGTATTCAATTATTTTTTTAAATGTGATTAAGTAGTGATTAAATAATGTGATTAAAAAAAGTCAGGATAGAATAGGGGAGATGTGGGGACACATATCCCCATAAATCTCACACATTTTGTCTCCGTTTCTTTTGTCGACAGCTATAGCCACGCACAACTATATATGCGGCTATATGCACGATTATACATGGAGTTATATATACAGTCATAGCGTGGTGATATGTGTGGCTATACCTGTGTGCATAGCCGCGATGATTGATGCTTGAAGTTTTTTTCATATATAGATTCTTTTAATTTTCACGGCTCTTGATGCAGCTTTGCTCTTTGTTTATTGTAGTGACAGCTATATAGTCACACATGTAACATCTTATAATGACGAGTTAGGGTTTCTCGTTGGGTTTTATACCAAAACCCTGGCCTGTGTCCACACCTCCTAGCCCGGTCGCCCATCTTACTTAAGAGCCGTGCTAACTTAGATATGTACACACATTGACCAAACCCTAACGCCCATTAACCCTTGAACCCCGCTAGCACTAATAATACTCTCGAGACTCCGAAAGCTATTAACTTATGCTAGGGTTCGACTTCCACCCATATAATGATGAGTTAGGGTTTCTCGTTGAGTTTTATACCAAAACCCTGGCCTGTGTCCACACCTCCTAGCCCGGCCGTCCATCTTACTTAAGAGCCGTGCTAACTTAGATGTGTACACACATCGACCAAACCCTAACGCCCATTAACCCCTGAACCCCGCTAGCACTAATAATACTCTCGAGACTCCGAAAGCTATTAACTTATGCTAGGGTTCGACTTTCGTAGGACCATAGTCCTGACACATCTATAGGAAAATAATGAAGAATACTAAATTTTAAGCTAATTTCAAAATTCATACCAAAGAGAAAACTCAAGGGTGTTACTCTGCTTCCTCTTGCCAAGAATTGAATTTCAGATTTTAATTTGAAGGGTAAAAGTGTCAATAAGGAAAAAAACGTATTTTGTCTTCTATTTGTTGGAATTAAAGTAAAGGGGTGTAAATCATTTAAGTTTTATAGCTGTAATAAATCCTTATAGTAATTCATAAAAAAAACAAGTTAAACCTGTTGGAGGTGAGGTGGCTGCAGAGAGCTATCATTTAGTTGAGAGGGGTATCGATGTACGCACCTTACACGTGTGAGGCACATGCCTCAGTACTTCGACGTGTTGATGGTTTGGATGCATGGAGGGCGGCTTGTAAGAACAAGAAGGAGGATGGGAAGATTCGAGGAGGAAAATACCGAAGAAATGAAGCGTTTACCTGATCAACAAGAGCAGGAGAGGGAGCAGAAGAGGGTAGCAGCTGAGTGGATAGCAGAGTAAGTTGGCGGACATCCTTAAAGACCTCATACGAGGCAGAGTAACGTATGCCTGAAGGTTTCCTTTGATCTGATGGAGCATGAGGTTTGTCTGCTCTCGCTTGGTACTGCTATTCTATTCTGCCCGGGTAAGCCCGGGTAAGGTTTCCTCTGATGTGGTGGAGCATCAGGTTTGTCTGCTCTTGCTTGGTAGTGTTATTCTATTCTATTCTGCCTGGGTAAGCCCCCATTGAAAATAGATGTTGGTAAATGGTTGCAGGAAGAGGTCTTTCATGATAAAGTTCTCGTAGGTCTTTTATTTAGGAAAAGGCTTTTTTAATGTTATGTTTATTAAAGGTCAGGTAGTTCCGAAATTGTTTGCCAAAGCCCCTCTATTTATGAACTAGAAATTAGCAATGCCTTTTAAACCTTTCTTTCTGTTTATGAACTCGAAATTAGTACATGCAATGCCTTTTAAACCTTTCTTTGATGTAAATAAGAGCTTAGTGGAAGCATTTCCTATTTGGAAGCATGTCCTTTCTTAGTACTGTATCCCCTCAAGGATGCAGATATCCAACGAGCTCGGGAGAGCAACTTGATGAGACCCTAAACTTAAATTTTAATTGTCACCCAACTTGTTTTGCTTGTGACTCATGTTTTTGCATTGTATCACTATTTTACATAGGAAAATGATGCTAAAAGTGACAGTAACGATGAAGTGGTGGTGCATGTGGTGAAGATGAAGAAAAAGACGATGTATTAATTTAATTAATTTTTGATGTCTTCATCTTTATTCGCTTTTGGACACACACCTTATGTAATTTGTAACCATGTATGTAATTTGTAATATAATCGATGATATTATTGTATTGCAATTAATTTTTATGTTTTAATTGTTTAAGTGTTTTTTTAAAATGTGATTAAGTAGTGTTTAAATAATGCGATTTTAAAAAAGTGAGGATAGAATAGGGGAGAGATGCGGGGACACATTCCCCCTAAATCTCACATATTTTGTCTTCGTTTCTTTTTGTAGACAATCCATGGCTATAGCCATGTGCAACTATATACGCAGCTATATGCGTGGTTATACATGGAGTTATATATACGGTTATATGCGTGGTTATATGTGTGGCTATAGCTGTGTGCATAGCCGTGCTAATTGTCGCATGAATGTTTTTCTCATGTATAGATTCTTTTAAATTTGCATGACACTTGATGCAGCTTTTCTCTTGATTTGTTGTAGTGACAGCTATAGTTACACACATAATTGCTCACTTTTCTATTTCTTGTATTCTTACATGTATATGCCCACCTTCTCCTGCAGTGGTTGATGTTGTAATAGTTATAGAGTCATAGAAAATTAGCGCATTTCCATCACTTCTAGAGTCATAAAATATTAGAGTATTTCCATCACTTGTTAGCAACATAATGAAGAATACTAAATTATAATTTCATAATTTATACCAAAGAGAAAACTCAAGGGTGTTACTCTGCTTCCTCTTCCCTAGAATTGAATTTTTGATTTTAACTTTGAAGGGTAAAAGTGTCAATGAGGTAAAAGAAGTATTCCGTCTTCTAGGGGTGTTAATCGTTTATATTTTATAGCTTCAATAAAGCCTTGTAGTAATTCATTAAAAAACAAATTAAACCTATTAGCGGTGAGGTGGCTATAGAGAGCTATCATTTAGTTGAGATGTGTGCATCTTACACGTGTGAGGTGCATGCCTCAGTATGGCGACGTGCTGATGGTTTGCACGTATGCAGGGGACTTGGACAACGGGCTTGCGTGGGTGGAGGAAAGAACAAGGAGGAGGATGGGGAGACTGGGTGGAGGAAAATACCCACAAAATGAAGCATTTGCATGATCAGCATGAGGAGGACAGAGAGCGGAAGAGGGTAGTGCCTGAGTGGATAGCCGAGAGAGTTGGCGAAGGTCCTTAAAGAACTGATACGAGGGAGAGTAAGGTATTCCTAAAGGTCTCCTCTGATCTGGTAGAGCATCAAGTTGGTCTCTTCTCGCTTTGTATTGCTATTCAATTCCACTCGGGTAAGCCCCCATGAAAAATAGACATTGGCAAATGGTTGCAAGAAGAGGTCTCTTATGATAAAGTTCTCGCAGTACTTTTATTTAGGGAAAGGCTTTTTGAATTTTCTTTTTATTAAAGGTCAGGTAGTTCCGAAAGTGTTTGCCAAAGCCCCTATATTTATGAACCATAAATTAGTACATGCAATGCTTTTTAACCCTTTCTTTGATGTAAATAAGAGCCTAGTGGAAGAATGTCTTATTTGGGTAGAGATTGTGGGACTGCCATCTTGGCTGAGGCATGCGTTGAGAGAAATAGCCATAGCTTGGTCCGATCCTTTATTTGTCTAATGATGATGCGTCACGTCAACAACCTAATAGCGTATGTATATCCTGCAATACATTTGATGAAATACCTGAAATTGTAGAAGTCAATTTGGGGGAGATGGGTAAACTAGAGCTTCCTCTTAGATTTGGTCTATTTTCGGGAGCTTGTTGTAAATGTGGAGGGTTTGCTCACATTGGTAAAAATTGTGTGGGAGGGGGTTAGAGTAAACCTCATAATGGAGAGAATGAGAATGAAGGGAAAGGATAGGAAAGCATACAAAGAGGAGAGGAGGTGGGTAAGGGGGGTGATGAGGGGAAAAAAGGAAAAGGGGTCTTATTAAATAATGTTGAGTCGTCGGGTGAAGCAGAATGGAAAAACGTTAAAGGCAGAACCAGTGTGAGACATGCTAAGGAAGAAGCAAGAAAAGGTAATACTATTAAGGCTATTAGGGACGACTAAGGTAGTAAGCCAAAGCAAGACATCTGTTAGGAGTGTAAGTCCTATTTTATAATCTAATCCATTTAGTCCATTGGGAGAGGAGGAGAGTCATACTTCATCAAACGTGAAATTTAGCTAGCAGGTTGAGGCAACATGGAAAATGACTCAAAAAGAAGGGGAATCCAATGGGGGAAGGGGGAAGTAGATATGGTCCTTGAAACTTCTTTCACATGAATAATTGTTTAAGAATTTTAGGGTGTACTTGGAATCCAAAAGGTAATAAAGATGAAAAGAAAAACTTGGCCTTTTGGGATTTATTCAAGAAGTAGTGGGGTGTTTCCATTTTGCTATACAAGAACATAACCTTTTTGGGTCTAGGATGGTAATGAAGGATATTTTTAAGGATTGGGATGTCTAGATCTTATATGGGGGGGTGAATGGAGAATATAGTGGGGTTATGTTCATCATTAAAAGCACTCTAAAGCCTAGTAAAATAGGTAACCATCCGAATGGGAGAATTTTGGTGCTAGAAATTTTTGTTGAAGGGGAAAGGATTTGGCTGATAAACATTTATGGGGCTCACAATCAAAAAATCACAAGCAAAATGTGGCATTGGATTAATAACTTAAATGTTTAAATACAATGCATCATCTTGGGGGACTTTTACATGGATGAGAAACATAGGCATAGATGTGGGGGGAAGCTCTATGTTGAGAGGACAAGAAAAGATATGGTGGGAAGACTTGAGAGGAAGGATGGTGTTGAGGGATGGATGGGAAATGGGGGACTGGGGACTGGACCATGAGAATACTTATTTTTGTCTCCAATATTTGGATCATCACTAGACTAGACAGAGTGTTTTTCAATCAACAAGCTGCTTGGGTTCCTCATACCCTAAAACTCTATTGATTCTAGCACTACTCTATCTGACCATATGCCTCTTAGATGGAGGTGGCATGTCAAGGTATGGGGTGAGGAGGAGTTGAACAATTTTCCTACCAAGAAGTTAAGAGTGAATAACTTACTTCTTAAGGATGAACAAACTGAAGAAGCCATAGAAAGGCTGAAAAGAAGAGCTCCTCAAGGATCATGAAGACTTTTTGCTAATGAGATGCAAGGGATAATTAGGGGAGTTCGTAAACTGAGCGATGAGGAAAAGAGACACGAAAGGGGAAGGCAGAGTGAGATCCTAAGTCATCTTTAGAAGAAAAGACTGACGGGGAAGTTATCTGAGGAAGAGGTTATTTGGTACCTAAAATGTCAACAAGGTTCGAACAATGAAGATGAGAACTACTCTAAGAGAGATGATAGTAGATGTAAATGGAAAATTTTCAATAGTAAAAGGAAACCTAATACACACTTATTTAAGTTGAATGAGATTAAGGGTTGCAAAGAGGGTATAGATCTGATTACTGAAATGGTTGAAATTTTTGGGATCTACTTGTAGTCCAAGAGAGGATTGGTTAGCTAAAAGGTATCAAGATATAGATGAAAACAAACTGCTTAAGGTAGTCAATACCATAATAGATCCAGGTAAGGCTAAATGTTTTGAGAGGGATCTTGAAGTAGATGAATGTTGGGATGCTCTTCATAAACTGGGAAAGGAAAAATCACCTATGTGGGATGGTTTTTTTGTAGAATTTTTAATAGCTTTTTGGCCATCCTTCAAGGATTTGGTTGAGAAATTTTATAGAGAGTCTTTTAGGGCAAGAAATTTGGACAAGGATTTAAAAGATGGGCTGATCAAGCTCATTCCCAAGCAGGTTGCCTATGAAAGATTTAGTCATTGGAGGCCTGTCACATTGATGACTGTCATCTACAAAGTTCTGGCTAAAGTCATTGTTGTTAGGGTTACTTCTCTTCTTCAGGATGTTATCTCCAAGCAACAATATGGCTTCATCAAGGGAAGATCTATATATGATAATATTTATGTTGCAATGTCGACGTAGAGACCTGCGTTTGAGGACAAGATAGAAATGCATTATGCTACAACTGCATTTAGAGAAAGCTTATGGTAGAATACGACTGGGTAATGGAGAAATTGGGATTTGGTATGAGGATGGCTACCTGTATATATACCCTTACTTTTGGAGGACATTCTAAATTGTTACTGAATGGCAGGATTGTTAGAGGGTTTAATGTGAACAGATTTGCGAGGTAGGGATGCCTCCTTGCTCCTTGAGTTTTTGCCATTGCCTCGCACCCCTTAATTCTTGCTTTGGAATGTGGCTTTGTTGAAGGGAAAGTAACTGGACCGAAGCTGAATAATGGGGATCAATTGATAACACAATGCTTTGCTGATGTTTCTCTTCTTTTCTTGGAAGCTGACAATGAAAATGTAAGGAGGGCCCTGGGCATCATTCAGGATTTTGTTAATGCTAGCTTCTGGATGTAAATGTAATATTCATAAGTCCAAAATTATAAGTCTCTCTAAGGATAATGATTTTTATCTAGAGAGATGGGGGTGTGAGGTCATCAGAAGAGGGCAGATAGTTAGACACAAGTAGGGGTTCCTTTGGGGTAGATGTGAGTAATAAAAATCTAATTGATTGGCTCTGGGCAGGTTTCAATTGAAGTTGAAAAAGTGGGAAGGCATTAGAGTCCCATTTCATGATAGAGTGGCCATATGTAACAACATTTTGAATGCTTACACTATATTCTTATGCCTAGTGATTGACTTTGGGAAAGGTCAATGGCAGGAAATCATCAATCCCATTAGAGAATTTATGTGGAGAAATGGTATCTCTAATAAGAAACCGTTAGCCTGGCTGGCATGGGAAAAACTGACTTTGCCTAAGGAAGAAGGGGGCATTGGTATTCTTCATCTCCCTTCTCACACAATGGCCAGAATAGCACTCTTACTTCCAAAATGCTTGCATCAAGAGGAGGTCTAGGCAAAGATTCTTAAGGAAATTGTGGAGGCAAGGTTTATATTGGAAGGATAAGTTGTTTTCCTATGCACCCCTCAAGATCACATGATCTTCTCTAGCCAGGATGTTGAGTAAAAAATCAAAAGACTTTGGAATTAACAGTATGGGAGGGATGTGCTCGAGTCTGAGGAAATTCTTTGTTGTGTCGGGATTTTGTGGACACATAAATTTAACCCCCACATCTAGCTCTAGAGGACCTTAAAACTGCTAAGGAGCTTGAATACTAAAGGCCTTAAGAAATTGTCTGATTGCTGGGATAGGGTTTTGGGGGGATGGAAGGAGCTTGAACAGCTGGATGAGGATTTCGGTCTAAACTATGGGGAAAGGCAGTTAGTTAGATTTATGCTGGAAGTGGTGCCAAAAGGATGGTGTTCCGCAGTCTATGTTGAATCATGTTGGGTAAAGGATTGGGTTTGGTATAACGGGGTTAATCTTGACAAGGGGACCACTAGTGTATTGTATAGGGAACTAAGGAAAATTGAGGATGATGTGGTTTATTGTAATAAGATCTAGCAGACAAGTTAGGGTCGGGAGAATGTGTTTTATTGTAATAAGATCTAGAAGACAAGTTGGGGTCCTTGCAGCTAGAGGAAAAGATAGAAGATCATCTGGGAATTGAAGATATCTATTTTTAAGTCCCAAGTCCTCCTATGGAGAGTTTGTATGGAAGCTCTTCCTTATCAAACTGGTGCAGAGACACTTTACTAATGGTTGCTTTCCTAGATGAAAAAATGCTCTTAAAGATGGAAACATGCCTTTTGGGACTGTCCAGCTATTAGAGATACTTGGTCCAAAATATGTAAAAAATGGGTGTATAGTTGCACTGGGATGTATAGATTATGAAAGGATTGGTTGTTGGGAAAGTGGCATCCAATGAGCAATATGCTGATCTTATCTACAACATAATCAAATTCTGCTATCGTTGAGAAATATGGAACACTAGGAATTGCATTATATTTCAAAGGGCTGTTGATATAGTGTTGGATGCAATAGGATTGATGTACAAATGTGTTCATATTTCCTAGTCTATACATCTGCTGATTAATAAACTGAATAAGGATGTGATGATACAAACGATCTTGATCCTATAGGCAACCATATCTTGATTGTATCCATGGAAGGGAAAACATTTTGGCATACTAGGCTGAGCCTAATTATCAATATTTTTTGTATTTAGGTATTAATAGGGCTACAGTAAAGAAAAAGACCAGTAAAATGTGGACTAAGGACTAAAAGGTGGTACAAGAAGGTAAACAAGGTGGATCATACTCCTGGAGCAATAGTCACCCAAAGGATGTATAACTAAAAGCCTAATAGAAGCTTGTATCCAACTTCGATACTAAATATATTGGGAAACAACTTTTGTATTTGAGGATGAGAGGTGGACTCCAAATTGTGACTTGCTAAATAGGGTATTTTGATGTAAGATGTAAATATAATCTTTTTTTAGCATAATAATACATACATACATATATATATATATATATATATATATATATATATATATTGGTCCCAAATGAAAAAAAACACATTTTCAGACATTGTGCTTGGTAGTAACTGCAACACGTGTGTTCCAATATGACGTCGAAACACAAGTTCTTCCACTCTCATACTTGCTATCCGTATTCTCCCCCTCAAGTTAAGTAGTGGAATTCCAAGTATTGCATTATTGAGTACATGTCAAAACAGAAAGGTTGTATGAGTACTTATGATCAATGAATATTAAATGAGAGGTGATGTTATTTACAAGTGTGTGTGTGTAGAATTAAGTTTTAATGTCATTGCTCAGAGGCTAAATGGTTTTCAGCTTGTCGATGACCAATGTTTAATTTTGGCCTCGTGGCTGCTCTGCTGTAGACACTCCAATGGGCTCAATTGCCTCTCTTTGGGCATAGTTGTTTCCCTCTTGGGGATTCGCAATTCCCTGTTGTTTAACACCACTTTGGGCGCTTGTGGTGGTGGACAATTATATCACCCATAATTTTGTTTTAATTTCATACCTTGTGGGTGTGGCTAACACTCCAACGGGTTGATGCCTCTTTGGGCTAACTTTTCGGGTCTTGTTTGTTTGCCCAAGTCTTATATTAGTGTCCATCATAGGATGGACCTCTTTGGGTCCTTTACGGGTCACTGCCAATTGGTAGGTCTTTGCCTTTTTGTGGGTCTTTGCCCATTTGTTTTGTTTATTAATTTGTTTGTTTTTTTGTTTAATAATAATTATTATTATTTTCAAAGATTTTTGTCATTTTTGTGTAAAATTTTGTGTGTGCATGCAAATAGCCTAAAAGAGTAGGCATGTTTGTGCTCACGAATTTAGGCATGCATGTTCGTGAGTGAGTTATTGAATATAATTATTTTTAATTATTTATAGTTATTGTTAGTAAAAATGTATGAATTGATTGGTTGTTTTAAAAAAAACTAAAAATAAATTAGTATTTGAAATAATAACAAAATTTTTTAATGGTTGTCTATGTGGACATGAAGGTGTTATTTTATTGTTATTATTATTAATGTTTTTTTTAAATCGTGTTGTGTGTGAAGGTTTTCAAACTGTACCACCAACAGATAGAGTCCTGCCTGGCTTGGATGAAGGACGTAGCATGAGAGCAGTTAAGAACCATGCTGCCTTTTGAGAGGGAGAGATGCTGATGACCTGAGGTGGCATCGCTACCGGAGCAGGAGATACTGGTGAAGAGGAGGGGTCGACAAAGGCAGCGCTGTTTTGGAAAAGGGTGCATATAATATTCATTTGTTTCCCGATTTTATGGGTCTTAGGAAAATGGCATAACTTTTACTTTTATGAAATATGAATCACTTTCATGTGGCAAACTTTTGTCTATGTGATATATGAATAATTTTTCATGGAAATAAGAGACTATGGATAACTAAGTTGAAAAAGAATTAAGAGACTATGGATAAGTATGTTTTTCCCCTTCGTGCATGTATTTCTCTTCAAGTGTCTCTGTTGTTGTTTTTTTATTTATTAATTTGGTGTTTTTTTATGTTGGCTTTTGTTTGTTGTTTGTGAAGTTTAATTAATTAAAATGCATTTATTTAGGGGAAGGCTTTTTCAATGTTCTATTTATTAAATGTCATGTAGTTCCGAAAGTGTTTGCCAATGCTCCTCTATTTATGAACCATAAATTAGTACGTGCAATACTTTTTAACCCTTTGATGTAATTAAGAGCTTAGTGGAAGCATGTCTTGTTTTGGTAGAGATTGTGGGACTGCCATCTTGGCTAAGGCTTGCGTTGAGAGAAATAGCCACTTCTATTGCCCGATCCTTTATCGGTCTAATGGTGATGCGTCACACCGACAAGCTAATAGCGTATGCATATCTTGAAATACATTGGATGAAATACCTAAAACTGTAGAAGTGGATTTGGGGGAGATGGGTACACTAGAGCTTCCTCTTAGATTTGGTCCATTTTCAGGAGCTCGTTTTAAATGTGGAGGGTTTGCTCACATTGCTAGAAATTGTGTGGGAGGGGGTCAAAGTAAACCTCATAATGGAGAGAAAGAGAATCAAGGGAAAGGAATGGAAAGCATACATAGAGGAGAGGAGGTGGGCAGGGATTTTATATTCACGTGATCACAAGATTTTTTTTGTTAATAACACTTGTGAACATGTTATTCACATGTTCACATGTTTTCATGTTCTCAAAATAGCAGGTTACCAGTGACCTGGTAACCTGTCGAAGCCCGCCGGGCTTTTTGTTTTCCCGGCGGGCCCGCCGGGAAAATCCATTTTTCCGGCGGGAAAATCCATTTTTCCGGCGGGAAAATCCATTTTTCCGGCGGGAAAAAAAGTTAAAAAAATGGTCAAAATATATTCATGTTCACAGTCATTCCTACCATTTTTGGGCCTTCTGGACTCATTTATGATATCAAAAGTTCAAAATTCTTTGTACAAAAAAAGTTATCTCTAAATTTATCACCTTAAGCTCGATTACCATCAATTAGATCTTATTATACTTCCAATTGAGTCTAATTGACATCAATTAATATCCAATTGAGTCCAATTGGTATCAATTAAGTCTAATTGGGTGTCAATTGATCGATTGGGCTCAATTGACATCAATTGACACCCCATTGGACTCAATTGGGCTTAATTGGACTTAATTGGATTCAATCAATTGACACCCAATTGGACACAACTGGGCTTAATTGGACTCAATTGACATCGATTAACACCCAATTGATGTCAATTGAGCTCAATTGACATCAATCCTAGTCAATTAATATCCAATTGATGCCAATGAGCCGAATTGACACCAATTGCACTCAATTGGTACCCAATTGATGTCAATTGAGTCCTCAATTAACATCAATTAACACCCAATTAAGTCCAATTGACATCAACTAATACCCAATTGAGTCAAATTGATATCAATTAAGTATAATTGGGTGTCAATTAATCAATTCGACTCAACTGATATCAATTGACATCCAATTGGACTCAATTGACATCAATTGGGTGCCAATTGAGTCCAAGTGACACCCAATTGATATCAATTGCATCCAATTGGGCTTAATTGACATCAATTCACACCTAATTGATGTCAATTGAGTCCAATCCGGTTCAATTCACACCCAATTAATGTCAATTGGACTCAATTGACATCCAATTGATATTAATTGGACTCAATTGACATCAATTAACACCCAATTGATGTCAATTGAGCTCAATTGACATCAATCGTAGTCAATTGACACCTAATTGATGCCAATTGAGCCAAATTAAGCTTAATTGATATTAATTACACTCAATTGGTACCCAATTGATATCAATTGAGTTTGATTAGACTCAATTAACATCAATTAACATCCAATTAAGTCAATTAAGTCTAATTGATATCAATTAATACCTAATTGAGTCAAATTGATACCAATTAAGTCTAATTGGATGTCAATTGATCAATTGGACTCAATTGGTACCAATTGACATCCAATTGGACTCAATTGACATCAATTGGGTGCCAATTGAGTCCAAGTGACACCCAATTGATATCCATTGCATCCAATTGGGCTCAATTGACATCAATTCACACCTAATTAATGTCAATTGAGTCCAATCACGTTCAATTCACACCCAATTGATGTCAATTGGGCTCAATTGACACCCAATTAACTCAGCCCAATTGATATCAATTGAGTCTAATTCAAACCCAATTGAGTCTAATTACATCTAATTGGACTCAAGTGACATCAATTAACACCCAATTGATGTCAATTAAACTCAATTAACATCAATTAACACCCAATTGATGTCAATTCAGCTCAATTGACATCAATCGTAGTTAATTGACACCCAATTGATGTTAATTGAGCTAAATTGGGCTTAATTGACATCAATTGCACTCAATTGGCACCCAATTGAGACTCAATTAACATCAATTAACATCCAATTGAGTTCAATTGACATCAATTAATACCCAATTGAGTCAAATTGATATCAATTAAGTCTAATTGGGTGTCAATTGATCAATTGGACTCAATTGATATCAATTGACATCCAAGTGGACTCAATTGACATCAATTGGGTGCCAATTGAGTCCAATTGACACCAAATTGATATCAATTGCATTCAAGTGGGGTCAATTGACATCAATTCACACCTAATTGATGTTAATTGAGTTCAATTAGGTTCAATTTACACCCAATTGATGTGAATTGGGCTCAATTGACACCCAATTGATATCAATTTGGCTTAATTGATACCTAATTGATATTAATTGGACTCGATTGACATTAATTAACACCCAATTGATGTCAATTGAGCTCAATTGACATCAATTGTAGTCAATTGATACCCAATTGATGTCAATTAAGCCAAATTGGGCTTAATGGACATCAATTACACTCAATTAGCACCTAATTGATATCAATTGAGTCTAATTGAGCTCAATTAATATTAATTAGCACCCAATTGAGTCTAATTGATATCAATTAACACTTAATTAAGTCAAATTGATATCAATTAAGTCTAATTGGGTGTCAATTGATCAATTGGGCTCAATTGATATCAATTGACATCCACTTGGACTCAATTGACATCAATTGGGTGCCAATTGAGTCTAATTGACACCCAAGTGATATCAATTGCATCGAATTGGGCTCAATTGACATCAATTCACACCTAATTGATGTCAATTGAGCCCAATTGATATTAATTGAGTCTAATTCACACCCAATTGAGTCCAATTGCATCTAATTGGACTCGATTGATATCAATAAACACCCAATTGATGTCAGTTAAACTCAATTAATATCAATAAACACCCAATTGATATCAATTGACTCCAATTGGGTTTAATTGACACCCAATTGATATCAATTAAGTCCAAATAGATACAATTAGGCTCAATTGACACCTAACTAATGTCAATTGAGTCCAATTGGATTCAATTGAGTCCAATTGGGTTAAATTAGATGCAATTAGGCTTAATTGATATCAATTGAATTAAATTGGATGCAATTTGCCCAATTGATGTCAATTGAGTTCAATTGGATGCAATTAGGCTCAATTGACACCTAATTGATGTCAATTGAGTTCAATTCATACCCAATTATTGTTAATTGTGTCCAATTGAGCTCAATTAACACCCAATTGATGTCAATTGGGCTCAATTAACATCAGTTAACACCCTTTTGAGTCCAATTGATATCAATTAAGTCCAATTGGGTGTCAATTGATATCAATTGAGCCCAATTGATCAATTAATACCCAATTAGACTTAATTGATGTCAATTGAACTCAATTCATTCAATTTAGCATCAATTATAATCAATTGACACCCAATTGATATTAATTGACATCAATTAGGTGTTAATTGATGTCAATTGAGCCCATGTGACATCAATTGTGTGTCAATTGAATCCAATTGATGTCAATTGAGCCCAATTGACATCAATTGTGTGTCAATTGATACACAATTAGCTTCAATTGGGCTCAATTGACATCAATTGACACCCAATTGATGTCAATTAGGCTCCATTGACACCCAATTAGACTCAATTTGGCTCAATTGACATCAATTGACACCTAATTAGACTCAATTTAGCTTAAGTAAGTCTAATTGGACTCAATTAGACTCAATTTGGCTCAATTGATATCAATTGACACCCAATTATACTCAATTTGACTCAATTGACACCCAATTAGACTCAATTTTACTCAATTGACATCAATTGACACCCAATTGATATGAACTGATGTGAATTGAGCTCAATTGCATCGAATTAGGCTCAATTGACATCAATTGACACCCAATTAATATCAATTGAGAGCAATTGATGTGAATTGATGTCAATTGAGCTCAATTGCATGGAATTAGGTTTAATTGACACCCAATTAATATCAATTGAGTGCAATTGAGCCCAATTCAGCTCAGTTGTAATCAATTGACACCCAATTGATGTCAGTTGCATCCAATTTGGCTCAATTGAAACCCAACTGATGTCAATTGAGTCCAATTGATGTTAATTGGCACCCAATTGATGTCAATAAGGTTCAATTGATGTTTATTGACCCCCAATTGATGTCATTTACGTCCAATTGAGCTCAATTGACACCCAAATTATCCAATTGAAGTCAATTAGACTTAATTGACTTTAATTGTGTTAATTGGATATTAATTGATATCAATTAACACCCAATTGCTATCAATTGAGTCTAATTCGGCTCAATTGACACTCAATTTACATCCAATTGGGCATGAATTGAGCTCAATTGTATCATATTAGGCTCAATTGACATCAATTGACACACAATCGATCACACAATTGAGTGCAATTGAGCCCAATTGATATCAATTGTGATCAATTGACACCCGATTGATGTTAATTGCATCCTATTGGGCTCAATTGAGCACAATAGGATGCAATTAACACCCAATTGAGTGTCAATTGAGTGCAATTGAGCCCAATTGAGCTCAATTGATATCAATTGACACCCAATTGATGTCAACTGAGCTCAATTGAGCTTAATTGATATCAATTGACACCCAATTGATGTCAACTGAGCTCAATTGCGTTTAATTGATATCAATTGACACCCAATTGATGTCAACTGAGCTCAATTGAGCTTAATTGACATTAATTGTAATAAATTAACACCCAATTGAAGTCAATTGGGCTTAATTAATATCAATTAACATCCAATTATTATCAATTGAGTCCAATTCGACTCAATTGATACTTAGTTTACACCCAATTTATGCAAATTGTGTGTAAATTGGGCTCAATTGCGTCGAATTAGGCACAATTGACATCAATTAACACCCAATTAATATCAATTGAGTGTAAATCAAGTGTAATTGAGTCCAATTGGGCTCAATTGAGTGCAATGATGTCATGGACAATTGAGTCAATTGATGTAAGTATAGTTAGATTTAATTGGTGTGTCAATTGAACTTAAGGCCAGCAAATTATACAAAACTTTTTTTGTGCCAAGAATTTTGAACTTTTGACATCATAAATGAGTCCAGAAGGCCCAAAAATGGTAAGAATGACTGTGAAGATGTTTTTTTTATTTTTTATTATTTTTTATTTTTTTAATTTGTCCGCCGGGAAAATGGGTTTTCCCGGCGGGCCCGCCGGGAAATGTACATTTTCCCGGCGGGATTACTGGCAGAGAAGGTTTTTGCAGGTCATAAAAAATGCCCGTGAATATACATTGTGATCACAAGAATTTTTATGTTAACAACAGGTTTTGTTAACGTGATCACGAAATTGTGAAGACGTTAATGAAATCCCTGGAGGTGGGTAAGGGGGGTGATGAGGGGAACAAAGGAAAAGGGTCTTATTAAATAATGTTATGTCCTCAGGCGAAGTAGAATGGAAAAACGTTAAAGAAGGAACAAGTGTGAAACATGCTAAGGAAGAAGCAAGAAAACGTAATACTATTAAGGCTATTAGGGACGACTAAGGTAGTAAGATAAAGTAAGCCATCTGCTAGGAGCGTGAGTCCTATTTTATACTCTAATCTGTTTAGTACATTGGGAGAGGAGGAGAATGAGACTTCATCAATCTCGAAATTTAACTGGCAAGTTGAGGCAGCATGGAAAATGACTCAAAAAGGACGGGAATCCAATGGGAAAGTAGATATGGTCCGTGAAACTTCTTTAACATGAATAATTGTCTGAGAATGTCAGGGTGTACTTGGAATGCAAAAGGTATTAAAGATAAAACGAAAAACTTGGCCTTTTGTGTTGAGAGAGGAAGAGAGACGAGACAAGAGACACCACATACTCTCCACAAGAATGAATCATGTTAGTCACAAGTCACATATATATGGGCAAGACCTAGAGTGAGTTAGGTCTATCTATATATAGCTCCAACACCCCCACTCAAATAAAGGTCTCTAGCTGCGAGTAAAAAAATCCTTGGGAGCACAAGGGAAAAACTCAAGCTCCTACATATAAATGTACAATACCACCTTAAAGTCCATGTGCAATGTGCTTATATATACAAAGTACAAAGAATAAATATGCATGATGTGAAGTAATGTGTGAAGTGTCCTAAAGTCTATAGGCTATGTACAAGTCTAGACAAAATTGACATGACGTGAGATGTGCTAATCTCCAAAAAGATAGGCCGCCGCAACTCTAAGTTCTGATCACAACAGTGTAAACCGAGCTTCATGGAGTCCTTTGGTGAGAATGTCTACAATCATTTGATCAATTGGACAATGTTCTACCATTATTGCTCCTTTCCTTACTTCATGTCCAACATAGTGATAATGAACTGCAATATGCTTGGACTTGCTATGTTGCACGTAGTCCTTGGCTAGACTAATAGCACTTTGGTTGTCACGTCTAAGAGGAGTGCTTGAGGAAGGAGAATGACCAATATCAGCAAGCAATTGTCGAAGCCAAACCAATTCAAGAGTTGCTAAAGATGTAGCGACATATTCAGACTCTGTAGTAGAAACTGCTAAAGATGCAGCTACATATTTAGACTCTGTAGTAGAAACTGCAATACAACGTTGTTTCTTGCTAGCCCAAGATACCAAACAACAATTGATAAAGAAGTAATTACCACTGGTGGATCGCATGGACAAGTTAGAGCTTGCTCAATCAGCATCTGAATAACCCAAAAGATTAAGAGAAGTTGATGAAGATGTGTCTTCTTGACGGCGATATACAAGTCTGAAATCTGCAGTGCCCTTCAAGTACTTCAAAACACGTTTAGCTTGAGACCAATGTCTTGTAGATGGAGAGGACAAGTATTGTCCTAATAGATTTTCTGCAAACAGAATATTAGGACGAGTGCTCATGCCCACAAATTGAAGACCACCAACAAGATTAGCATAGGGTTGATTTAAAGCTAATGATTCAACCTCAATATTTGCAGAAGTACTTACTCCTAGTAGAGCTTGCAAGACAAGGAGTGTGTCGAATGTGCAGTAGCCAATCCAAACTTTTGATCAATATCTTGGATAAACTTTGTTTGACAAAGAAGCAAAATACCATTGTGACGATACCTTTGAACTTGAATACCAAGGCATGAATGGATGTCACCAAGATCCACCATATTAAAGGCTGAGGATAAAACCTTTTTTACTTGTTGGCTGCATGAAAGATAGATTATTAGACACAAGTATAGTGTCATCAACATAAAGGGCCAATATCACAAAATGGTTATCCACATTGCACTTGATATAAAGATTTGGATCAGAGAAGCAAGAAACAAACCCCTCAGATGTGAGAAATTTATCAATCTTGATGTACCATGATCGTGAAGCTTGTTTTAGTCCATACAAAGCACGGTGGAGTTTGCATACAAGATGTTCCTTTTCGGGAATTGTAAATCCTTCACGTTGCTCCATATATATTTCCTCCTTTAAGTCTCCATTAAGAAAAGCCGTCTTAACATACATTTGATGTATTTCCAAATCAAACTGAGTTGCAAAAGCTAGTAGTTAATGAGTTTTTTAAAATCCCCTTGAACGCATGTGATACATAGGGTTTCTTAATAGTGTACCCCCTCGAGGATGCAGATATCCAATGAGCTCGGGAGGATAACTTGGTGAGAACCTAACTTTAAACTTTCATTGTCACCCAACTTGTTTTGCTTGTGGCTAACATGTTTGTATTGTATCACTATTTAACACAGGAAGACGATGCTGAAAGTGACGGTAATGACGAAGGTGCAAGTGCATGTGGTAAAGATGAAGACAAAGCTGATGCATTAATTTAGGTAATTTTTGATTTTTTCATCTTTATTCATTTTTGGACATGAACACCTTATGTAATTTGTAACTATCTATGTAATTTATAATATAATCCATTATATTATTGTATTGCAAATAATTTTTCTGTTTTAAGTATTTAATTATTTTTTTGAAATGTGATTAAGTAGTGTTTAAAAAATGTGATTTAAAAAAAGTGAGGATAGAATAGGGGAGAGATGTGGGGACACATATCTCCATAAATCTCACACATTTTGTCTCCATTTCTTTTTGAAAATAGTTGAGGACTACAGCCACATGCAACTATATATGCAGCTATATGTGCGGTTATACATGGAGTTATATATACGATCATATGCATGGTTATATGTGTGGCAATAGCTATGTGCATAGCTATGCTAATTGTCGCTTGATGTTTATTTCATATATAGATTCTTTTAAATTTGCACAGTTCTTGATGTAGCTTTGCTCTTCATTTATTGTAGTGACAACTATAGTCACACACATAACAACTATAGGAACATAATGAATAATACTAAATTTTAAGCTAATTTCATAATTCATACCAAAGAGAAAACTCAAGGGTGTTACTCTGCTTCCTCTTCCCTAGAATTGAATTTCAAATTTTAAGTTTGAAGGGTAAAAGTGTCAATAAAGTAAAAAAGGTATTCTGTCTCCTATTTGTTGGAATCAAAGTAAAGGGGTAAAAATCGATTAAATTTTACAGCTTCAATAAAGCCTTATAGTAATTCAGAAAAAAAACAAGATAAACCTATTGGATGTGAGGTGGCTGTAGAGAGCTATCATTTAGTTGAGAGGGGTAATGACGTGCACACCTTACACGTGTGAGGTGCATGCCTCAGTACTATGACATGTTGACGGTTTGGATGCATGGAGGGGGGATTGCAAGAACAAGGAGGAGGATGGGGAGACTAGAGGAGGAAAATACCGAAGAAATGAAATGTTTACATGATCAATAGGAGGAGGAGAGGGAGCAAAAGAGGGTAGCGCCTGAGTGGATTGCCGAGAGAGTTGGGGGACGTCCTCAAAGACCTCATACGAGGGGGAGTAAGGTATGAGTTTTACATATTTCCTACCAAGAAGTTAAGAGTGAATAATGTATTAAGGATGAGCTATTTAAGACACAAGCTAAAGAAGCCATAGAAAGGATGAAAAGAAGAGCTCCTCAAGGATCATGGTGCTAATGAGATGCAAGGGATAATTAGGGGAGTTTGTAAACTGAGGGATGAGGAAAAGAGACAGCAAAGAGTAAGGTAGAGTGAGATCCTCAGTCATCTTTAGAAGAGAAGACAGATGGGGAAGTTATCTGAGGACGAGGTTATTTGGTACCTAAAATGTCAAGAAGGTTTGAACAATGAAGATGAGAACTACTCTAAGGGAGCTGATAGTAGATGTAAATGGAAAATGTTCAATAGTAAAAGGAAACCTAATACACACTTATTTAAGTTGAATGATATTAAGGGCCACAAAGAGGGTATAGGTATGATTGCTGTGAAATGGGTTAAATTTTTGGGATCTACTCTTAGTCTAAAGAGAGGATTGGTCAGCTAAAAGGTCTCAAGATGAAAATGAACTGCTTAAGGTAGTCAATACCATAATAGATCCACATAAGGCTTAATGTTTTGAGAGGGATATTGAAGTGGATGAATGTTGGGATGCTCTTCATAAACTGGGAAAGGAAAAATCACCTAGGTGGGATGGTTTTTCTGTACAATTTTTAATAGCTTTTTGGCCATCCTTCAAGGATTTGGTTGGAAAATTTTATAGAGTCTTTTAGGACAAGAAATTTGTACAAGGATTTAAAACATGGGCTGATAAAGCTCATTCCCAAAGCAGGTTGCTTGTGAAAGATTCAGTCATCGGAGGCCTATCAACGGAGGCCTATCAAATTGATGACTATCATCTACAAAGTTCTGGCTAAAGTCATTATTGTTAGGGTTACTTCTGTTCTTCAGGATGTTATCTCCAAGTGAGAATACGGCTTCATCAAGAGAAGATGTATTTATGATAATATTTATGTTGCAATGTTAGGTAGAGACCTAGCTTCGAGGACAAGATAGAAATGCATTATGCTACAACTGGATTTAGAGAAAGCTTATGATAGAATACATTGGTAATTTGCAACAAGGGTAATGGAGAAACTGGGATTTGGTATGGGGATGGCTACCTGTATATATACTCTTAGTTTTCAAGGACATTCTAAATTGTTACTGAATGTGGCAAGGTTGTTAGAGGGTTTAATGTGAACCTTGAAAGGCATGGATGCCTCCTTGCTCCTTCACTTTTTGCCATTGCCTCTCACCCCTTAATTGTTGCTTTGGAATGTGCCTTTGTTGAAGGGAAAGTAACTAGACTGAAGCTGAATAATGGGGAACAGTTGATAATACAATGCTTTGCTGATGTTTCTCTTCTTTTCTTGGAAGCTGACAATGAAAATGTAAGGAGGGCCCTGGGCATCATTCACGATTTTGCAGATGCTAGCTTCAGGATCTAAATGCATAACTCAAAAATTATAAGTCTCTTTGGATAATGATTATTATCTAGAGAGATGGGGGTGTGAGGTCATCAAAAGAGGGAAGATAGTTAGACACAAGTAGGGGTTCCTTTTGGGGTAGATGTGACTAATAAAAAACTTATTGATTGGGCTCTGGACAGGTTTCAATTGAACTTGAAAAAGTGGGAAGGCGTTAGAGTCTCATTGAATCATGATTGAGTGGCCATATGTAACACAATTTTAAATGCTTACATTATGTTCTTATTACTAGTAATTGCTTTTGGGAAAGATCACTGGCAGGAAAATATCAATCCCATTAGAGAATTTTCGTGGAGAAATGGTAGCTCTAATAAGAAAGCCTTAGCCTGGTTAGCATGGGACAGATTAACTTTGCCTAAGGAAGAAGGTGACATTGGTATTCCTCATCTCCCTTCTCACACAATGGCCAGAATAGCACTCTTGCTTCCTAAATGCTTCTAGACAATGATTCTTAAGGAAATTATTGAAGTCTCTCATGTCTCTTTTGGAGGCAAATAGCAACGTTTATATTGGAAGGATAAGTTATTTTCCTATGCCCCCCTCAAGATCGCAGGCTCTTCTCTGGCGAGGATGTTGAGTAATAAATGGAAAGAGACTTTGGAATTAACAGTATGGGAGGGATGTGCTAGAGTTTTAGGAAATTCTTTGTTGTGCCTTGGGATTTGTTGGACACATAAACTTAACCCTCCTCTAGCCCTAGAGGACCTTAACACTGCTAGGATCTTGAATACTAAAGGCCTTAAGAAATTATTTGATTGCTGGGATAGGGTTTTGGTGGGATGGAAGGATCTTGAACAGCTGGATGAGGATTTCAGTCTGAACTATGGGAAAAGACAGTTAGTCAAATTTGTGCTTGAAGTGGTGCAAAAAGGATGGTGTTCCACAGCCTATAATGAATCATGTTGGGTAAAGGATTGGGTTTGGTATAATGGGGTTAAGCTCGACAAGGGGACCACCAGTATATTGTATAGGGAACTAAGGAAAACTGAGGATCGTGTGGTTTATTGTAATAGGATCTAGAAGACAAGTTGGGGTCGAGAGAATGTGGTTTATTGTAATAAGATCTAGAAGACAAGTTGGGGTCCCTAGAGCTAGAGGAAAAGATGGAAGACCATCTGGGAATTAAAGATCTCTATTAAGACCCAAGTCCTCCTATGGAGAGTTTGTAAGGAAGCTCTTCCTTTGTGGGTCAAACTGGTGCACAGAAACTTTACTAATGGGTGCTTTCCTAGATGCAAAAATGATCTTAAAGATGGAAAACATGCCTTTTGGGACTTTCCAGCTATTAGAGATACTTGGTCAAAAATCTGTAAATGGGTGTATAGTTGCACTCGGATGTATAGACTATGAAAGGATTGGTTGCTGAGAAATGGGCATCCAATGAGCAATATGCTGATCTTATATTCAACATAATCAGATTCTGTTGTCTTTAAGAAATATGGAACACTAGGAACTGTATTATATTTCAAAGGGCTATTGATACAGGGTTGGATGTAATAAGATTGATGTACAAATGTGTTCATATTTGCTAGTATATACATCTGATTAATAAGCAGAATAAGGATGTGATGATACAAATGATCATGACCCTTTAGGTAGCCATATCTTGATTGTATCCATGGAAGGGAAAACATTCTTGCATACTAGGTTGAGCCTAATTATCAATAATTTTTGTATTCAAGTATTAATAGAGCTAAAGTCAAGAAAAAGACCAATAAAATGTGGACCAAGGACTAAAAGGTCGTACAAGAAAGTAAACAAGGTAGATCATACTCTTGAAGCAACAGTCACCCAAAGGATGTATAACTAAAGGCCTAATAGAAGCTTGTATCCAACTTGGATAATGAATATATTGGGAAAAAACTTCTTTTGTATTTGAGGATGAGAGGTGGACTCTGATTTGTGACTTGCTACATAGGGTATGTTGATGTAAGATGTAAATACAATCTTTTTTAGCATAGTAATACATATATATATATATTGGTCCCAAAAGAAAAAAAAACAAGATAAACCTTGTGAGAATTGATGCTTTTGTAATTATCAATATTTATAATGTCCATTTGTTTGAGAAACACAAAATTTTAAGGTTGCGCACATCTTGATATGTTTTGGAATTTATAAATTAAAACTTGTAGTATATGATATATCAAGAGCTTTTATATTCTTGGTGTGGTCAATGAATTGCTTTTGCTCTTGTTTTGTTTTTGGAGCCACGGTTCAATAGCTTTAGCTCTCTCATAAGATTATGGTCCATCTTGAGTGAGGCTAAATCTGTAGAAATCCAAAGCCTACAGCCATGCTGGTGTTGCCATAGCTGCACAACAGACACAAGAGGGAGAGGGAGAAGCACAGAGACGCATATGCAGACTTGCAGATGAACCATTCTGATTATTATCGAACAATTGGGTACATTTATAACATTGGGTTCATACCCTTTCCTGTGTCCTTTCCCAATGGGCGTTCACACTCTGGCCAGTACGAGCATTAATTCCAACACTCCCCCTTAATACGAATGTCCGCATGAGGGTGAATGAGGAGATGTGATGTGTATAGTGATGTATGCATTATGAATTCATGTGTAATGCTATATATGTTTGCATCATGAGTGTTAAATGAATAATAATATGTCAATGATGATATAACTGCTTTGGTAACCGAAACATATTTGTTTTGTGATGATGTTGATACACTTTTTGTCGAAGTTGATCTTCTTGATAACCACAAGACACATGTTCCAGTATGATGTTGAGACATTGTGCTTTGTAGTAACTGCAACACGTGTGTTCCAATATGTTGTCTAAACACAAGTTCTTCCACTCTCAGACTTGCTATCCGTATTCTCCGCCTCAAGTTGAGTAGTGGAATTCCAAGTATTGCATTGGGTACATGTCAAAACAGAAAGTTTGTATGAGTACTTATGATCAATGAATATTAAGTTTGTATGAGTACTTATGATCAATGAATATTAAGTGAGAGCTGATGTTTTTTACAAGTGTGTGTGTACAATTAAGTTTTAATGTAAGTATCCCAACACTAGAAAACACCATCTCTAAGTATTTGGGCCTCAAACCTATAACTTTTGGCACTCATCTTTTTATAGTGCACGTATTCGAAGTTTATTTTGGGTAGCCGAACCGCGTCATGACCGTAACACCAAAAGAAAGAAACGAAAAACAAAAGAAAGTCCCGCTTCAAGAAGATTTGCGAGCGTGTTGCTGGTCATACTAGTGAGCGTGTGAAGCAAAACCTCCTGGCATCTCACAATAAGCAGCTGCCGCCCATGACTTTGATCGTGGAGGATATACTAGTTGTTATATATGTATATATAAAGTTAAGTCATTTTTCTATCTTACATAGACCATAGACAATGGAGCTTTATCAGCATGCAGAAAAGGGTGCGTAGAATATTCATCTGTTTCCCGATTTTATGGGGCTTACGAAAATGGCATAACTTTTACTTATATGAAATATGAACTACTTTCGTGTTGCAAACTTTTGTCGATGTGATATATGAATAATTTTTCATGGAAATAGGAGACTATGGATAACTAAGTTGAAAAAGAAATAAGAGACTATGGATAACTATGTTTTTCCCCTTCATGCCTGTGTTTCTCTCCAAGGATCTCTGTTGTTGTTTTTTTATTTATTAATTTGGTGTTTTTTATGTTGGCTTTTGCTCGTTGTTTGTGAAGTTTAATTAATCTAAGTGCATATGCAAGCATGTTTTTTAGGGGAAGGCTTTTTGAACGTTTTGTTTATTAAAGGTCAGGTAGTTCCGAAAGTGTTTTGCCAAAGCCCCTCTATTTATGAACCATAAATTAGTACGTGCAATGCTTTTTAACCTTTTCTTTGATTTAAATAAGAGCTTAGTGGAAGCATGTCTTGTTTTGGTAGAGATTGTGGGACTGCCATCTTGGCTGGGGCTTGCGTTGAGAGAAATAGCCACAATTATTGATCCGATGCTTTATCTGTCTAATGATGATGTGTCACACCGACAAGCTAATAGCGTATGTACACAAATACATTGGATGCAATACCTGAAACTGTAGAAGTCAATTTGGAGGAGATGGGTAAACTAGAGCTTCCTCTTAGATTTGGTCCATTTTCGGGAGCTTGTTTTAAATGTGGAGGGTTTGCTCACATTACTAGAAATTGTGTGGGAGAGGGTCAGAGTAAACCTCATAATGGAGAGAAAAGAATGAAGGGAAAGGAAAGGAGAGCATACATAGAGGAGAGGAAGTGGGTAAGGGGGGTGATGAGGGGAACAAAGGAAAAGGGGTCTTATTAAATAATGTTGAGTCGTCAAGTGAAGCAGAATGGAAAAAAGTTAAAGGTAGAACTAGTGTAAGACATGCTAAGGAAGAAGCAACAAAAGGTAATACTATTAAGGCTATTAGGAAGGATGACTAAGGTAGTAAGCCAAAGTAAGCCATCTACTAGGAGCGTGAGTCCTATTTTTTATACTCTTATTCGTTTAGTCCATTGGGAGAGGAGGAGAGTGAGAGTTCATCATTCCAAAAATTTAACTGGCAGGATGAGGCAGCATGTAAAATGACTGTCAGGGTGTACTTGTTGGAATGTAAAAGGTATTAAAGATAAAAAGAAAATTTTGGCCTTTTGGGATTTAGTGAAAGAGTGGGTTGTTTCCATTTTTGCTATACATGCACATAACCTTTTTGGGTCTAGGATGGTAATGAAGGATATTTTAAAGGACTTGGATGTCTAGATCTTATATGGGGGGGTGAATGGAGGATATAGTGGGGTTATGTTCATCATTAAAAGCACTCTAAAGCGTCATATAATAGCTAACCATCCCAATGGGAGAATTTTGGTGGTAGAAATTTATGTTGAAGAGGAAAGGATTTGGCTAATAAACATTTATGGGGCTCACAATGAAAAACTCACAAGTGAAATGTGGGATTGTATTAATAACTTGAATGTTCAAAGACAGTGCATCATCTTGGAGAACTTTAACATGGCTGAGAAACATAGGGATAGATGTGGGGAGGAAGCTCTGTGTTGATAGGACAAGAAAAGAGATGGTGGGAAGACGTGAGAGGAAGGATGACGTTGAGGGATGGATGGGAACTGAGGGAGTGGACCTTGGGAATACTTATTTTTTTCTCCAGTATTTTGGATTATCACCAAGACTAGATAGAGTGTTTTTTAATCAACAAGCTTCTTGGGTTCCTCATACCCTGAAACTCTCTATTGATTATAGCACTGCTTTATCTGACCATATGCCTCTTAGATGGAGGTGGCATGTCATGGGATGGGGTGAGGAGGAGTTGAACACATTTCCTACCAGAAGTTAAGAGAGTGAATAACTTACTTCTTAAGGATGAGCTATTTAAGACACAAACTAAAGAAGCCATCGAAAGGCTGAAAGGAAGAGCTCCTCAAGGATCATGGAGACTTTTTGCTAATGAGATGCAAGGGATAACTAGGGAAGTTGGTAAACTGAGGGATGAGGAAAAGAGACAAGAAAGAGGAAGGTAGAGTGAGATCTTGAGTCATCTTTAGAAGAAAAGACATACGGGGAAGTTATTTGAGGACGAGGTTATTCGATACCTAAAATGTCAACAAGGTTTGAACAATGAAGATGAGAACTACTCTAGGAGAGTTGATAGTAGATGTAAATGGAAAATGTTCAATAGTAAAAGGAAACCTAATACACACTTAATGAAGTTGAATGAGATTAAGAGCTGCCAAAGAGGGTATAGGCCTGATTGTTGAGAAATGGGTGAAAATTTTGGGATCTACTCTGTCTAAGAGAGGACTGGTCACGTAAAAGGTATCATGTTGAAAACTCACTACTTAAGGTAGTTAATACCATAATAGATCCAGATAAGGTTAATTCGTTCGAGAGGGATATTGAAGTGGATGAATGTTGGGATGCTCTTCATAAAGTGGGAAAGGAAAAATCACCTAGGTGGGATGGGTTTCTATAGAAATTTTAATAGCTTTTTGGCCATCCTTCAAGGATTTGCTTGGGAAAATTTATTGAGAGTCTTTCAGGACAAGAAATTTGGACAAGGATTTAAAAGATGGGTTGATCAAGCTCATTCCCAAGCAGGTTTCTTGCGAAATATTTAGTCACTGGAGGCCTATCACATTGATGAGTGTCCTCTACAAAGTTTTGGCTAAAGTCATTGCTTCTACACAAAAATGACACCACAAACTATTCCTTTGCTTCAATGCAATAAAAAATGATTCTAACCACATACAACTAATACATATGTGTAGCAATCAAATTTCCAACCTACGACTCTAATCAATTAAAACTCCCTACCTATGGGTGGGTGAGTCTCATATACTCCCACCCCCAATTCTAGTAGAAGGTTAATAACTCATATCTCTCCTCACCAACTAGCCACAATATTTCAATGGTTGTGTGGTGCAAGAGACAAGTGTCAACTTAACCACTCCCGTAGATCTTAGCCAGTGAGTGGGCAAGTCTCATCTAGTCCTACTCAAAATCATGACTTAAATCTGCAACACTAAATTTCCCAAGATGCACATAAACTGTCACACATTAATAGTACATTACACCTCAAAAAGTACTTAGTAAAAGCACCAAAATAGATTATACTTACTAGATTGGGTGGTGACTAAGGAATTGAACTATCTTTAATCACATGTGCCTGCACCCCCAAAATTAGATTCATCATGAGATTGCTTTGTGTTTATGGATCTTAATGGTGATGAGCTATCACAAGGAGAGGGAAAGAGAGTAGAGATTATTCAGATATAATTCACCATAAATCAAAACCTTAGGGAATTGACTAAGAGGCAAAGAATGAAAAAAACTTGGTCATGAGAGTATTTCCCCCCTTTCTTCTTTTCGTAAGCCTCCAAGTCTTCCATGGGCCTCCAAGAACCACTGTGAAGAGCCTCACCAAGCCTATTTTATTCCACTCGTTGCCCTATTCCCTTTGAAGGCCTTGCAATCGAAAGATCACTTGGAATGATTTTGTAATTAAAAAATCAGCCTGCTTTTCTCTCTGCTATGCACCTTGGCTAGCTCTGTTATGCACTAGCTAGCAGTGCTTGCCTTGCTTTGTAGCTCCTCCTTATACCAACCCTGCCTTGCTTTGTAGCTCCTCCTTATACCAACCCTGCCTTCTTTGCCTCTCTTTGGCTAGCTGCCTGCTTGGACCAGCCTCGCCTTCTCAACTGGTTGTGCATCTATCTCTTTGTCTAGTCTTCTGATGTGTACCTCTCTCTTTAGCTAGCCTTCATAGTCCACAAAAGAAAATGCTAGTGTAAACCTTACTGCTTCACCTTCTAGCCAACAGCCACACATAGAGAGAGAGAGAGAGAGAGAGAGAGAGAGAGAGAGAGAGAGAGAGAGAAATGAAATTAAATGATATATTAACATCTCTAAGAGGCCATAGTGGCCTATGAGACCAAAACTGAGAGTACATCTGAAGTTGGTGTCTCATCAAAGAGAAACTGAGTAGAAAATACTACAAAATATTGAAAAATGTATATGAGGTAGATCCATGTATGATTATTAGTTGAAGTGTTGCCCTCTCCTTAGATCAAGTATCTCTGCCCCATGGGGCTGTCTAGAATGGAGAGAGAGAGAGAGAGAGAGAGGGAGATGAGGGCGACAAAGAAAGAAATATTATACTACCATTGGTTGGTGTGTGTGCATGTGTGTGAAAGAGAGATAAAGATTATATTAATGGCTATTAGAAAGAAAGTTATATAAAAGGTCTTCAAGAGACCCAGTGGGTCTATGAGACTAAAATGATATGATAGTGTCCACATAATCTCATTATGGTACCAAGAAAACAAATACTAGAGCTATGAGCTGGGAATGTCAAATCCAATCCATATGATATAAAGTAGGAACATCATCATTATACAACCTATGGAGCTAGCGCCAGGGTAGGGATCAGGGATTTAATATTCACGTGATCACAAGATTTTTTGTGATAATAACATATGTGAACAAGTTATTCACATGTTCTCATGTTACCACTCACAAAATAACAGGTCACTTGCCATTTGGGAACCCCTTAAAAGCTTGGCTACACATGGGAATAAGTTATTCACATGTTCTCATGTTACCATGTTCTCATGTTACCATCTTCACATAATAGCAGGTCAGTGGCCACCTAAGAAGATTTTTAATGCCCGACAAAGATAATTTTTTTAGGCCCTTGTGAAAGCTTTGTGAATATAACATGTGATCACAAGATTTTTTGTGTTATTAACATATGTTATTAACATATTCACATGTTCTCGTTTACGTTAGTGAAATCCCTGGTAGGGAGAGAGGTATATCAAGAATATCGAGTGGATCATGTAGAAGGCTCTGTGAATCCATTTGGCCGTGGAAAGGTGGCTCTATGTCTCTTCAAGATCTCCTCAAGTTGAAGCTCATGTGTATGTTGCTGGTGAGGTCGAGGGCGTCGGGGACATCAGGCACATTGTAGTGTCGTGACTTGGTCTAGAGTCACACCTGAGTGGAATCTGGCACGGGTTCAAACACTTGAGAATGTGTGGCTCGATGAGGGTATGCGTATATCATCCATGGTTTGTGGGGCTTCCTCTCATTGTTAGAATAATTGAGTGATGGTCTCCTAGGGCTGGGGTGGATGTCTCTCATGGGGTCTTGACTCCCTAATCAATGAGTCTTTATGGCAATGAAACTCTAGTAAGAGATGCCGAAGCATTGCTAATTTAGGTAATCCATGATCCTAGATAAGGATCGAAACCCCTCTCTAAAGGGACATTGGAAACTCCATCGAATCTCATAATATATGGTGTATCTACATATGAAGTGCTTCTTTAAAGAGATAGTAGAACCTCCCTCGAAACTCATAATACATGGTGTACCTACATGTGAATTTCTCCTCTCAATCAACCTCCTGCTGCTAGCACATAGGGGACTCGAGATAGGGGATATCCCTCCTCATAAGGTATCTTCATGTCTCTGCCTTAGGGGCTATGATGACAACCATTACTAGTGGCCCACTGTAGTCTGCATGGCATGTGATATTTATATGTCAAGATATGTGGCCCTCAGTATGAAACCATCCTCTATAAGCCTCATCAAATTATTCATGTAGTACTATTGTTTGTGTGAGAGTGGCTCCATATGACACAATCCTCTATTAGTCTCACGAAAGTATCCATGTAGTACTACCATTTGCGTGAGAGTGGCCCATGTGTTATGATATAGGTATCCTATATGTATAGTCCCAATAAATCATATCTAATCACCCAGTTCCTATAATCATACTGGAGTGGGGGGGAGGCGATCTGTCCCCTCATGAACCCGATACGTACTCAGCTATACCATGACTTGTGCCCATCTACTCTGCTAGTTAGCTACTGGGAGGATTGTAGGCGAGCCTCAGGAGTCTCCAAGGGACCATAGCACTCATCTTGTAAATGTATGTGGTTGTCTCCACGAAGAGTGTCTCTAGTACTACCATGGGTGTTGCAACAAACTTTGCCAGGATAACATAGATAAGGGACAAATCACAATGAAAGCTTGCATCAAAACTATGCTTAAGTGGTCAAACCTCTCACTAAAAGGATGGAAATAGCCTTCCATAAGCCAAGTGTGTGGATGCCAAAGGATCTAAGATTCACCCAGTGATTGGATTTCCAAGATATAGTGATTGGATTTCCAAGATATCAAATGATCAAAAGGTATCAAAAGCATTACCAAGCAACTAGATCTCAAATGATCAAAAGGTATCAAAAGCATTACCAAGCAACTAATGGAGTGCTTCCAGTGGTTTTACAACATCATGGGGACATCTAGTTTTTCTAGACGGCGAATGTGCTAAGCTTGGTACTTCAATACGTCGTGTGTCAGTATCTTGGTGCTTCGATCAATGTGTGAGTAGAAGATGACTCTCTTCCCACCATGGCCATCTGGTAGCGGTTACTGGATTTCGAGCGAGAGAGGACGATCTCTTGGTTGCGGGCGATGGCGGATTGGCCGATAAGGAGGAGGGGGGCGGTGGGCTGCAGAAGGCGTTGGCCCTTGCTAGTGGTGCTGCGAGTCTCCCCGAAGGCGCCGAGACTCGCCCTGCCCGAGTCTGAAGTGGACCTCGCGGTACTTGCTGCGCAACACAACAGTGGAGCCCGTGCTGTTCACGATTCTCGTACTACTACTATTACGCCAACCCTCGGCCGCCAAAGTGTCCAAGCTTGCCCGTAACCAGCCAGCGATGAGAGCCGGGCGCTTTCTTGCGTGCAGGAAGGGCTCTATATATAATAAAAATTTGAAGAAGAGTTTCTATATATGCAGAGTTGCGCTTTCTCGAAGCAGGAGAAAAGTTTCTATATATGTATATATGCAGAGCTGCGCTTCTTGAAGCAGGAGAGAGTTTCTCTCTGCCATAGCCATGCACACTCATCTTTTTATACGTGCGCATATTCGAAGTTTATTTTGGGTAGCCGAACCGCGTCATGACCGTTTCGACGTTCAGAGTCCAAAAGAAAGAAAAGAAAAACCAAAGAAAGTGATGAACCGGCTTCAAGAAGACTTGACTACCACGAATAGCGTATAGGTGGTCAAACTAGCGTGAGCGTGTCAAGCAAACTAATTTACAAACCTCCTGGCATCTCCCCACCTTTGTGTAGCGCCCACGTCTTTCGTCGTGGAGGATATACTAGTGCCATCTAGATTGTTATACACACACATACATATATATATATATATGTATTTTAAGCCAAGACCAGACGAGAGCTAGAGAAAAGTACTATTGCAATAGTTTTTTTAGGGTCCATAAGGAGAGAAGATGGAAGCGTCGACTCACTGTTGATTCATCAAACTGTGCAAGAGAGAGGAGGAGAAGAGCCACACTACTATAGAGATGAACCCTAGTGAAGAAGTTAAATTGAGGCAGAGAGAAGAGGTCAATGTGTTGCTATTCTGAGGCCGACTAAAGAGAGAAGAGGAGATTTGGCCAGGTAGGAGGGTGGTGGTGCTACTGGAAACAAAGGCAAACATCGTTGAAGAGATGCTGAAGTGCTAAAGCTAAAAAAACGTCTTACTACTGCGACCAGTGGGTTGTAGACATCTTGGTATTTTTTATGAGCAAGAGGATTGAATTGTGAAACAAATGTATCATTCCAAATCCGTGCTAAGCTTGGTGTGGTGCAGTAAGTCCAAGATGGTGATTATTGCTTTGGTATTGAGAGGTGTGTGATGTTGAGCTCAGTGTGAGTAGAAAACTTGTACATGGAAGTAAGTCAAGAAGACTAAAATTGTATGATCTTTTTTCCTAGTCTCCCAAGCATTAGAGATGTGCATGTACAATTGTGAAAAGAAGAACTACATCATGTACCTATCTCTTGTACTAGAGTCTAGAACCATGGGCGCGACGTATGGCTTTCTAATGGATGTGGTTGGCTCATTCGGAACAAAGCTCCAATGGTTTGTATTGATCATGCTTTCTTATGCATGGAAAATGTTAGCATTCCCTTAGAGCTACCTGCTACGATCATAGATGCTAAGTTGTGCAATGATGATGAAGTAGATTGAAACATATATCCATCTTGATCAATTGTATATAAGTAAACACTTGCTATTAGTTCATGTACTCCCAGTATCTTTTGCAGTTTTAATATACCTTCTTGAAAACTATCACTTTAGTTATTTTTTCCCTATACATGTCTAAAATCTATTGTCTCAAGAGGGTGTGCGCACATACGTATACACACATATAAATGTGTGTGTGTTTTTTTTGTAAAATATATATATATACAAAAACACACATGCACAAACACATATATGTGTGCATGTCTGTGTATATATATATATATATATATATATATATATATATACAAACACACATACACACATATATACGGACCTCAAATCTCACCTGCATATGGGGATATGTGAATATTGTGCTCTAGGCAAATATCATCGTAAGCCATTTCCAATGTCTACAAATATTCATTCAAATAATCTTTTGGATCTCATTCGAACTGATATTTGTGGACCCTTTCCTCCATCCAAGTCTTGCTACCATTACTTCATTACTTTTATTGATGACTATTCACGGTATACAAATGTCTTTTTGCTACGCCATAAATCAGAAGCATTGGACACATTTAAGAGGTACCAAATATCTGTGGAAAATCACACTGGTCAAAGAGTCAAAATTCTTCAAAGTGATAATGGTGGTGAATATATTTCTAACTTATTTCATGATCATGGCATCGACCACGACATCCACCATGAGTATACCATTCCATATTCTCCCCAATAGAATGGAGTTGCAAAGCGAAAGAATCATACAATTTTGATGCATGCTTATTCATTTTGGATTATCTCGCTCTTTTTGTGCAGAAGTAGTATTGATAGCCGTTTTTGTTCAAAATCATCTTCTAACTACTGCACCTTCTAGTAAGATTCCAATCACAGCTTGGATAGGACAAACTCCTTCTGTTGCACATTTCAAAGTCTTTCGGTGTATTGCTTATAGCCATGTCCCAAAAGAGACACGACACAAGCTAAAACCTTTAGTTTGAAGGTTATTTTTATTGGTTATTCTGACAACTCAAAGGGTTACAAGTTTTACGATCCAAGTTCTCAAAAGACAATTGTTAGTCGTCGAGATGCTATATTCAATGAGCAATTGATGGGAGGTTCGTGGTCCACAGATGATGCTGATGATACAAAAACATTACTCACTTCTTTTCCTTTTTTACTTTTGGACAATGATTTGCATGATGACAACACTCTTTTGATGGATATTGGAGACAAGTCTATTGATGTTCATCCTACGGTTTCAAAGGAGACTGCTACAGATCTTGATATCTATGTTGATCTTCCTATTGAACTTGAGCACGGTGCAAATCATGTATATGATGATGATCTTGAAACCTTTAATCACGTATTGGCTGTTTGTGAACATCCTTCAGCTTATGCAGAAGCTATGTCCTCTCCATAAAAGGAACAATGGAAGGAAGCCATGGAAGCTGAATATGAGTCTTTGATCTCGAAAGGTACATGGGTTCTTACCAATCTACCTTTTGATCGTACTTCTATCAAATGTAAGTGGGTTTACAAGACTAAAACAAAGGCAGATGGATCCTTTGATAAATTCAAAGCTCGTTTAGTTACAAAGGGATACTCACAAATTGCAGGGATTGACTATCATGACACTTTTTCACCCGTAGTTCATAGTACGTACTACTAGCTTTTGCAACTCAGTTTGATTTGGAAATACATCAAATGGATGTTAAGATAGCTTTTCTTAATGGAGACTTAAAGGAGGAAATATATATGCAGCAACCTCAAGGATTTACAATTCTCGAAAAGAAACATCTTGTATGCCAACTCCACCGTGCTTTGTATGCACTAAAACAAGCTTCACGATCATGGTACATCAAGATTGATCAATTTCTCACATCTCAGGGGTTTGTTTCTTGCTTCTCTGATCCAAATCTTTATATCAAGCGCAATGTGGATAACCATTTTGTGATATTGGCCCTTTATGTTGATGACACTATACTTGTGTCTAATAATCTATCTTTCATGCAACAAGTAAAAAAGGTTTTATCCTCAGCCTTTGATATGGTGGATCTTGGTGACATCCATTCATGCCTTGGTATTCAAGTTCAAAGGTATCGTCACAATGGTATTTTGCTTCTTCGTCAAATAAAGTTTATCCAAGATATTGTTCAAAAGTTTGGATTGGCTATTGCACATTTGGCAAACACTCCTTGTCTTGCAAGCTCTACTAGGAGTACTTTTGCAAATATTGAGGCTGAATCATTAGCTTTAAATCAACCCTATGCTAATCTTGTTGGTTGTCTTCAATTCGTGGGCATAAGCACTCGTCTTGATATTCTATTTATAGCAAATCTGTTAGGACAATACCTATCCTCTCCATCTACAAGAAATCGGTCTCAAGCTAAACGTGTTTTGAAGTACTTGAAGGACACTACAGATTTGGGACTTGTATATCGCTGTCAAGAAGACATATCTTCATCAGCTTCTCTTAATCTTTTGGGTTATTCAGATGCTGATTGGGCAAGCTCTAACTTGTCCATGCGATCCACCAGTGGTAATTGCTTCTTTATCAATAGTGGCTGTTTGGTATCTTGGGCTAGCAAGAAACAACGCTGTATTTTGCAGTTTCTATTACAGAGTTTGAATATGTAGCTGCATCTTTAGCAGCTTGTGAATTGGTTTGGCTTTGACAATTGCTTGCTGATATTGGTCATTCTCCTTCCTCAAGCACTCCTCTTAGATGTGACAACCAAAGTGCTATTAGTGTAGCCACAAGGACTATGTGCAACATAGCAAGTCCAAGCATATTGCAGTTCATTTTATCACTATGTTCAACATGAAGTAAGAAAAGGAGCAATAATGGTAGAACATTGTCCAACTGATCAAATGATTGCAGACATTCTCACCAAAGGACTCCATGAAGCTCGGTTTACACTTTTGTGATCAAAACTTGGAGTTGCAGTGGCCTCTCTTTTTGGAGATTAGCACATCACATGTCATGTCAATTTTGTCTAGACTTGTACATAGCCTATAGACTTTAGGACACTTTACACATTACTTCACATCATGCCAAATTATTCTTTGTACTTTTTATATAGAAGGACATTGCACATGGACTTTAAGGTGGCATTGTACATTTATATGTAGGAGCTTGGGTTTTTCCCTTGTGCTCCCAAGGGTTTTTCCTTTGTGCTCCCAAGGGTTGTTTTACTCACAGCTGGAGACCTTTATTTGAGTGGGGGTGTTGGAGCTATATATATAGCTAGCCCTAACTCACTCTAGGTCTTGCCTATATACATGTGACTTGTGACTAATATGATTCATTCTTGTGGAGCGTATGTGGTGTCTCTTGTCTCGTCTCTCTCCCTTTCTCAACATTGGTCCCTCCAAAATGGGATCTTGATGTGATGGAGCCTTTGCTAGTTTTTTTAATATTTCCAATAGCGCATTATTCAATTAAGATATATAAGGAAGTCCCAAACTAGATGCAATTGTCATATCATGTGGTAATGTGGCCTTACGAGTTGGCACTCCTACACAAGCATAATCTTCGACCAAGCGTGGATAGCTTGAGGGAATAGGATCAAGTTTTTGCAATAGTTTTTGCAAAAGGCTCTATAGATGGCAACCTACCTGTTGTTGACACTGAAGGGGACCCTCTTTCTTAGTGACTATTTTTATGGTCAAAAGGGGTTTCTCCTATGAGAATCTTATGGTCCATGTATAGTCTATATCCTTTTTGGTTTGTGAATATCTAAATCTTAGGGTTCAAAAGTTTAACTATGTTTTCTTGGTTTACCCCTTCAAGCTTCACAATCTCATAGATCTGATGGTGGGGCCATCAACATATTCCACCTCATGTGTGATTTGATTGATCATCTATTTAAGGATGCCAATACACCACCCATTAGTGGATATTGAGATTTGAAAAATTCCTCTGATCTAGTAGGAGGAATAATATCTATGTTAAATGTTTATCTACAAGTAGGGTGTAAGTCTACAACATTGTTGGCTAAGTATAACTCGTTAAAAGGCCAGTTTGTAGTAGCCATTGGAGGCTCTATGAAATCCTCACTTGCTGATGATAAACTATCAAGGTCAAAGCAAGGGTTTTTTAGGAGATGGGGGGTTAGGAATTTCTTGATTCGTGTTGTACTGCTTGCCATGGGGAGCATGCGAGGAAACCTCACTCTATCTTCGTATAGAGAGTTAGTAGTGGGATGACACCACCACTTTCCCTACTCATCACAAGTGCATACGATGGAACTCCTCATAAACATATCTGCTCATCATCATCAAGAATGTTTAGGAGACACAATTTTGGTTTTTCCAGGAGAGGTGAAGGAGGATGGGAGTGTGTCTCTGTGTTCCACCTCACATAGATTTAGTTTGTTGGTTTTCCCCTTCGTCAATGTGTTTCTCTACAAGTGTCTCTGTTGTTTTTTTATTATTTATTAATTTGGTGTTTTTTTTATGTAGGATCTTGCTCGTTTTTTGTGAAGTGTAATTAATCTAAATGCATATGCAAGCATGTTTATTTAGGGGAAGGACTTTTGAATGTTCTATTTATTAAAGGTCAGGTAGTTCCAAAAGTGTTTGCTAAAGCCCTTGTATTTATGAACCATAAATTAGTATGTGCAACTCTTTTAAACCCCTTCTTTGATGTAAAAAGGGGTCTTACTAAATAATGTTGAGTGGTGAGAGGCGAAGGAGAATGGAAAAAAGTTAAAGGAAGAATGAGTGTGCGACATGCTAAGGAAGAAGCAAGAAAAGGTAATACTATTAAGGCTATTAGGGATGACCTATGTAGTAAGCCAAAGTAAGCCATCTTCTAGGAGCGTGAGTCCTATTTTATAATCTAATCCATTTAGTCCATTGGGAGAAGAGGAGAGTGAGACTTTATCAATCCATTTAGTCCATTGGGAGAGGAGGAGAGTGAGACTTCATCAATCCAAAAATTTAACTTGCAGGTTGAGGCAGCATGGAAAATGACTCAAAAAGAAGGGGAATCTACTAATGGGGGCAGGGGGAAGTAGATATGGTCCCTGAAACTACTTTAACATGAGTAATTGTCTGAGAATGTCAGAGTGTACTTGGAATGCAAAAGGTATTGAGGATAAAAACAAAAACTTGGCCTTTTGGGTTTTAGTCAAGGAGTGGGGTGTTTCCATTTTTGTTATACAGGCACATAACCTTTTTGGGTCTAGGATGGTAATGAAGGATATTTTTAAGGACTCGGATGTCTAGATTTTATATGGGGGGGTGAATGGAGGATATAGTGGGGTTATGTTCATCATTAAAAGCACTCTAAAGTGTAGTATAATAGCTAACCATCCCAATGGGAGAATTTTGGTGGTAGAAATTTATGTTGAAGAAAGAATTTAGTTCATAAACATTTATGGGTCTCACAATAAAAAACTCACAAGCAAAATGTGGGATTGGATTAGTAACTTAAATGTTCAGAGACAGTGCATCATCTTGGGGAACTTTAACATGGTTGAGAAACATAGGGCTAGATGTGGGCGGAAGCTCTGTGTTCATAGGACAAGAAAAGAGATGATGAGAAGACCTGAGAGGAGGATGACGTTGAGGGATGGATGGGAACTATTTTTAAATCAGCAAGCTGCTTGGGTTCCTCGTACCCTAAAACTCTCTATTGATTCTAGCACTGCTCTATCTAACCATATGCCTCTTAAATGGAGGTGGCATGCCATGGGATGGGGTGAGGAGGAGTTGAACATGTTTCCCACAAGGAAGTTAAGAGTGAATAACTTACTTCTTAAGGATGATCTATTTAAGACACAACCAGAAGAATCCATAAAAAGGCTAAAAAGAAGAGCTCCTCAAGGATCATGGAGACTTTTTGCTAATGAGATGCAAGGGATAATTAGGGGAGTTGGTGAACTAAGGGATGAGGCAAAGAGACAGAAAAGAGGAAGGTAGAGTAAGATACTAAGTCATCTTTAGAAGAAAAGACAGACGAGGAAGTTATCTAAGAGGTTATGTGGTACCTAAAATGTCAAGAAGGTTTGAACAATGATGATGAGAACTACTCTAGGAGAGATGATAGTAGCTGTAAATGGAAATGTTCAATAGTAAAAGGAAAATTGATACATACTTATTTAAGTTGAATGAGATTAAGGGCTGCAAAGAGGGTATAGGTTTGATTGCTAAGAAATGGGTGAAATTTTTGGGATCTGCTCTTAGTCTAAGAGAGGAATGGTTAGCTAAAAGGTATCACGCTGAAAGCAAACTGCTTAAGGTAGTTCATACCATAATAGATCCAGATAAGGCTAAATGGTTCGAGAGGTATATTGAAGTGGATGAATGTTGGGATGCTCTTCATAAATTGGGAAAAGAAAAATCACCTAGGTGGGATGGTTTTTCTGTAAAATTTTTCATAGATTTTTGGCCATCCTTCAAGGAGGGGCGGTTCCTATATATTTATATCTTCATCAAGTTCACCACCATGAAGGAAGGCCATTTAAACATCCACTTGCAGCCGATAATGCGCAAGGATAATGCTTCTGATGGTTCCATATCCAGTTACAAGGGTCGTCTAGTTGCCTACAGTTTTTTCCAAGTTGTCAGTGTGAACACTACACTAAAACCTTTTCTCTTGCAGCCGATAATGCGCAAGGATAATGCTTCTGATGGTTCCATATCCAGTTACAAGGGTCGTCTAGTTGCCTACAGTTTTTTCCAAGTTGTCAGTGTGAACACTACACTAAAACCTTTTCTCTTGCCCATGAGAACATGCAAGGAGACCATGCTTAGAGTAAGAGAGTAGGTTTTAGAGTAGTCTTCAATAGACAACTGGGAGAAACTACAAGAAACTAGACAAGCCTTGTAATAGGAGATGGGACCATTAGAAGCATACTTGCACTTCAAGAGCACGATGATTCGGAGGGGGTGGCACAACTATCAAAGTGTTATTGGCCACGAAGGAGGAAAATTAAGAGTTCATGTCCTGTTGCCATTTAGGGTCTTCATGACTAGAGAGAGCTAAATTTGTCATAAGGGGAAGAAGGATATAGGTCTTCAGTAGACACGAGGCACATTATGTGCTTGAGGAAGGATATCTTGTATAGGGCGAGACTTGAAGACGGTGAAGAGAGATTAGGGGAGGCTCACCACATAAATGGAGAGCCATACGTGGTGCGGATAAGCGGAGGATAAACTCTTCGAGAAGCTCAAAACGGAGCTTGTATAGTAGGAGATTGTGCCACCAAATTAGGAAGAGCCAAGCTAGTCAAAATTCAATGCATGGCTTACCAAGGATCACTACAACACGTTGGAGAATAGCAACGTTTTCTAGGAGCGTTTATTTTGTCGGGATGTCGAGAAATTGGGTCACTGCCCTATAGAAAAATATCGCTCCTCAACAAAAAAAATTCTTTGCTCAATAGCGCCTACAACGAAATTTTCTTGTTGTTTTGTTGCCTAGCAATGTAATTTTGTTGGTATATTATAATTTTGATATCTCTTCTTGAAGAAGAGCACCCTCAACATCTGCATATTGATTAATAACTTGGCTGACAATACCATTAAACTCATTGAGATGAGCTGCCATAGACGCCCCTTCCTTCATTTGAAGACCTATGAGTTTCTTCAACCAATACACTTTGGTTGAGGCACTTTGCTGGGCATACAAGTCCCGCAATCTCTGCCACATTCCCCAAGCTGTCTTCTCTTCACGAATGCTGAAAAGTAAAGAGTCTGACACAGACAACATGATAGTAGATCTTGCCAGCTCATCCATATCTTCCCACTCTTCAGCAGCAGTAAGAAAAGCGGGCTTTACACCCCTTTCTTTGATAGGCTTGTTCTGCTTCTTCTGGAGCAACACATTACAACAGTCCCCCAAACAGAAATTGAGGAAAAGCCCCTTGATTGCAAGCTGATTTCTGAGGATTCAAGGCATAAAAATCTTGCCTGCTGCTTTGCCAAGCTCAACAAGCATAAAATCTTGAAAAGCCCCTTGATTTAAGAATGATCATACATGGTACATTAGCGCACATGAAGGCATCCAGAGTCTTCACAATGCTTCCCCCTGGCCACATATACATCCAGTACATAAAAGCCCTTTGATTTACAGGCACATTGAGTGCTTGACAGGCATCAACACATTGCCCAAAGCATCAAATGCGATTGCCTGCATGCAAATCAATCCAATCGGCACAAAAGCCCCTTGATTTGCACCGTAATTTGCTGCAATTTTGCCCGAATGTGCGATTTCTCACATCATACAGCATGTATGAATGCTTAATTGCACAATTACATCAAAAGCCCCAAATTTTGACATCCAATTTCCTACAAATTGATCCTCATTGTGACCAATGTCACCCAATTTTGCCAATTTTGCTCAAAAATTGAGCAATTTGGACCTGTACCTGCTCAATTGATGATTGTACCTGCTCAATTGATGATTGAACATGCAAAATCCCAAAAAATTGAAGCAAAATACCTCGTAATTTTTTATCGCAGAAAAAGGGGAGGCGTCGAATTTGCTCTGATGAGAAGTTGCGCTGGGCACACACACGTGCCTCTGACCTGGAGTCAGATTTCTGCTGATACCAGTTGAATGGGAGAGTTAGTTAGGGTTAGAGTTCATGTGAGAGAGAAACATAGAGAGAAGAAGGGAGAGAGAGAGAGAGTTGTGGGGATAAGTCAACTCATGAGTGTGAGTTTGTGACTCCCCTATCACACATGTATATTGGACTAGTACACATAGTGCACTTATGGGCTTGTACACACTATAAGGGTGGGCATAATGCCTTTACCCCAACACCTTACACGTGTGAGGTGCATGCCTCAGTACTACGACACGTTGACGGTTTGGATGCATGGAGGGGGGCTTGCAAGAACAAGAAGGGGGATGGGGAGACTGGAGGAGGAAAATACCAAAGAAAGGAAACGTTTACATGATCAATAGGAGGAGGAGAGGGAGCAGAAGAGGGTAGCACCTGAGTGGATAAACCATCATAAATTAAGCATAAATAGAAATTTATGTATTTCTTTATTAGAATACATTAAAGAACTTCAATAGTATTCAAAAGCGGAGAGTAAGGTATGCCTGAAAGTTTCCTATAATGTGGCAGAGTATCAAGTTTGTCTATTCTCGCTCCGTAGTGATATTCGATTCTTCCCGTGTAAACCCCCATCGAAAACAAACGTTGGTAGATGGTTGCAGGAAGAGGTCTTTCATGATAAAGTTCTCACATGTAAAAAACTTAAACGAAAAAATATTTATGAACACAAGAAAGACAAAAGCATTGGCTCCAAGCTGCCCCCCCATATGTAAGACCGGTAGTCTCACATATGAGTATTTCAATGATTTATTAAGGTATGAAGTAATTTGATATAATCATACATCTTCTCATCAGAGGAGAAAAGAGAACATAGAAAGAAAAGAGAGCTTCATCCATGGAACCTACAATTCTTACAAACCATGTTTAATCTCTCTCTCTCTCTCTCTCTCTCTCTCTCTCTCTCTCTCACTCATGAAATAATTAAACCATATAAGGAAAACAATAAGAGAATTAATACTCCCTATCGACGTTTTCTTGTCTTAGCCTGTCTTGACTCCCTATATACAAGTATAGGCCTGCAACTTGCAACCACTGTATCTCTTTGGTTTTTCGTCAGAATATAGTCGAGTTGGTACTTAAAATTACGGGAATAGGCCTAGTCTACAACTCAACCGTATGCAAAAGCCGACCTACTTTTTGGGGATATTTATCATAAATATGCTATTTTTATCATAAATTTATTTTCTTTATATTTCTCTAATTGTTTAGAGATATTCATGTACTCTCATCTCTAACTATATGTCTTATTGAATAAATATAATTAAATTCTCAAGAAATTTCACAAACGGTGGTAAATGGTTGCAAAAAGACGTCTCTCATGATAAAGTTCTCATAGTACTTTTATTTAGAGAAAGGCTTTTTGAATGTTATATTTATTAAAGGTCAGGTAGTTCTGAAAGTGTTTGCCAAAGCCCCTCTATTTATGAACCATAAATTAGTACATGAAATGCTTTTTAACCATTTCTTTGATGTAAACAAGAGCTTAGTGGAAGCGTCTTGTTTGGGTGGAGATTGTGGGAGTGCCATCTTGGCTGAGGCTTGTGTTGAGAGAAATAGCCATAGCTATTGGTCCAATCCTTTATCTATCTAGTGACCTAGCCGAGACAAGCTAATAGCGTATGTGTATCCTGGAATACATTGGATGAAATACCTAAAATTGTAGAAGTCAATTTGGGTGAGATGGGTAAACTAGAGCTTCCTCTTAGATTTGGTCCATTTTCAGGACCTCATAATGGAGAGAAAGAGAATGAAGGGAAAGGAAAGGAGAGCATACATAGAGGAGAGGAGGTGGGTAAGGGGGGTGATGAGGGGAACAAAGGGAAATGGGAAAAAAGGAAAACTTATAAATAATGTTGAGTCATCACAAGTGATGCAGAATGGAAAAAAGTTAAAGGCAGAACCAGTGTGAGACATGCTAAGGAAGAAGCAAGAAAAGGAATACTATTAAGGCTATTAGGGATGACTAAGGTAGTAAGCCAAAGTAAGCCATCTACTAGGAGCGTCAAACCTATTTTATACTCTTATCCATTTAGTCCATTGGGAGAGGAGAAGAGTGAGACTTCATCAATCCAAAAATTTAACTGGCAGGTTGAGGCAGCATGTAAAATGACTCAAAAAGAAGGGGAATCCAACCAATGGGGGGAGGGGGAAGGCCATTTAAACATCCACTTGCAGCCGATAATGTGCAAAGTTAATGCTTCTGATGGTTCCATATCCAGTTACAAGGCTCGTCTAGTTGCCTGCAGTTTCTCCCAAGTTGCCAGTGTGAGCACTACACTAAAACCTACTCTCTTGCCACCATGAGAACATGCAAGGAGACCATGCTTAAAGTAAGAGAGAAGGTTTTAGAGTAGTCTTCACCGACAAACTGGGAGAAACTAGAAGCAACTAGACGAGCCTTGTAACGGGAGATGGAACCATTAGAAGCGTACTTGCACTTTAAGAGCACGATGATTTGGAGGGGGTGGCACAAGTGTCAAAGTGTTATTGGCCACCAAGGAGGAAAATTTGGAGTTCATGGCATGTTGCCATTTAGGGCCCTTGTGACTAGAGAAAGCTGAATCTGTCATTAGGGGGGGAAGAAGGGCCTTTGTGACTAGAGAGAGCTGAATCTGTCATTAGGGGGGGAAGAAGGGCCTAGGTCTTCAGTAGACACTAGAGACATATTATGTGCTTGAGGAAGGATATCTTGTATAGAGAGAGACCATCGAGGACAAGAGGGGGTCCCACTTGAAGAGGGCCTATGTCTTTAGTAGACACTAGAGACACATTATGTGCTTGAGGAAAGATATCTTGTATAGAGAGAGACCAGAGGGGGTCCCACTTGAAGAGAGATTAGGGGAGGCTCGCCACATAAATGGAGAGCCATAAGTGGTGCGCGTAAGTGGAGGATTAACTTTTCAAGAAGCTAAGAACGGAGATTGTCTAGTAGGAGATTGTGCCGCCAAATTAGGAAAAGCCGAGCTAGTCAAAACTCCATGGATGGCTTACAAAGTATCACTAGAACACGTTGGGAGAATAGCAACGTTTATTTTGTTGGGATGTCGAGAAATTGGGTCACTATCCCATAGAAAAATAACACTGCTCAGCAATAAAATTTCATTGCTCAACAACACCTACAACAATGAAATTTCGTTGTTGTTTCGTTGCTATACTGTAATTTTGATGGTGGTGGTAGTGAAATCTCACTACATAAAATTCAAGAGACGTGTTGAGTGCTGAATTTAAGTTATACATGTCACGTATAAAGATAGTTGAAAATTTCTGAGAAGGGAAACAAAGCATGAGCGGTTTCCAAATCTACCTGCACACACGCTTTTTTAAGATGACTATGTGAGGAATCACATAATAAAGATCCTCAATAATAGGAGGATTCACACAAGGAATTGCATGAAAGATTGGGAAACAAATGTCCACTAATTACGCCATTTAGGACTGGAATAAGGCGAAGAAGGAAGCTACAGAGGTTACTCACAAAAGGTGACATATGTGAGTCAATTACTGAAGTATGATTCAACAAAGTATAGATTCATAGGAAAGGCAAGCTAGCCCGCACAACTTGTAAGTTTTCTCTTTACCAGTTTTCACTAAGTTTACTTCATTTTTCGTCGTGATTTCATATCTCATGCATGTCGTTAATTTGTTGTAGGAAAGGGTAACAAGTCACCTCCCAATGTCTCGAGAGAATAGGTACCGCAAGCATCACAATGTAGTCAAGACTTGGGGGTAGCTCAAATGTGAGCGAGTGGTCACTAATGCGGACTCGCAGAGTTCACCTAAAAATATGTAACTATAGCACGTGAGTTCAAATGAAGGGTTTTTTTAATTCAAAATGTTAAGGTAAATATACATAAATACAAAAGGGTTTTTTTAATTTTTTTTGGAAAAAACCCATAAGTCCATAAGGAAAAAGAGGTCATTTTATTCATGATAAATTTATAGGTAATGGGGTTTTTTAAATACCCCTTGAATGGATGTGATACATAGGGTTTCTTAATAGTGTACCCCCTTGAGGATGCAGATATCCAGTGAGCTTGGGAGGACAACTTGGTGAGACCCTAAACTTAAACTTTCATTGTCACCCAACTTGTTTTGCTTGTGGCTAACATTTTTGCATTGTATCACTATTTAACATAGGAAGACGATGCTGAAAGTGACGGTAATGATGAAGGTGCTAGTGCATGTGGTGAAAATGAAGACAAAGGTGATGCATTAATTTAGGTAATTTTTGATGTTTTCATCTTTATTCATTTTTGGACATGAACACCTTATGTAATTTGTAACTATGTATGTAATTTGTAATATAATCCATGATACTATTATACTGAAAATAATTTTTTTGTTTTAAGTATTTAATTATTTTTTTAAATATGATTGAGTAGTGTTTAAATAATGTGATGAAAAAAATGAAGATAGAATAGGGGAGAGATGTGGGGACACATATCCCCATAAATCTCAAACATTTTCTCTCTGTTTCTTTTTGAAGATAGTCGACAGCTATAGCCACGCACAACTATATATGTAGCTATATGCACGGTTATACATGGAGTTATATATACGATCATATGCATGGTGATATGTGTGGCTATAGCTGTGTACATAGCCACGCTGATTGCCCCTTGATTTTTTTCATATATAGATTCTTTTAAATTTTCACGGCTCTTAATGCAGCTTTGCTCTTCGTTTGTTGTATAGTTTCAGCTATATAATCACACAAATAATAGCTATAGGAACATAATGAAGAAGAGAAAACTCAAGGGTGCTACTCTGCTTCCTCGTGCTGCCTAGAATTGAATTTCAGATTTTAAGTTTGAAGGGTAAAAGTGTCAATAAGGTAAAAAAAGTATTTCGTCTTCTATTTTTTGGAATCAAAGTAAAGGGGTGTAAATCGTTTAAATTTCACAACTTCAATAACTCCTTATAGTAATTCAAAAAAAAACAAGTTAAACCTGTTGGAGGTGAGGTGGCTACAGAGAGCTATCATTTAGTTGAGAGGGGTATCAACGTACGCACCTTACATGTGTGAGGCACATGCCTCAGTACTATAACGTGTTGATGGTTTGGATGCATGGAGGGCCGCTTGCAAGAATAAGGAGGATGGGGAGACTGGAGGAGGAAAATACCGAAGAAATGAAGCGTTTACGTGATCAACAGGAGCAGGAGAGGGAGCACAAGAGGGTAGCAGCTAAGTGGATAGCGGAGAGAGTTGGCAAACATCCTCAAAGACCTTATAAGAGGGGGAGTAAGATATGCCTGAAGGTTTCCTCTGATCTGGTGGAGCATCACGTTTGTCTGTTCTCGCTTGGTAGTGCTATTCTATTCTGCCCGGGTAAGCCCCCATCAAAAATAGATGTTGGTAAATGGTTGCAGGAAGAGGTCTTTCATGATAAAGTTCTCGTAGTTCTTATATTTAGGAAAAGGCTTTTTTAATGTTCTATTTATTAAAGGTCAGGTAGTTCAGGAACTGTTTGCCAAAGCCCCTCTGTTTATGAACCAGAAATTAGTACATGCAATGCCTTTTAAAGCTTTCTTTCTATTTATGAACCAAAAACTAGTACATGCAATGCCTTTTAAACCTTTCTTTGATGTAAATAAGAGCTTAGTGGAAGCATATCCTATTTGGAAGCATGTCCTTTCTTAGTAGTGTATCCCCTCAAGGATGCGAATATCCAACGAGCTTGAGAGAGCAACTTGATGAGACCCTAAACTTAAATTTTATTTGTCACCCAAGTTGTTTTGCTTGTGACTCATGTTTTTGCATTGTATCACTATTTTACGCAGGAAAATGATGTTGAAAGTGATGGTAACGATGAAGGTGGTGGTGCATGTGGTGAAGATGAAGAAAAAGCCAATCATGCGTTAATTTAATTAATTTTCGATGTCTTCGTCTGCACTCATTTTTGGACACACACCTTATGTAATTTGTAACTATGTATGTAATCTATAATATAATCAATGATATTATTGTATTGCAATTAATTTTTATGTTTTAAGTGTTTAAGTGCATTTTAAAAATGTGATTAAGTAGTGTTTAAATAATGCAATTAAAAAAAAGTGAGGATAGAATAGGAGAGAGATGCGGGAAAACATTCCCCCTAAATCTCACATATTCTGTCTCTGTTTCTTTTTGTAGACAATTCACAGCTATAGCCACATGGAACTATATACGTGGCTATATGCGTGGTTATACATGGAGTTATATCTACGGTTATATGCATGGTTATATGTGTGGCTATAGCTATGTGCATAGCCGTGCTGATTGTCGCATGAATGTTTTTTTCATGTATAGATTCTTTTAAATTTGCACGACTCTTCATGTAGCTTTGCTCTTCGTTTGTTGTAGTAACAACTATAGTCACACACATAACTGCTCACTTTTATATTTCTTGTATTCTTACATGGATATGCCTACCTTCTCCTGTAGGTCATTGATGTTGCAATAGTTATAGAGACATAGAAAATCAGCGCATTTCCATCACTTCTAGAGTCATAAAATATTAGAGAATTTCCATCACTTGTAGGAACATAATGAAGAATACTAAAGTGTAATTTCATAATTCATACCAGAGAGAAAACTCAAGGGTGTTACTCTGCTTCCTCTTCCCTAGAATTGAATTTCAGATTTTAAGTTTGAAGGGTAAAAGTGTCAATGAGGTTAAAAACATATTCCATCTTCTATTTATTGGAATCAAAGTAAAGGGGTGTAAATCGTTTATATTTTACAGCTTCAATAAAGCCTTATAGTAATTCATAAAAAAACAAAATAAACCTATTAGAGGTGAGATGGCTACAGAGAGTTATCATTTAGTTGAGATGTGTACACCTTACATGTGTGAGGTGCATGCCTCAACATGACAATGTGCTGATGGTTTACACACATGCAGGGGACTTGGACGACGGGCTCACGTGGGTGGAGGAAAATACCAACGAAATGAAGCATTTGTGTGATCAACAGGAGGAGGAGAGGGAGCGGAAGAGGGTAGTGCCTCATCTCATTATACCGTCACTTTCAGCATCATTTTCCTATGTAAAATAGTGATACAATGCAAAAACATGAGTCACAAGCAAGACAAGTTGGGTGACAATTAAAATTTAAGTTTAGGGTCTCATCCAGTTGCTTTCTGTAGAGCGGTTCTCTCTACCGTGCAATATAGTGCTCATAGAGTGCTACCAATCAACAAATGTGTTAAGAAACACAATGTCAATCCGAGGACTCGACCCGATTAGTGCATGAAGGCTTATCCCATGAGGGAGAGCTCACATACACGAACCACCACTTGACGATTCAACGATTCAACACCTCAATCAATCTCTCAATCCCTTAAATCTACTACACTAATCAAGAGAACAAGCAATGCATGGCAATCTCTTAATCCCATTCAAACATTGATTAAATCTTAGCTTTCCCTAATGCCAGCAAACCCATAAGCATGCATCTACTAACCCACAAGCTTAAGCAAGCATAGAATGTAACATTCACAAACCCATAAGCTCATAGAGAGAGTCTATCCATGAATAACTCATTGCCAATGAAGTGGGCAAGAGCTTGCATCAATGGAGACTACACACACACACACTACAAGCATGCAGCATACACGAGAGAAAGAAAGAAGCATTCAACTAATCATAGATTAATCTACTTCAATGATGCTAAAATAGATTAAGAGAAAGAAGTGGAGCTATACTCATTGGAGCTTGATGCTCATTAGAGTACAATAGAGAGAGAGTTAGAGAGTTGCCATAGCTTGAGAGCTCAAGAGCTTCACTCAATAGCTTATGAGAATGGCCAAAACATGTCCCCTTTCTTTAGCTAACATCTCTTTTATAAAGATGTCACTACTAACCCTAACCCTAAGTCTCTTTCACACATGGGTAGACAACCCCATAAGTGAGCCTTGCTTAATACACTTAGAACTCTCATTTAGAACCCACATTGACCAAAAACGATTTACATTGCACTTCGGCACAAAAATATGGAAAAATTATGTGCGTCTTTATGTTCCCATGGCTACAATCCCACTCTCTCGCATTAATTGCTTCCAGCCTCCTTCCATAATCCATGTTCCTGTGGAATATTCCCCCTTCCTAAATCGTGCACGTCCTCGGGCGCGGTAGAAACAAAAGTTGCAAAAAACAATGGAAGACAAGTAAAGCCTTTTATTGAAAAAAAACCATAAATGAAAATCTCACACGTGAGCATGCAAGTGCAAGGCCGATTAGAGTTTTAAAGAGTGCTAAAAGAAGCGAGTAAAGACTAGTCAAAGTGAGACTAAGTGGTAGATAGTGCTATGCAAAGGCAAGTGTGCTTGTACACCGCAAGTTATGACCGCAGTCTCAATGTCCCAAAGTGTTTAAGTTATTCCTAAGTGGCAACCCTACTCCTAAATAGAAGCCATGGTGATTGGACCTTTCTTTCTTTCTTTCTTTTCTTTTCTTTTCTCTCTCTCTCTCTTTTTTGATATGTAAATAGCAGAAGATTAAAGAGAATTAAAGAGGAAGGTTCCATCCCAATGAGAACCAAGCAATGGCCAAGAGACCTCCGCCAAGAGAATCTAAAGGTCGCTAAGTATCTCAAGGGCGACATACCCTTTTCTTTCTTTTTGTCATAAGGAGTACCCCATGAAGATGAGGGCATCGGTCTCGAGGGCCCATAATGTACCCAAGAGTCCTACCAGCATCTATCAAGGCAATAGAGTCCTTGTATGTCTTCTTCTTAATCTTTTAAACGTCCGTGTTCACCCCATGGAAACCAAGGCATCGGTCCCAAGGTGCTAAAACAGTCCAAGGTCCTACCAAGCATCTCACATGGCCGTAGACACATCATGTCTCAAGTCACTTCTATATATTTCTTAGGGCATGTGTTTCGTAAATTTTTTATGAATCGTAGCACCTAGCTCATACCTTAGAGGTAGCTACCACTAGGAATAACTAATATACTTCTAGAGCATAAGAACTTGGCATACTCCGTTGGCATATATCTTACACTGTCTTCAAATAGAAATACCTTCTACTAAGTCCTCTAAGAATCTAGAAATCACTCGCCACATAGTAACAACTAATTTAAAACTTAAACCAACCAACTGTGTGTGAACATACAAACAATATATGCAAAAGTGAAAAGCACATAAAGAACAAAAGATTATGATTTGAATACACCTGTTGTAGTGCTCGTTGATGTGGCTCGTTTGTCTTGATGCATTGCTGATGTGAAGATTGCTTCTCTTTGCTCTAAGAATCTAGAAATCACTCGCCACATAGTAATAACTAATTTAAAACTTAAACCAGCCAACTGTGTGTGAACATGCAAACAATATATGCAAAAGTGAAAAGCACATAAAGAACAAAAGATTATGATTTGAATACACCTGTTGTAGTGCTCGTTGATGTGGCGCGTTTGTCTTGATGCATTGCTGATGTGAAGATTGCTTCTCTTTGCTCTTTGTAGGCATTGCATGTCTCTCCCCTTCCTAATTTGTGTGCACGGTAGGTGGACTGTTGGAGCGTGTTTGTATGCTCTTGTTTTGCTGAGATCTCTGCAAAATGTTTTATTAACAAACAAGAAAAGAAAAGAATAAAATTTGTTATTGGTGCCAATCACCGAATATAGCCGAGGGAAAAAACCGAGTGGGAGAAAAGTGCCCTAGCTTGTTGATCTTATTGTGGAGTTGATGTGCTTATCCTTGCACTGGCGGTGGATCCGTGTCCACTTCTGCTGGAAAGATTGTATCAATCACTTCAGGATGCAAGGACAACCCTGTACAAAAGCCGACCTCTGGAGAAGGTGGTAGAGGAGAAAGGAGTGCTTCCTCGCTAAAATATGGCATTGGTTCTATGGGAAGGTTAAGCAGACAATTCCGATTTTGGAATTGCTCAATATAGGTGCTCATAGTGATCCAAAATTGACTTGTTGAGGCTGGGGGAAGAAGGGCTTGCAAGATAGGTGGTTGCAAGTTTTTATGCATGTATCCCTCCATTGTTGTGCTTGAACCTCCTCAGGTAATCTACCTTGATTTGGTCCTCGGTGTGGTACTCTCACATCAAGAAGGTTATGGCGTTGGGGTGTAATTCCCACTATTTGTTTCATTAAGCCCGTGCCATATCGTTGAAAGTAAGAGCGGCATAGCCAGCAAATGTGTGAAGCTTCTCCTAATACAAGTCGTGCACACTCTTGACAATGTGGAAATGGATGATGCTGTTGATAGAATAAAGTGACAAAGTGATGCCCGCAGCAATTTTCACCTAAGGGAGCATAAAAGTACCTAGAATGAGTTTGAAAAGGTGGAGCACTATAACCCCCGCGATGTTCAGGTTGAGTACTATCAGGGTTAATGCATGGTGGACATGTATCTCGCCAAGTATCCATCAGGAGGTATCTGGGCATAGAACAATGAAATTTAGAAACTTCAAACTTTATACACTCATATCCATCATTACAATCCCTATCAAAAACAATGTAGATAAGATCATCTCAAAAAAACACAATCCTGTAAAGGCATAAGGAACCACATTAGTAAAAGTGAGGCTATTCAAACACTTATCTACCAAAGAGCTTCAATTGTAGTGTTAATGCCTTACCTTTAGTTTTGGGTATGTCCTTCTTAAGAGGTGGGAAGGATAGCAATTGTCAAGGAATTTAAGCAAGATAAGAGCATTTAGGTAGTGAAGTGCTAGAATCTATGCTCAAAAGAGAATCATGTAAAGTTGGATCATGCCCACATAGACAACCATTAATAATTTTTGTTATTATTTCAAATACTAATTTATTTTTAGTTTTAAAAAAATAACCAATGAATTAATACATTTTTACTAACAATAACTATAAATAATTTAAAATAATTTTATTCAATAACTCACTCACATCACGAACATGCCTAAATATTCAGGTTATTCGTGAGCGTAAACATGCCTAAATATTCAGGTTATTCGTGAGCGTAAACATGCCTACTCTTTCAAGCTATTTGCCTACACACACAACATTTTACACAAACATGACAAAAATCTTTTCAAATAATAATATTAATTATTAAACAAAAAAAACAAACAAAGTAATATACAAAACAAATGGGTGAAGACCCACAAAAAGGCAAAGACCTACCGATGGATAGTGACCTGTAAAAGGACCCAAAGAGGACCGTCCTATAATGGATACTAATATAAGACTCGCGCAAACAAATAAGACCTGAAAAGTCAGCCCAAAGAGGCATCAACCCGTTGGAGTGTGGCCACACCCACGAGGTATGAAATTAAAACAAAATTATGGGTGATATAATCGTCCACCACAAGTGGCATGAAATAATCGTCCACCACAAGCGCCCAAAGTGGCATGAAATAGCAACCCAAACAGGGAATTCTGAATCCCCAAGAGCGAAACAACTATGCCCAAAGAGGCAATTGAGCCCATTAGAGTGTCTGTAGCACCCATGAGGCCAAAATTAAACATTGGTCTTTGACAAGCTGAAAACCATTTAGCCTTTGAGCGATGACATTAAAACTTAATTGTACACACACACTTGTAAATAACATCAGCTCTCACTTAATATTCATTGATCACAAGTACTCATACAGCCTTTCTGTTTTGACATGTACCCACATGTACCCAATGCAATACTTGGAATTCCACTACTCAACTTGAGGCGGAGAATACGGATAGCAAGTCTGAGAGTGGAAAAACTTGTGTTTCGACAACATATTGGAATACACATGTTGCAGTTACTACCAAGCATAATGTCTCAACATCCTATTGGAACATGTGTCTTGTGGTTATCAAGAAGATCAACTTCAACAAAAAGTGTATCGACATCATCACAAAACAAATATGTTTCGGTTACCAAAGCAGTTATATCATCATGGACATATCATTATTCATTTAACACTAATGGGATTGATGATTTCCTTTCAGTGACCTTTCCCAAAGTCAATTACTAGTCATAAGAACATAATGTAAGCATTTAAAATTGTTACATATGGCCACTCTATCATGAAATGGGACTCTAATGCCTTCCCACTTTTTCAATTGAAAGCCACTTTTTCAAGTTCAATTGAAAATCAATAAGTTTTTTATTAGTCACATCTACCCCAAAAGGAACCCCTACTTGTGTCTAACTATCTGCCCTCTTCTGATGACCTCACACCCCCATCTCTCTAGATAATAATCATTATCCAAAGAGACTTATAATTTTTGACTTATGCATATTACATTTAGATCCTGAAGCTAGCATCTGCAAAATCGTGAATGATGCCCAGGGCCCGCCTTACATTTTCATTGTCAGCTTCCAAGAAAAGAAGAGAAACATTAGCAAAGCATTGTATTATCAACTGTTCCCCATTATTCAGCTTCAGTCCAGTTACTTTCCCTTCAACAAAGGCACATTCCAAAGCAACAATTAAGGGGTGAGAGGCAATGGCAAAAAGTGAAGGAGCAAGGAGGCATCCATGCCTTTCAAGGTTCACATTAAACCCTCTAACAACCTTGCCATTCCGTAACAATTTAGAATGTCCTCGAAAACTAAGAGTATATATACAGGTAGCCATCCCCATACCAAATCCCAATTTCTCCATTACCCTTGCTGCAAATTACCAATGTATTCTATCATAAGCTTTCTCTAAATCCAGTTGTAGCATAATGCATTTCTATCTTGTCCTCCTCGAAGCCAGGTCTCTACCTGACATTGCAACATAAATATTATCATATATACATCTTCTCTTGATGAAGCTGTATTCTCACTTGGAGATAACATCATGAAGAACAGAAGTAACCCTAACAGCAATGAGTTTAGCCAGAACTTTGTAGATGATAGTCATCAATTTGACTGTCCTCCAATGACTAAATCTTTCAGAAGCAACCTGCTTTGGGAATGAGCTTTATCAACCCATCTTTTAAATCCTTGTCCAAATTTCTTGTCCTAAAAGACTCTCTATAAATACTTCCAACCAAATCCTTGAAGGATGGCCAAAAAGCTATTAAAAATTCTACAGAAAAACCATCCCATCTAGGTGATTTTTCCTTTCCCACTTTATGAAGAGCATCCCAACATTCATCCACTTCAATATCCCTCTCGAAACATTAAGCCTTATGTGGATCTATTATGGTATTGACTACCTTAAGCAGTTCATTTTCATCTTGATACCTTTTAGTTGACCAATCCTCTCTTAGACTAAGAGTAGATCCCAAAAATTTCACCCATTTCACAGCAATCAGACCTATACCCTCTTTGCGGCCCTTAATATCATTCAACTTAAATAAGTGTGTATTAGGTTTCCTTTTACTATTGAACATTTTCCATTCACATCTACTATCAGCTCCCTTAGAGTAGTTCTCATCTTCATTGTTCAAACCTTGTTGACATTTTAGGTACCAAATAACCTCGTCCTCAGATAACTTTCCCATCTGTCTTCTCTTCTAAAGATTACTTAGGATCCCACTCTACCTTACTCTTTGCCGTCTCTTTTCCTCATCCCTCACAGTTTACAAACTCCCAAAAGTATCCCAAGCATCTCATTAGGAAAAAGTCTCCATGATCCTTGAGGAGCTCTTCTTTTCATCCTTTCTACGGCTTCTTCAGTTTGTGTCTTAAATAGCTCATCCTTAATACATTATTCACTCTTAACTTCTTGGTAGGAAATATGTAAAACTCCTCCTCACCCCATCCCATGACATGCCACCTCCATCTAAGAGGCATATGGTCAGATAGAGCAGTGCTAGAATCAATAGAGAGTTTCAGGGTATGAGAAACCCAAGCAGCTTGCTGATTAAAAAACTCTATCTAGTCTAGGTAATGATCCAAAATACTGGAGACAAAAATAAGTATTCCCACAGTCCAGTCCCTAGTCCCCCATTTCCCATCCATCCCTCAATGCCATCCTTCCTCTCAGGTCTTCCCACCATATCTACTCTTGTCCTATCCACATATAGAGCTTCCCCCCACATCTATCCCTATGTTTCTCAACCATGTTAAAGTCCCCCAAGATGATGCACTATCTTTGAACATTCAAGTTTTTTATCCAATCCCACATTTCGCTTGTGATTTTCTGATTGTGAGCCCCATAAATGTTTATCAACCAAATCCTTTTCTCTTCAACAAAAATTTCTACCACCATTATTCTCCCATTCGGATGGTTAGCTAATATACTAGGCTTTAGAGTGCTTTTAATGATGAACATAGCCCCACTATATCCTCCATTCACCCCCCATATAATATCTCAACATCCCAGTCCTTAAAAATATCCTTCATTACCATCCTAGACCCAAAAAGTTTATGTTCCTGAATAGCAAAAATGGAAACACCCCACTCCTTGAATAAATCCCAAAAGGCCAAGTTTTTCTTTTTATCTTCATTACCTTTTGCATTCCAAGTACACCCTGACATTCAGAGATAATTATTCATGTTAAAGAAGTTTTAGGGACCATATCTACTTCCCCCTCCACACATTGTATTCCCCTTCTTATTGAGTCATTTTCCATGCTACCTCAACCTGCTAGTTAAATTTTTGGATTGATGAAGGCTCACTCTCCTCCTCTCCCAATGGACTACACGGATTAGAGTATAAAATAGGACTTACTCTCCTAACAGATGGCTTATTTTGACTTCCTACCTTAGTCGTCCCTAATGCCAAGATGGCAGTCCCGCAATCTCTACCCAAACAAGACATGCTTCCACTAAGCTCTTATTTACATCAAAGAAAGGGTTAAAAAGCATTGCATGTACTAATTTATGGTTCATAAATAGTGGGGCTTTGGAGAACACTTTTGGAACTACCTGACATTTAATAAAAATAACATTCAAAAAGCCTTTCCCTATAAAAAAAGTACTCCAAGAACTTTATCATGAGAGATCTCTTTTTCGCAACCATTTACTACCGTCTATAAAATTTCTTGAGAATTTAATTATATTTATTCAATAAGAATTATAGTTAGAGATGAGAGTACATGAATATCTCTAAACAATTAGAGAAATATAAAGAAAATAAATTAATGATAAAAATACTAGCATACTTATGATAAATATCCTCAAAAATTAGGTCGGCTTTTGCATACGGTTGAGTTGTAGACTAGGCCTATTCCCGTAATTTTAAGTACCAACTCAACTATATTCTGACAAAAAACCAGAGAGATAGAGTGGCTGCAAGTTACAAGCCTGTACTTGTAGAGTCAAGATAGGGTGAGACAAGCAAACGTCTATAGGGAGTATTAATTCTCTTATTGTTTTCCATATATGGTTTAATTATTTCATAAGTGAAAGAGAGAGAGAGATTAAACATGGTTTGTAAGAATTGTAGGTTCCGTGGATGAAGCTCTCTTTTCTTTCTATGTTCTCTTTTCTCCTCGGATGAGAAGAGGTATGATTATATCAAATTACTTCATACCTTAATAAATCATTGAAATACTCATATGTGAGACCACGGGTCTTACATATCGGGGGCATATTGTGGACACAATGCTTTTGTCTTTCTTCTGTTCATAAATATTTTTTCGTTTAAGTTTTCCATTTAATTCTTCTTCTGAGGTTGATGTATTAACTTGTAGTTAACTTATTTGAAGTAATTTGTAAAATTTGTTAAAATCTTGTAGTTGGAGAAAAGGTCCTATAATACGCATATAATCGTATATATAACCCATGTATAACCACGCATAAAGCTGTGTATATAGTTGCACATGGCTAAAGCCGTGGATTGTCTATAAAAAGAAACAGAGACATAATATGTGAGATTTATGGGGACATGTGTCCCCACATCTCTCCCCTATTCTATCCGTACTTTTTTTCAATCGCATTATTTAAACACTACTTAATCACATTTTAAGAAAACACTTAAACACTTCAAACATAAAAATTAATTGCAAAACAATAATATCATTGATTATATTTACAAAGTACATACATAGTTAAAAATTACATAAGGTGTTTGTGTCCAAAAATGAATAAAGATGAAGACATCCAAAATTAATTAAATTAACGCATTGATATTTTCTTCATCTTCACCACATGCACCACCACCTTCATCATTACCATCACTTTCAGCATCATCTTCTTGCGTTAAATAGTGATACAATTCAAAAACATGAGCCACAAGCAAAACAACTTGGGTCACAACAATTAAAATTTAAGTTTAGGGTCTCCCCAAGTTGCCCTCCCGAGCTCGTTGGATATCCGCATCCTTGAGGGGGTACACTACTAAGAAAGGACATGTTTCCAAACAGGACATGCTTCCACTAAGCTCTTATTTACGTCAAAGAAAGGGTTAAAAGGCATCGCATGTACTAGTTTCTGGTTCATAAACAGAGGGGCCTTGGCAAACAGTTCTGGAACTAGTTGACCTTTAATAAACAAAACATTAAAAAAGCTTTTCCCTAAATAAAAGACATGCGAGAACTCTATCATGGAATACCTCTTCCTCTAACCATTTACCAATGTCTGTTTTCGATGGAGGCTTACCTGAGAAGAATAGAATAGCACTATGAAGCGAGAAGAGACAAACTTGATGCTCCGCCACATTAGAGAAAACCTTCAGGCATACCTTACTCCCCGTCATATGAGGTCTTTGAGGACGTCCCCCAACTCTCTCGGCTATCCACTCAGGCGCTACCCTCTTCTGCTCCCTCTCCTCCTCCTATTGATCATGTAAATGTTTCATTTCTTCGGTATTTCCCTTAGAGCTACTTGCGGGGATCATAGATGCTAAGTTGTGCAATGATGATGAAGTAGATTGAAACATGTATCCATCTTGATCAATTTTATATAAATAAACACTTGCTATTAGTTCATGTACGCACAGTACCTTTTGGAGTCTTAATATACCTTCTTCAAAACTATTACTTTAGTTATTTTTCCCCATACATGTCTAAAATATATTGTCTCAACTCTCAAGAGGGTGGAAGTGATAAAACATTGATTACATATATCTTGTGACCAGGTGTTTTGGTATTGTCACTATCACATGGTGTTGGTTGTGTTTGCTATAGGGACCTCTGGTTTTGTTTTACTCAATGTAACAACGGCTATGCTCCTCGTGTTTTACTGTGTTAGGCCACCATGCATGCAGTGCTTTTGATGTAAAATCCCGCACCATGTTAAGGAGTGTCCACAAAAGGACCCTCTATGTATGTATGCACACACACACACACACACACACATATGTACGTACATACATATACAAATATATATATACACACTCACGCACATGCACACACAGACACGCATATACATATATATGTGTGTGTGTGATATATATGTGTACATATATATATATATATATATATACAAACACATACACATACACAAACATACAAATATATATATGCTTGTGTGATATACATGTGTGTGTGTGTGTGTGTGTGTTTGTATATATATGTGTGTGTGTTTATACACACACACACACACACATACATATACATGTGTGTGTGTGTGTGTGTGTATACACAAACACACACACACACCCCCACCCACACACATATACATGTGTGTGTGTGTGTTTCTGTGTATATACATATATATAAACACACACATGCACGTATACATATACACACATATAAATGTGTGTGTGTGTGTGTGTGTGTTTGTTTGTATATATATATATATATACAAAAACACACATGCACACACACATATATGTGTGCATGTCTGTATATATATATATATATATATATATATACAAACACACACACACACATTTATATGTGTCTCTATGTGTGGGCATGTGTACATGTGAGTATGTTTGTATATAAACATACATCGCATAGACACACACACACACAAAAATATATGTATATGTGTGTGTGGGCATGTGTACATGTGAGTGTGTTTTTATATATAAACATACATATGCATAGACACACACACACATATACATATACATGCATACAGCCACACACACATGCGCATGCGCACGCATGCACACACACGTATGTTTGTGTATATATATATAAATTCAAATACAAACAGAGCCACACACATAGAAACACACACACACACACATGTCTATATGTGTATGTTTCTATATATACATACATACATACATACACATACAAACACACCCACATGCATAGACACACAACTCCGACACATGCATAGACACACACACACACATATATATAAATAACACACACACACACACATATCAGTGTGTGTGTGTGTAGTGCATTTGTAGATATATATATATATATATATACACAAACACACACACACACACATTAACATATATATGTATATACATACATGTATATATATATATATTTAAATTTCTTATTAACTTATTTATTGTAGCAAAAATTTCTACCACCAAAATTCTCCCATTGGGATGGTTAGCGATTATACTATGCTTTAGAGTGATTTCAATGATGAACATAACCCCACTATATCCTCCATTCAACCCCCCCATATAAGATGTAGACATCCAAGTCCTTAAAAATATCCTTCATTACCATCCTAGACCCAAAAGGTTATGTGCTTGTATAGCAAAAATGGAAACAAATTCTTGGACAACAAATTTAGGGGGGAAAGGTACTTCAAAAGATCATGCAACTAATAGAAAAATACACAAGTATAACTTAAATTAATATAAACTAGTCTAATTGATCAAAATTAAGTAAAAATACGATGAAACGATAAAAAAATAATCTTTCCATACATAGAGTGATCTAAATTTTTTTCCATAGATGCACCATTACAAGTACACTAGTCCCGATTTTTAGATGATTTACATCAAAAATGTAATTTTACTAAGAAGATTATTAGTATTTGCAGGCCTTTTGATAGCCTAGAAGAATTTTAGAAAAGAGATCATTAAAAATCCCACCATTGGATTTGCAATTTTGACTAACCACCACATTCTACGAAGGTCTCACTATCTACCACTCTTTTGATCTACAAGATTAAGCATTTTTTTAGTGGAAGTTATTAAGGGTGCAAAACGTGGCATATATTATAACACTTTAAAGACCTTGAAATATTTAAAGAAAATAGACAGATAACGTAAAAATTTCTCAACAAAAAATCAAGTTAAGCTCTATATTATGTCAAGATCTAAGGTGAAAAGTGGAAATCTCATATGAGTTTATATGTGAAAGATATTAGCATTTTATGGAACTAGCCCAAATTTGGGATAGGGTATACACATTGAGTTTATACCTAAGAAAATGAGGACTTTTAACTATCTAATGCTTAATAAGATTATGCAACTATATTCCCAACTTTGCATGTGATGTTCCAACAAAAGAACTTGAAAGGAAATTCCTTCGTTAGCTAGGAGAGATTGGTCACTAAAGATAAATAAATGCCTGTTTTTTTACTATTTACAGGGTGCCCGAGTGGACAAAACTGGGCACCTTGATCCTGCAAAAACTACCCGTACCAAAAGGCCAAAATTTTCTTTTTATCTTTAATACTTTTTGCATTTCAAGTACACCCTGACATTCTTACACAATTATTCATGTTAACGCAGTTTCAGAGACCATATCTACTTCCCCCTCCCCCCCATTGGATTCCCCTTCTTTTTGAGTCATTTTCCATGCTGCCTCAACGCGCCATTTAAATTTCTGGATTGATGAAGTCTCACTCTCCTCTCCCAATGGACTAAATGGATTAGAGTATAAAATCGGACTCACACTCCTAGAGCAGATGGCTTCCTTTGGCTTACTACCTTAGTCGTCTCTAATAGCCTAAATAGTATTACCTTTTCTTGCTTCTTCCTTAGCATGTCTCACACTTGTTTTGCCTTTAACTTTTTTCCATTCTGCTTCGCCTGACCACTCAACATTGTTTAATAAGACCCCTTTTCCTTTGTTCCCCTTATCACCCCCCTTACCCACATCCTCTCCTCTATGTATGCTTTCCTTTCCTTTCCCTTCATTCTCTTTCTCTCTATTATGAGGTTTACTTTGACCCCCTCCCACACAATTTCTAGCAATGTGAGCAAACCCTCCACATTTAAAACAAGCTCCCGAAAATGTACCAAATCTAAGAGGAAGCTCTAGTTTATCCATCTCCACTAAATTGACTTCTACAGTTTTAGGTATTTAATCCAATGTATTTTAGGATATACATACGCTATTAGCTTGTCGACGTGACGCATCATCATTAGATACATAAAGCATCGGACCAATAGTCGTGGCTATTTCGCTCAATGCAAGCGTCAGCCAAGATGGCAATACCACAATCTCTAAGACATGCTTCCACTAAGCTCTTATTTACATCGTGAAAGGGTTTAAAAGCATTGCACGTACTAGTTTATGGTTCATAAATAGAGGGGCTTTGGCAAACACTTTCGGAACTACCTGACCTTTAATAAACAGAACATTCAAAAAGCCTTACCCTAAAATAAACATGCTTGCATATGCATTTAGATTAATTAAACTTCACAAACAACGAGCAAAAGCCAACATAAGAAAACACCAACAACATAGACACGTGGAGAGAAACACATGCACGAAGGGGAAAAACATAGTTATCCATAGTATCTTATTTCTTTTTCAACTTAGTTATCCATAGTCTCTTATTTTCATGAAAAAATATTCATATATCACATAGACAAAATAATTCATATTTTATATAAGTAAAAGTTATGCCATTTTTCTAAGCCCCATAAAATCGGGAAACAGATGCATATTATGCACACCCTTTTGCGCATTCTGATAAAGCTCCATTGTCTATGGTCTATGTAAGATAGAAAAATGACTTTACTATATATATATATATATATATATATAGTTATATATATATATATATCCTCCACGATCAAAGTCATGGGCGCGAAAGCAGCTGCTTATTGTGAGATGCCAGGAGGTTTTGCTTCACACGCTCACTTCTTTGACGAGTCAAGGCCGGTGTATGACCAGCAACACGCTCTTCGTGGAAGTCAAGTCTTTGTATCACTTTCTTTTGTTTTTCGTTTCTTTCTAAGTTTGGTCTTACGTTTCGGCTACCCAAAATAAACTCCAAATACGCGCACGTATAAAAAGATGATGGCTATGGCAGAGAGAAATAGTCTTCTGCTTCAAGAAGCGTAGCTCTGCATACAAACATATATAGAAACTCTTCTCCTGCTTCAAGAAAGCGTAACTCTGCATATATATAGAAACTCTTCTCCTGCTTCAAGAAAGCGTAACTCTATAGAAACTCTTCTTCAATTTTTCATTATATATGAAGCCCTTCCTGGACGCAAGACAGCGCCCGGCTCTCGCAAGTTCCATCGCTGGCTGGATACGTGCAGGATTGGACACTTTGGCGGCCAATGGTTGGCATAATAGTAGTAGTAGCAGCGTGGAGACGAGAATCGTGAACAGCACGGGCTCCACGGTTGTGCTGCGCGGCAAGTACCGGGAGGTGTGGGAGGAGGCCCGCTTCAGACTCGGGCAGGGCGAGTCCATAGTAGTGCGGTGGGCGCCGGAGAAACCTTACGAGAGGCTTGGCGCCTTCGTGGAGACTTGCAGCACCACTAGCAAGGGCCAACGCCTTCTGCAGCCCACCGCCTCCCTCCTCCTCATCGGCCAATCCGCCATCGTGGGCAACCAGGAGATCGTCCTCTCGCGCTCGAAATCGAGTAACCGCTACCAGATGGCCATGGTGGGAAGAGAGTCATCTTCTACTGACACGTTTAAAAAATAGCGAGTAAAGCACCAAGTGTAGCATCTGATACTCACACACGACGTTTTGAAGTACTGGCATTCGACGTCTAAAAAAACTAGAGCGTACCCATGATGATGTAAAAACCCCTCTCCTCTTTTGCATTGTAGGGAATGGTTTTGTTGGAATTAATGCTCGTATAGTGTGAACGCCAATTGGGAAAGGACACACGAAAGGGTATAAACCCAACATTATAAATGTAACCAACTTCCTTCGATAATAATCAGAACGGTTCATCTACAAGTCTGCGTGCGTCTCTGCATTTCTCCCTCTCCCTGTTGCGTGCACACACAACATTTTACACAAACATGACAAAAATCTTTTCAAATAATAATAATAATTATTAAATAATAAAAACAAACAAACCAATAAACAAAACAAATGGCCAAAGGGGTCCGTCCAATAATGGACGCTATATAAGACTCGGGCAAACAAATAAGACCCGAAAAGTCAGTCCAAAGAGGCATCAACCCGTTGGAGTGTTGGCCACACCCACGAGGTATGAAATTAAAACAAAATTATGGGTGATATAATCGTCCACAATAAAGCGCCCAACGTGGCATGAAATAGCAACCAAACAGGGAATTGCGAATCTCCAAGAGGGAAACAACTATGCCCAAAGAGGCAATTGAGCCCATTGGAGTGTCTACAGCACCCACGAGGCCAGAATTAAACATTGGTCTTCGAGAAGGTGAAAACCATTTAGCCTCTGAGCGATGACATTAAAACTTAATTGTACACATACACTTGTAAATAACATCAGCTCTCATGTAATATTCATTAATCATAAGTACTCATACAACCTTTCTGCTTTGACATATACTCAATGCAATACTTGGAATTCCACTACTCAACTTGAGGGGGAGAATACGAATAGCAAGTCTGAGAGTGGAAGAACTTGTGTTTCGACATCATACTAAAACACACATGTTGCAGTTACTACCAAGCACAATGTCTCAACATCATATTGGAACATGTGTCTTGTGGTTATCAAGAAGATCAACTTCCACAAAAAGTGTATCGACATCATCACAAAACAAATATGTTGCGGACATTTGCATTAAGGGGGAGTGTTGGAATTAATGCTCCTATCCGCTAGAGTGTGAACGCCCATTGGGAAGGGACACACGAAAGGGTATAAACCCAATGTTATAAATGTAACCAACTTCCTTTGATAATAATCAGAATGGATCATCTGCAAGTCTGCGTGCGTCTCTACGCTTCTCCCTCTCCCTCTTGTGTCTGGTGCAGCCATGGCAACACCAGCATGGCTGTAGGCTTTGGATTTATACAGGTTTAGTCTCACTCAAAATGGAGCATAATCTTATGAGAGAGCTAAAGCTACTGAACCGCGGCTCCAAAAACAAAACAAGAGCAAAAGCAATTCATTGACCACACCAAGAATATAAAAGCTCTTGATATATCATATACTAAAAGTTCTAATTTATAAATTCGAAAACATATCAAGATGTGCGCAACCTTAAAATTTTGTATTTCTCAAACAAATGGACATTATAAATATTGATAATTACAGAAGTGTCAATTCTCACAAGGTTTTACTTGTTTTTTTCTCTCTTTTTTCTTTTGGGACCAATATATATATATGAATTATTATACTAAAAGAAGATTGTGATATCTACGTCTTACATCAAAATACCCTATATAGCAAGTCAAAAATCAGAGTCCACCTCTCATCCTCAAATACAAAAGAAGTTTGTTTCCCAAGATATTTGGTATCCAAGTTGGATACAAGCTTCTATTAGGCCTTTAGTTATACATTCTTTGGATACAAGCTTCTATTAGGCCTTTAGTTATACATCCTTTGGGTGACTGTTGCTCCAAGAGTATTGTCACGTAGGCTGTAATGCTTGTGGTGACCGACCGGCAGACCGGATGGCCATGTCCGGGGTTCCGTGGGAGAGGACGCCCATGCGGAGTCATGGACGGCCAGGCTAGTGTGGACAGCAGGCCACACACTATATAGCCTGGGGGATGAGGGACAATCCTCATTCTTCCTCTATGGCTGGGTGGTGAGCCAGAGGCCGTCCCCTCCTGTGGTAACGCCCGTAGCGGCGTTACGAGCATGTAACACTAATGTCACATAGGCTGTAATGCCTGTGGTGGTGACCGACGGCAGACCGGATGTCCATGTCCGGGGTTCAGTGGGAGAGGACGCCCATGCGGAGTCATGGGTGGCCAGGCTAGTGTGGATGGCAGGCCACACACTATATAGCCTGGGGGATGAGGGGCAATCCTCATTCTTCCTCTATGGCTGGGTGGTGACCGTCCCCTCCTGTGGTAACGCCCGTAGCGGCGTTACGAGCATGTAACACTGGTATCAATGTCACGTAGGCTGTAATGCCTGTGGTGACCGACGGCGGCAGACCAGATGGCCATGTCCGGGGTTCAGTGGGAGAGGACGCCCATGCAGAGTCATGGGTGGCCAGGCTAGTGTGGACGGCAGGCCACACACTATATAGCCTCGGGGATGAGGGGCAATCCTCATTCTTCCTCTATGGCTGGGTGGTGAGCCAGAGGCCATCCCCTCCTGTGGTAACGCCCATAGCGGCGTTACGAGCATGTAACACTGGTATCAGAGCGTGGTTTGATGGAATCGTCAGAGTCCGCGCATGACCGGGGGACTGGAGCCCACTCGATGGTTTTCAACCATTCATCTCCTTATCCTTATCTCCAATGGAGTGTGTGGAGTGAGGCGGCCAAGGAAGAATGGAAGGGAAGAATTCTCTCACTCTCTCTCTCTCTCCCCATCACACACAGCAAGCAGCATCGTAGGTAAGCAAAGCATCTCGTTTTGTTTGTTTTTCTCTGCGTTGAAGCTTGTGCCAAAAAAAAAAACGTTTAGTGTGGGGGGGGCGAAGACCAGCCCCACGACCTGCGTTGAAGCTTGTGTGTGGGAAGGGCGGCACCAGCCCCACTGTCTGCGATTGAAGCCTGTGTGTGGGGGGGGGGGACACCAGCCCCACGGCCGCGTTGAAGAGCCTGGGGAGGTGACTTGCGTTGAGTGGGGGGGCGAAGAGCAGCCCCACTGCGAAGATCAGCCCCACGCGTTGAAGAGGAAGCTCCGTCGTGTAGCACAGTTGGAAAGCGCGTATGTCTCATAGCTCACGGAGCCTGAGGCAGCTAGCCCAGCCACCTACCCTTAGGCGGCCAGCCCAGCAACCAGCCAGGCCTAGGCGGCCAGCCAGGCGGCAGCGGCGGCCAGCCAACGGCGACGACAGCCAAAGTAGCCACAACGTCGGCCAGCCAGGGGCGGTAGCGGCCAGCCACCAGCGCTGCAGGCGACCAGAAAAAAGAAAAAAGAAAAAAAAAGAAAAGGGTTAAAAAACCATTTATTTTTTAATATATTTTCATTATTCATTTTTATGAAATTAAAAATGAGAAAATTTCAAACGAATCCTCTCTCGGAAGGGGAGGAAAGTTAATCCCCTCAAGGGATAATCCCGGCAAGGCACAGCCTCTCGACCATTTTTTATTTTTTTTATGAAGATTCTGGGAGCGTAGCCTCACCAGATTTCAATTTACACTTTTGCGAACGTCGTCTTGCTAGAGTCAAAGTTTTTGTTTGGACAAATTTGTGTTTGTTTTGTAGTGACAAACAAATGTGTTCTTCTGTAGACACACCGTCTCTCAGTGTCACCACTCAGGTCTAGTCCGAAGTGACTTGGTCCTAGTTCGAAGTGAATTGAGGGTAGCACATGTGGTGATCACACATTTGGTTCAGAGAGACTAAATTTAAGCTGAGCATAGACTTAGTATTGACCATCAAAGTCACGTAGTTTGGCTATAGTGTAAATCTAAAACTGCGGTGTGTTTTACTTGGGCTAAGAGGACCGGCAATGGCATCAGTTGTGCCCAAATTAGACGAAGTGCTTATCACGAGAAATCAAGGTAAGCCTAATTGAGCCGTAGTGCTCATAACCCTTCACAATCTTTTAACAGTTGCTAGAAGATTGTGATAAACTTTGGCAAATGAGAACCATGTACAAGCGTAGTCTTGATGTGGTTATGCCTTGTGTCCAAACAAGTTGCTTACTGTTTGTAGCAACAAGAGAGCCTTGGCCCGTAGAGGCAAGCTGGCCCTTGTTGGTAGTAACAAAATAGTGTCACTACTTGGGCCTAGAGATTAGTGACTAGTTTGATTTAGTCATGTGATTGCCTGGTAAAAGTCACGAGTTGATGGGTGTAGGGTGAGGCTACCTAACCCTAGTCAAAGCCACTTACGGCCACACTGGCCTTTAAGTGGGAGATTGTTGGGGTAAAGGCCATGTGGCTGTAACCCGTTTACTAACCATCACTTAACGGATATCATTCTTAATAATACAGATAAAATAAGGAGTATGGTTCAAATTGAACCACTCAGAGCTCCACCAACACTATGTGTCTTCTTCTTCTTCTCCTCCTTCTCACACTCATGCACACGCACCTCCATCCCTGGAGATCCCGACACTAGTCCCCAGTCCCCCCTTTCCCATCCATCCCTCAATGTCATCCTTCCTCTCAGGTCTTCCCACCATCTCTTTTCTTGTCCTATCAACATAACCTTCCCCCCACATCTATCCCTATGTTTCTCAACCATGTTAAAGTTCCCCAAGATGATGCACTGTCTCTGAACATTCAAGTTATTAATCCAATCCCACATTTTGCTTGTGAGTTTTTGATTGTGAGCCCCATAAATGTTTACAGCCAAATCCTTTCCTCTTTAACAGAAAATTCTACCACCAAAATTCTCCCATTGGGTTGGTTAGCTATTATACTACGCTTTAGAGTGATTTTATTGATGAACATAACCCCAATATATCCTCCATTCACCCCCCTCCATATAAGATCTAGACATCCAAGTCCTTAAAAATATCCTTCATTACCATCCTAGACCCAAAAGGTTATGTGTCTGTATAGCAAAAATGGAAACAAATTCTTGGACAATAAATTTGGGGAGGAAAGGTACTTCAAAAGATTAGGCAACTAATAGAAAAATACACATGCACTCAAATTTACTCCCAATAAAACTTAAATTAATATAAACTAGTCTAAGTAATCAAAATTAATTAAAAATATGATGAAACGATTAAAAAATAATCTTTTCATACATAGAGTGATCTAATTTTTTTTCCATAGATGCACCATTACAAGTACACTAGTCCCTATAGGTTTTAGATGATCTACATCTAAAATGTAATTTTACTAACTAGATTATTAGTATTTACAGGCCTTTTGATAGCCTAGAAGAATTTTAGAAAAGAGATCATTCAAAATCCAACCATTGAATTTGCAATTTTGACTAACCACACCACATTCTACCAATGTCTCACTATCTACCACTCTTTTGATCTACAAGATTGAGCATTTTTTAGTGGAAGTTATTAAGGGTGCAAAAACTGGCATATATTATAACACTTTAAAGACGTTGAAATATTTAAAGAAAATGGACAAATAGCTTAAAAATTTCTCAAAAAATCAAGTTAAGCGCTATATTATGTCAAGATCTAAGGTGCAAAGTGAAAATCTCATATGAGTTTATATGTGAAAGATATTAGCATTTTATGGAACTAGCCCAAATTTGGGACAAGGTGTATACATTGAGCTTATACCTAAGAAAATGAGGACTTCTAACTATCTAATGCTTAATAAGATTATGCAACTATATTCCCAACTTTGCATGTGATGTTCCAACAAAAGAACTTGAAAGGAAATTCCTTCGTTAGCTAAGAGAGATTGGCCACTAAAGGTAAATAAATGCCTGTTTTTTTACTATTTACAGGGTGCCCAAGTGCACAAAACTGGGCACCTTGATCCTGCAAAAACCACCCATACCAAAAGGCCCAATTTTTCTTTTTATCTTTAATATCTTTTGCATTCCAAGTACACCCTGACATTCTTAGATAATTATTCATGTTAAAGCAGTTTCAGAGACCATATCTACTTCCCCCTCCCCCCATTGGATTCCCCTTCTTTTTGAGTCATTTTCCATGCTGCCTCAACCTGACATTTAAATTTCTGGATTGATGAAGTCTCACTCTCCTCTCCCAATGGACTAAACAGATTAGAGTATAAAATCGGACTCACACTCCTAGCAGATGGCTTACTTTGGCTTACTACCTTAGTCATCCTCCCTAATAGCCTTAATAGTATTAGCTTCTTGCTTCTTCCTTAGCATGTCTCACACTCGTTTTGCCTTTAACTTTTTTCCATTCTGCTTCGCCTGACGACTTAACATTGTTTAATAAGACCCCTTTTCCATTGTTCCCCTCATCACCCACATCCTCTCCTCTATGTATGCTTTCCTTTCCTTTCCCTTCATTCTCTTTCTCTCTATTATGAGGTTTACTCTGACCCCCTCCCACACAATTTCTAGCAATGTGAGCAGACCCTCCACATTTAAAACAAGCTCCTGAAAAATGTACCAAATCTAAGAGGAAGCTCTAGTTTACCCATCTCCTCCAAATTGACTTCTACAGTTTTAGGTATTTATATCCAATGTATTTTAGGATATACATACGCTATTAGCTTGTCGGCGTGACGCATCATCATTAGATACATAAAGCATCGGACCAATAGCTGTGGGTATTTCTCTTCTCAATGCAAGTGTCAACAGCCAAGATGGCAGTACCACAATCTCTAAGACATGCTTCCACTAAGCTCTTATTTACATCAAAGAAAGGGTTTAAAAGCATTGCACGTACTAGTTTATGGTTCATAAATAGAGGGGCTTTGGCAAACACTTTCGGAACTACCTGACCTTTAATAAACAGAACATTCAAAAAGCCTTACCCTAAATAAACATGCTTGCATATGCATTTAGATTAATTAAACTTCACAAACAACGAGCAAAAGCCAACATAAGAAAACACCAAATTAATAAATTAAAAAACAACAACATAGACACTTGTTGGAGAGAAACACATGCACGAAGGGGAAAAACATAGTTATCAATAGTATCTTATTTCTTTTTCAACTTAGTTATCCATAGTCTCTTATTTTCATGAAAAATTATTCATATATCACATAGACAAAAGTTTGCCACATGCAAGTAATTCATATTTCATATAAGTAAAAGTTATGCCATTTTTCTAAGCCCCATAAAATCGGGAAAAAGATGAATATTATACACCCCTTTTGCGCACGCTGATAAAGCTCCATTGTCTATGGTCTATGTAAGATAGAAAAATGACTTAACTTTATATATATATATTCTACGCACCCTTTTCTGCATGCTGATAAAGCTGCATTGTCTATGTAAGGTAGAAAAATGACTTAACTTTATATATATATATATATATAACAACTAGTATAACCTCCACGATCAAAGTCATGGGCGCGCAGCTGCTTATTGTGAGATGCCAGGAGGTTTCTACATTAGTTTGCTTCAAAGTTCACACGCTCACTTCTTTGACTAGTCAAAGCCGGTGTATGACCAGCAACACGCTCTTCGTGGAAGTCAAGTCTTTGTTTTTCGTTTCTTTCTTTCGTTTCGGCTACCCAAAATAAACTCCGAATACGCGCATGTATAAAAAGATGATGGCTATGGCAGAGAGAAACAGTCTCCTGCTTCAAGAAGCGTAGCTCTGCATACAAACATATATAGAAACTCTTCTCCTGCTTCAAGAAAGCGTAACTCTGCATATATATATAGAAACTCTTCTCCTGCTTCAAGAAAGCGTAACTCTATAGAAACTCTTCTTCAATTTTTCATTATATATGAAGCCCTTCCTGGACGCAAGAAAGCGCCCGGCTCTCGCGAGTTCCATCGCTGGCTGGATACGTGCAGCATTGGACACTTTGGCGTCCAATGGTTGGCATAATAGTAGTAGTAGCAGCGTGGAGACGAGAATCGTGAACAGCACGGGCTCCACGGTTGTGCTGCGCAGCAAGTACCGGGAGGTGTGGGAGGAGGCCCGCTTCAGACTCGGGCAGGGCGAGTCCATAGTGGTGCGGTGGGCGCCGGAGAAACCTTACGAGAGGCTTGGCGCCTTCGTGGAGACTTGCAGCACCACTAGCAAGGGCCAACGCCTTCTGCAGCCCACCGCCCCCCTCCTCCTCATCGGCCAATCCGCCATCGCCAACAACCAGGAAATCGTTCTCTCGCGCTCGAAATCGAGTAACCGCTACCAGATGGCCATGGTGGGAAGAGAGTCATCTTCTACTGACACGTCTAAAAAATAGCGAGTAAACCAAGCGTAGCATCTGATACTCACACACGACGTTTTGAAGTACTGGCATTCGACGTCTAGAAAAACTAGAGCGTACCCATGATGTTGTAAAAACCCCTCTCCTCTTTTGAATTGTCGGGAATGGTTTTGTTCGAATTAATGCTCGTATAGTGTGAAACATTCTGAAAGGACACACGAAAGGGTATAAACCCAACGTTATAAATGTAACCAACTTCCTTCCATAATAATCAGAACGGTTCATCTACAAGTCTGCGTGCGTCTCTGCATTTCTCCCTCTTCCTCTTGCGTGCACACACAACATTTTACACAAACATGACAAAAATCTTTTCAAATAATAGTAATAATTATTAAAAAATAAAAACAAACAAACAAATATTAAACAAAATAAATGGCCAAACGGGTCCGTCCAATAATGGATGCTAATATAAGACTCGAGCAAACAAATGAGACCCGAAAAGTCAGCCCAAAGAGGTATCAACCCATTGGAGTGTTGGCCACACCCACGAGGTATGAAATTAAAACAAAATTATGGGTGATATAATCGTCCACCACAAGCACCCAAAGTGGCATGAAACAGCAACCCAAACAGGGAATTACGAATCCCCAAGAGGGAAACAACTATACCCAAAGAGGCAATTGAGCCCATTGGAGTGTCTGCAGCACCACGAGGCCAAAAGTAAACATTGGTCTTCGAGAAGCTGAAAACCATTTAGCCTCTAAGCGATGACATTAAAACTTAATTGTACACATACACTTGTAAATAACATCAGCTCTCATTTAATATTCATTGATCTCATAAGTACTCATACAACCTTTCTGCTTTGACATGTATCCAATGCAATACTTGGAATTCCACAGACACTTGCGTACTCAATAATATAAACCATATTCCTGAGAAAATGAAATGACCATATAGCCTAAGTAATGACCCTAGAGGTCTGCACATAACCATAGAAACACTCAGCTGTTTTATTCCATCTATAGCAAGTGTTAGCATAACAGCCGACACCATATGAAAGCTAAAAGGACTTGATGTACAAGACTCAGCACTAGTGAGAAGGATATCAGATAAACACAAGTCTCTCAAACTATCTTTGCAATATATAAGAGTAAACTGGTCAACATGTAAATGAAGGGCAGTATCTGCAAGCAAAGACTCTGAAATCAACACAAGCTCCACTTGTCTTATGTCGATTCCAGCACAAGTAGAGATCAAGGAGAGGGGTTGAAGAATTTGCAATCAGGCAAGATCCAGGGAAGATTGGCAACTTAAAGGATGAATCCGAGCCGAGTGTGTAGACACTCTTGCAAATGTGGCATGGAATTGAAAAACCAGAAAGCAGCATCAAACAGCGCCAGTCATAAGACATCATGTGACAGCTCATGTCTCACTTTTTTACATCTATTCTAGCCTTGTATAGATGAGCCCACAAACTTTATTTCAATGAAGATTCACTGAATCAAAAAGTCACTAAAGAAACACTGCATACAAGGTAGAATTACTTAAAAGCTGGCGTACTGCACTTTCATCTCTACCGATAGTTGACCTGTTCCCATTCTCTTCCACGATCTTGGCAAGGGCAGATGCTAGCAGTGGATGTTGACAGGAAGAAAAGCAAAAGATGAGAGAAAAGATCGTACTAAGTTTGTGCTTTGCTGTACCAAAATATGATGCACTCTCCCTCGCAATTTGCACATCTGTTGAAGCTTATAAACAGTAAATGCATAAACCTAACTGTCTTCAAGGTAAGAGATGCTTTGTTACCTAAGTTCTGTGGTTACTACTTTACAAAATCCTATCAATATTGAACCCTTCATTATTGTTATGCAAGAAACATAACTTCCTTGATCGCGGACCCTTCACTATCTTTGATTATACAAAATCCTTACAATATTCGATGTAAGAGAGTCGAGACCATTATTGTTATGCAAGCAACATAACTTTCTTTATCACTGCTGTAGTCGAGGCTTCTTTCTTGCTTTGGCTTTCTCATTTTTCCTCTTCCTTTTTTGCTTCAAATCCATGACTTGCTTTCGCCAAAATGTCACTGTGATAGTGAGCAATTTTGGTGCTTTACTCACATCCTCTTGCAAAGACCGCAGGGATCTCTCTCGATCCTCCCATATATCGTCAAGTATAGCCTCTCGATCTTCCAACCTGCTCCAGTTGCAACTAAAAGCTTTGGGGGCATAAAGTGGTTGCTCCATGGTAAGAGTGCCGGAAGGTCGCTGAGGGAGAAAGAAGTTTGGAGTTTCATCCACTTTGTTGCTGTTGAGATCAACATCCTCTTCCACTCGAGTTGCATGTAATGTCTCAGAAAGGAAGTCTCTTGAAAGCAACGATCCAAACAAGTGGGCTGCTTCAATTCGTTCTGTCTTGGTTTTGGACTTCACAAACGCCATCAATGCAGACCGCAAGCTTGCGGTTGACATTACGACAAAATCAAATGGTGACTGTAAACTTCTTATAAGAAGCCCACATTCTGAAAGCTGCAGTAAAGAGTCAAGCCAAGTGATGGTTATCTTTTCCAAAGTAGTACCATTATCGACTTCCTGTTTGGCTGCTCTATACTGCTTCAACAAGGTCTTCAGATCCAAGTCTTCCCCATCTTCTTGCAAGCCCCCCTTAAACTCCTCATCACAGAAATGATCAACCTCCTCATCTTCAGAAAAATCTCATTCGACTTCATCTTCTTCCCCTTTGTCTTCACCTACAAGGACACGAACTAGACCCTGATAAGTAACATGCTGAATATTTCCATCTTGTGTAGCGCTTGCTCTAACAGATAAGCTCTTTATTTTGATGACCAGATCTTCAAGGGCATATCCTCCATCTCTCCCAAACAATTGACAATGCTGCCACAACAACACATGTACCCTGTGTGTGTGAGCCTCTAAAGGAGTGTATCCAAAAGGTCTACTGTCACCAACAAAGGACCTGTTCCATAGTTAGCATACAAGGCCATCTTTGAGCCCTGACCTTTCTTCGGGATTATCATTAGGCGCTTCTTTGGTGGGGTAACTTCATATTTCAACTGGTGAGCAGTGAGAGGCTTATCGTCCATGGCACACACCTCGTGTGTCTCCATTTTCAACAAACCCTCTTGTCTGATTTTCCAATGTTCTTTCCTTTCTAGACTAAGATCGAATTGAGGCACACCAGCATGTGAACTTAAGCCGACCTCCATCGCCATGGCCTGAACCTGCAGAAAAACTTGTCCTGATAACAAGTATGGCCAGCAAGGGCAAGCCGTATCAGGAAGAGTGAAGATCGAAGCTATGGCCAAAGTGAATTTTGCAGAAAGACGCACGCATGCACGCAGAACCTTTTCGAATAAAGAATGCCCAAGCAATGGTAATTGAACAGGAGAATGCCAAAATCAGAAACCCTAAGAGAGAGAGAGGGGGAGAGAGAGAGAGACTCACCAGGGCTGTGGCAAAGGAAATCCCCAGATTTGCAGCAAACGCTAGCCCCCTTGATGACTATGGTTAGACCGGTGTCTTGCGCAGGAAAACCTCATTGCGACCGCCTTCTTGCACCATGTTGCCACCGCCTTCTTGCACCATGTAAGAGGTATGGAGGGTTGAGGGCAACGATCGAGAGAGAGAGAGAGAGAGAGAGAGAGAGAGAGAGAGAGAGAGAGAGAGAGGAGCAAAGATCGCAGATATGGCGAAAGAGAATTTTCTTGACAGACAACGAAGAAGAAAGTAATGGCTTTTGAAAATTAGAGAGAGAGAGAGAGAGAGAGAGAGAGAGGCTTTGGGGCACCCCCACCGCACCACGATGGACTCCTCCCACACGTCCTGTCCGTCGCCGCGTGACTACCTAGTCCATCGCTACCGACAAACCTGCATATCTACCTCCCCGACCTCTGCATATTAATAAAGCGTATCAAAATAGCGTAGCTGATTAAACACGACAAGAGGTCCACAAATCAATAACTCTCATGCTAATCTAGATACTCTAAGAAAAACGTTATCATAGCTCAAATTTCAATAATGCGGAAATTTTCAATTCATTATTTCAACGCAAAAAAGAGCTATCAACCCTTTTTTTCCAAGGACAACTTTTTGGGCTTTGGCAAAATGACAAAGTTTCATCCTCTTGTCTCTACGCCATCTTTCCATCCAATGACTCCTACACCTTTGTACTGATTTTACAAGTCTTGTTCTTCTTGAGAGTTTAACTACACATACATACAACAACCTTAAACTTGGAAGCATACATATATCAACACGTCACCTACTTGGAGATTGTAACTACACATTACCAAGAAGCCATAGAAAGGCTAAAAAGAAGAGCTTCTCAAGGATCATCAAGACTTTTTGCTAATGAGATGCAAAGGATAATTAGGGGAGTTCGTAAACTGAGGGACAAGGAAAAGGGACAAGAAAGAGGAAGGTAGAGTGAGATCCTAAGTCATCTTTAGAAGAAAAGATAGACAGGGAAGTTATCTGAGGAAGAGGTTATTTGGTACCTAAAATGTCAAGAAGGTTTGAACAATGAAGATGAGAACTACTCTAGGAGAGCTGATAGTAGATGTAAATGGAAAATGTTCAGTAGTAAAGGAAACCTAATACACACTTATTTAAGTTCAATGAGATTAAGGGTTGCATAGAGGGTATAGGTTTGATTGCTACAAAATGGGTGAAATTTTTGGGATCTACTCTTAGTCTAAGAGAGGATTAGTCAGCTAAAAGGTATCAAGATGAAAGCAAATTGCTTAAGGTAGTCAATACCATAATAGATCCACATAAGGCTAAATGTTTCAAGAGGGATATTGAAGTGGATGAATGTTGGGATGCTCTTCATAAACGAGGAAAGGAAAAATCACCTAGGTGGAATGGTTTTTCTATAGAATTTTTAATAGCTTTTTGGCCATCCTTCAAGGATTTGGTTGGGAAATTTTATAGAGAGTCTTTTAGGACAAGAAATTTGGACAAGGATTTAAAATATGGGCTAATCAATCTCATTCCCAAGCAGGTTACCTGTGAAAGATTGTCACTGGAGGCCTATCACATTGATGACTATCATCTACAAAGTTCTGGCTAAAGTCAAGAGAAAATATGTCTTCATCAAGGGAAGATCTATATATGATAATATTTATGTTGCAATGTCGGGCAGAGACCTGGCATTGAGGACAAGATAGAAATGCATTATGCTACAACTAGATTTAGAGAAAGCTTATGATAGTGGTAATTTGCAGCAAGGGTAATGGAGAAACTGGGATTTGGTATGAGGATGGCTACATGTATATATACCCTTACTTTTGGAGGACATTCTAAATTGTTACTGAATGGTAGGGTTGTTAGAGGGTTTAAAATGTGAACAGATTTGCGAGGTAGGGATGCCTCCTTGCTCCTTTACTTTTTGCCATTGCCTCTTGATCCCTTAATTGTTGCTTTGGAAGGTGACTTTGTTGAAGGGAAAGTAACTGGACAGAAATGGGGAACAATTGATAATACAATGCTTTACTGATGTTTCTCTTCTTTTCATGGAAGCTGACAATGAAAATGTAACGAGGGCCCTAGGCATCATTCAGGATTTTGCTGATGCTAGCTTATAGATCTAAATGTAATATGCATAAGTCCAAAATTATAAGTCTCTCTGAGGATAATGATTTTTTTCTAGAGAGATGGGGGCATGAGGTCATTAGAAGAGGGCAGATAGTTAGACACAAGTAGGGGTTCCTTTTGGGGTAGATGTGACTAAAAAACTTATTGATTGGGCTCTGGACAGGTTTCAATTGAATTTGAAAAAGTGGGAAGGCATTAGAGTCCCATTTCATGATAGAGTGGCCATATGTAACACAATTTTAAATGCTTACAATATGTTCTTATGCCTAGTGATTGACTTTGGGAAAGGTCATTGGCAGGAAATCATCAATCCCATTAGAGAATTTGTGTGGAGAAATGGTAGCTCTAATAAGAAAGCCTTAGCCTGGTTGGCATGGGACAGATTGACTTTGCCTAAGGAAGAAGGGGGCATTGGTATTCTTCATCTCCCTTCTTACACAATGGCCAAAATAGCATTAGGGAAAAAGGGAGCTCATTTTGGGGCCTTTTACGGTTTGGAAAAATAAGCTCTCAACTAATGAACAGAGGGCTAACGTAACGTTGGAAATTTACAAAAATAAGAGAAAATAAATAAAAGAAACAATATTTTATGTAGGTACAAGCGTGCTACATTAATGTGGAGATTGGTTTTTTATTCTCACAAGATCTTTGGACATGAAGATAGAATCTAGTCTGACATTTTCTCTGACAAGGGCCTTCTCGCTTCCACCTTCCTTTGAACTTTGAAATGTTGTGCTGCCTTTCCTTCGAAAGGTCTACCATTCTACACCACTGCCTCATTGTGCAACAGCCTCTTCTTTTCCAAAACTGCTCCCTTGATCCTGTTTGGCTTAGAGTAAGATGTTTCTTGTCAACTATCTGTCTGCCCACTTTCTCTTTCTTGAAACTTCACTTTGTTATCTTGTTTACATTACTTTGCTGTGGTTACAGATTCACAAGGTCTCCATGGTGAATAAAAACTATGGCCGTTCTTGTGGAAGACGCTCTGTGGATGATAATGCTATGAAGGCAGAATTATACCACATATCCTTACCCCGTCGACCTGCTTCTTCTATTTCTTTGGTAGAGAATTCAAGTACAGTCAAAACGGAAGGAACTTGGGAAAGGTTTACTGTTGCGAAAGGAGCATGGGTGCTCATGCAACCTAGCAAAAGAAAGAGACCCCAAATAAAAAACATTTTCTTGCATCATGGAAGGGAAGAGTACGAGATTTTAAAATCACCAGAGGGAAGATATCGGTGAAAGAAGTTTTGATTCAGCATGTGTACATGCATAAAGAACTTGTCTTGCGAGACTATCCAAATGATCTTCCGCAACACAGGCCTAATTGTATATTTTTCTATTGTGGTTTTGTTCTTTATGAGGTGTATGGATTTTTAAGACAAAGCTTTTTTTCTTTGCTTATTGACATTCTTGTGTTATTTTATTTCAGATTTATACCCTTCATCGTATGAGACATGGCAAAACATCAATTGTATTCTGGGATTTATAGATGTTTTGCATGGATCGATAGGAGAACAACAATACCAAGGTCGATGTGCAACAAAGCTAGCTCAATCCGGTATATTTTTTACTGATCATTTTTATCAATTGCTGGACAATGCAAACACACATGGTGTGTTAAGAAAACAAGACCTTCCGGCATGGAATTCAGTGGATTGGCCTCTCCCACATTTTAGTGTTACAGAGGCATATAGGGCCAAGCTTTTCAAAGAAGTACAGAAAGCTGTAGGCCCAATATTGCCACAAGGATAATAAAAATCTCTTTATGTATGCCTCTCACAGTTTTTGTAGACTTGTTTAATACCTTTCGAGTGAAGGTTTCAAAAACAATGTTCACAGTTAAAGCAACAATTCTGGCATGCATGCCACAATTTTTGGATAAAGGTTGGGATAAGAAGACATGTAGTTCAGTGTTTTGTGAGGTTGTCCAACCTTCTATGCAACTGAAGTACATGGTTGCATCACAAAATTTCATTTTTTCTTTTTATTATAAGCGCAGTCGAATGCTAGGTACAAAACTAGTCCCAATGGATCAAGATGAAGATTCTTTTGGTGCAGAAAATAAACTTCTTGATATTGATGTTGTTGAGAATGGTGATGTGCTAGTCAATATCTCATTAAGACAATGTTGCTCCCTAGCTCAATTACGCAATGACATTCTATTTGAGACAGAAGGTTCTATTTCAAAGGACTTTTTATTTATCTACAACAATAAGAAGGTATACCATGTGACTTATCCTAGTCTCATTAAGCACTGCTATTAGTTTACTTTACCCTATTGTTTCATATTGCTTTTTTGCAGGTGCTCAAAAGAAGAGAGAGTTCAATAAAATGCAAAGACATTGAAAATTTGAAAATTGAGATAACACAGACTCCATAAACAAAGGTATTATATTCAATAAAGTAAAATTCTGTACAGAAGTGTTTGATTATATATGTAGAACATATTCTTGACAACAATTTTCTATTTATCTACAGGCTGATCTAGAGGCTGCTCTTCATGGTCCAAGCTCACCATATCATCTTTATTTGGAGAATGTATTTTCTGCTGCTCCATCCTATCGTGTACAGTCTCTTGGTGCTGCTCCATTGTCTCCTCTACTGCCCCTGGAGCATCTGTTTGCTGCTGCTCCATCATCTCCTCAATAACATCAGTAGCAGCAGGTCCTTGTTCTTGTGGCTTCTCCTCATCAGCACTAGGTCCTTGTTCCTGTGGCACCACATCTGCATCATCTGTGTCATCAAGGTGTATGACACCTTCTCGGACTTTAGAGCTCTCACCCAACTCGACAGTAGCTGGTACAATAGGTTTGGGGGAGGCATACTTCAAAAACTTCCAAATTATATCAGCTCTGAAACTATATACATAGTTCGAGCTGAAGCTATCTTCTCTCATCTACAATGAGATATGATGATTTAGAACACTTTGTACCAATATCAAATTTTTTGAAGCTAAATGAAAATTATTTTTTCTTACAAGCTCTGGCTGTCCTATCTCAAAATAGCTTGAAAGTATATATTTGGCACTAATCAGCACTCTCCAGCCCACAGCTACTTGAATCATCTTGTTGTGGTGTATGGATAGTTGGAAAGATATGTTAGAATCTGTTAATATCTGAAAAAAATAAAATTATTCAATAAGTTCAAAGGCATAGCATGAAATAGACATCAGTAGAGGGAACAACTTTCTACCTCTAAATCTATTGGCTCTATTGAATCCAAAAGATTGACATTAGGAGGACAGTGATCCAATGTATCTAGAAGTCTTCTAATACAACTGCAATACATATAATTCAGTTAGTGTGCATTAAATCCAAATAATGAAGTTTAAAGTTAAAAATAGCACACAAACCACTTAAAATTTCACCTCTCTATGTGTGTTTCTAAGAGAGTTGAATAAAAAGCATTGCTTCTGCTAGATGTCAATAGAAGCAAAGCTCCAGTGGTCACTGCATAAGGAAAAAAGCATTAAGAAATCAAAGGCTACAAGAGTACTCAATCTTGAAGAAAAATCCCAAAAGAAGCAGCCACCCACATACTTGTTATGGTATGGAAGTAGCAAAATATCAACATGATCAAAATCACAGTGTCTGAACCAATTGGAAATATCCATGGGAGTTTCCTTTGGATCTCTTAACTTGAAGGAAATTGCAGGATCAATAATATGAACTGTATGCTGTACAGCATGGTTCAGCCAGCTTCTCATCATGCTACATTGGACAAAACAATAATTAGGGTAAGGTGTAAGGGAGGAGGTACAATAAGGATTGTTTTGCAAACAAATGTAAAATAAAAGACACTTACTAGAGCATTGCAAGAATGATAGTATCTGAGCAATACTCATTCTTATGAGCCAATGCTGCCAAGCATGCTTTTGTCAAGTCAAAATTATTCTCTAAAAAATCATCTTCAATATGGACAACTATGTTAGGGCCCAGCTCCTGCAACCTTCTCTGTATCTGCAGCTCCATCTGTACAGTCTCCACATCTATAGCAGATTTGGATTCTTCTATTTGCTGCTTCAGTGACTCCTCATAATAAGCAGCTTTCCCTCTGGTGCTCTTTGATGAGTGGGTCACTTCAACAACCGTCACCTTATCTGCCTTCAATTTCCTTGTAGGTGGAATTAATAATATGTCTCTCATTTTTATGTCCTGCCATTCCACAGGATGGACCAGCTTGTCATACCTCCATCTCACTTTGGACAATGTGTTGAAGTCCTTGGCCATCAGAGTTACCCTGTGAGCATGGGCCGCTACAAGCATTGCATCTTCAAAGTACTTCTCCAAGTAATCCTCTGCCATTTCCTGTAAGGAAAGAATGGCAGTCCTGTTCCACCTGAAACCAAGGTGCCAGCTATCACAAATTTCTCTCACTAGCCTCTGAAAAGGTGCCTTGGGGATTGCAAAGCCTAGAGCTTTTTGTTGTTTCCTGATCTCCTTTAGCACACCTGCAGAATGTTTTAATCTCTTGGACTTTTGCTGCAGCATGCTCATTGGCTTCCCCTTCCTGCCATGTGCAACTCTTCCCTTTGGAGGCACACTAGATTCCTTGATATCAGCCCCAACTGCTGTTGCTGCAAGCCGTGGCCCCTTGCCAGACCTCCTTGCAGTTGCCTTGGTTCTTGCCATCACTCTGAAAAGCTGCATACAAAGCAATGGAAAAAGATTACAACCATGGAGAACATGGAATGATAAAAGAGGGTAATGACAAATTGGATAAAGCAAAATTGAACAATTTGTAACAAAATGCGATTATGATAATTTGAAATTTCTAACAGCTCATCATCACGTTTTTCTGCAAATACTTGAAACAACATGCTATTGCATTCCTACAGTGAATTCTCTGTCTTTAGAACTATAAACAATATGGATTGAGTTTATGCAAGGAGTATACAACCTTGAATAGCCTAGAAAAATACAAAATCACAATGAAAGGGGTGGATGAAGAAGCAGTTTCAAATTTGCAACAAAATGCGATTTGGGCTATTTGAGATTTCTAAAGCCCTCTCCTCGCGTTTTACTGCAAACTCTTGAGGCAGCATACTGGAGCATGCCTTTAGTCATTTCAGTGTGTATACAGCTTGGTGTAACATGGATTGAGTCTATAGAAAGCAAGAAGTGATCAAGCTCTCACTCAACAAGCCCAAATAAAAAGTGTTCCTGCTTCTACTTGGAGTGGAAAAAATCTAAGAAATGCATATAATATTTATCATAATATCTAACCTACATCACATCAATCAGTACCTTACCCTAATATACTATTTAACAAGAAGAGAAGGAAATAGAGTGTCTTACTGACCTGGAAGCTATCTGTAGGTGTGCTGTGCTAATGATGAGTATCCTGTGCTGGGGATGAACCTGTGCTGCTGGTCTGGATGCTGATGGTGTAGAGTAGGGAGGTAGAGATGCAAGAGAACTGAGTTAAGAGAGTAGATTATTGCAAAATACAAATAAAGGAGCTATTAAATACCACACGTGTGAAATGTAGTCATTTTTTAACACGTGTGGGTCCCACCCAGATCTTTTGGGATTTGAAATTTGACACATGTGAAAGTCACTTTTTGCCTTGGAAATTGTGCCAATCATGATTTCATAATCATATCCATTAACACTCTTCCCTCCCCGTCTTCCATCCCTGCCAGCACCCTCCCATCATCCTTTTCCTTCCCCCTCTGATCACTCCCTACCCAACACACTCCATCCACTCTGCAACCTGTCTGAAGACTACTACCACTGCCAGATCTCCAGGTTACTTGTGCTGCAGCTCAAGTTTGGAAGAGAGCAAGAGAATCACCAGGGCAACTCCAACAGTATGGAAGAGGAAAAGAAAGGTGAGAGATCTATACTCTTTTCTATGTTTTTTGATATATATTTCTTCCATCTATAGAATTCTTGAATCTCAGTGCCTAGGAATCTGGTACATCACCCTAGGGTTTGATTAGAGATGGATATGAATAGGACTTAGAATTTTGCAACAAAATGCGAGGAGAGTGCTTTACATTTTCCAAATGGTCCAAATCGCGTTTTCCTACAAATTCTGATATTAGTTTCAGTTTTTATTTCTTCCTCTTTGTTTTGCTCTTTTTTGCCCTGGGGAATTCCTCCTAGTGTCATTTACTGTCCAGAACATTGTGAGATGTCCCTAGCATTTGATTGGAGATGGATGTCAATAGAAATGGAGAATTTGCAACAAAATGCGAGGAGAGTACTTGACATTTTTCAAATGGTTCTACATCGCGTTTTCTTGCAAATTCTTGTGTCCCTTTTGGTTTTCACTGTTTCCTCATTGTTTTGCTTTCTATCTCCCTGGGGATTTCTTTCTTGATGATGAGAAAAGTTTTTGCTTTGGAACAGTTGATTCTCAGGCCCCTCCTTTCAAGAGGAAGCTGGACTTTTCTGCTGCTATACTCACACCACAGCAATCACCAGGTGATTCATGTGTGCTCATGAAGAGAGTTGTTTGGTGATATCCTATACATTACCTGATTGCATATGTCAGCATATAGAATTCATGGTATATAAATTTTTGTTCAGGCAAAAGCAAGAGACTAGAGCAGAAAGGTGAGTCTTCCCTTTCAAAAGAAAGGGAACCAGAAGAGGACAAATCTTCAGATTTGCTCCTATTTGACTTTCTTCACAAGTGCAAGGCTCAGAGGAACTTCCACATATACCACAGTATTTTCAACAGGGAGTTCACTATGAGCTCTGTTTTGGAGCATCACAGAGATTTTCTTAGAGACCATTGTGATACCTTCAAACAAGTGACAGAGGCAGGAAGGATTGTGGAAGGTGAAAAGGTTTTTATGCATATAAATCATATTGTCTCCATTGACAGGCTCAGGTACCATGTGAATAGAAGGTTTGATAGCGTGCCTGAGGAATATAAATTCAGCTGTAACTTGCACACCAGAAAGTGTAGAGTGCTTGAGGAAAACATGGCATTCCTTACGTACATTGTCTTCCATCAGCAATCTCTAGAAGAGCAAGGGCAGGAGGCTGAAGAAGAAGATATATCTATAGCGGAGGTAAAAGAGGATATTTCTGTGGCAACAGATGTGGCAGAGCAGGAAGAAGATATCAACCTCGAGGATGAGGGGCTGCAAGTGGCTGCTCTTGACCTTGTTCAATTGAGGACTGAAACTCTTAGGGCAGCACAGTCAGTTGAAGATTTTGATGTTCAGAGCAGCAACTATGCAGTGCCCATGCTTCCAGGTGTCTTGATTGGTGGTAAAGATTATGTTTTCCTCCATGATATAGAGTGTATGTTCAATTTGAGGGAGGACTATGCCATTTCCCTTATTGCCCAGGCTTCAAGGCTTGACAAGGAGGTTGGCATAGAGGATGACCATTCACTACTGGCTTTGGAAACAACTTTTGATCCTACAGAGGCCCTTACTATTTGTTTCAAAGAGGCTGAAAATTTCCAAGAGCCAGATGAAGCTGCCTTCCAGCTCACCCAGGAAGCTATGAATCTCTCAGCACTTCATAAGGAAAAGGTTAAAGAAGAGGCTGGATTGGAGGGGAGAGGAATAAATCTTCGGAAAGATGAACTTCTTGTTGCTGATGAAAATGAGAAGGTATGATATTATTACTTCAAATCAAATACTTTATCTTGTGTTTAAATGTTTTGTAGTTATGTATTATTGTCTCACTCTAATCTTTTGATACATGGCAGCTACGAATTGAGGATGACACATTCCTCCAGAGAACAAGTGGAAGCAGGCCGGCTGGGTTTGGCAAAATGTCAAGCCTAGCTCATTATATTCATGATCTAGGCAGTGCTAAGATCTTGATTTACCATAGGCAGTTGAGCAACAATGGAGAAGCCATTGTTTACTTCTTTAAATGTTTGTCTAGGGGTTGTTCGCCATAGATATATTTGGGGACTATGTGAATAAGAAGGCCTCTAGGGCCTCTTACTTTTTGTCTTACACTTCTTATGTATTAGCATGTGGTGTTAAGGAGCCCAAATGTCTGGAGGGCTATGGAAAACACAAGCTCATAAGGTTTCGAGAGCCACCCATGATTGCATCAGGCCACACAATCCAAGAAGAAGAACACGTGGAGATAGCTGAAGACAAGGATACCCCTCTCAGACAAGCAACAGAGGCAAGCATTGATAAACAGAAAGTCGACATCAAGCCAACAGGAAGAAAAAGAGTCCAATCAAGTTCAAAAAGAGAGTTCCGACTGGCAGGTGTACAAAGTCTTTGATCCTCATTAGTTCCTTGTCCGTACGGACGATCAGTACCCTTTTGCATTTGTCCCATCACCGTACGACACTTCAGTACTCTTCCCACACTCAGTAGCTTCTAAGAGCGTTTGACACTCAGTACCTTATTGGTAAGGATCAATAGTGTGTCTAGCATAATTAAGTAGTATTGATTGAATTTTTTGTGTGTAGCTCATGGATGTATTGATGCTTGTTAATATAGATCACATGTTTCACAAAAGAAATACTTTTGATGGAGTCTCAAAACATATAGGCATAACACCAAGAGTCACTTGTTCCACAGAATAAAAATCTATTGATTGAGTTTGAAAACATGTGGACATAGCACCAATAAGTTACAAACTGCTATTCATGTTTACTTGTCCATTTATGGTTTCTAAATATCTTCGAATCCCTCCAACCATTGTCTATGTCTTTCTGCTGCCATTGAATTGTCCAAAGTTTGTCTTCGTCTTTGCTTTGGGCTAGAACAAAAGCAAGCTTGACTTTGGAACTAGCAACTTTTCTTTTAGCATGTAGCCTTTGTAGAATGCCTCGGTAAAACCATTGGAAGACTTTCTTCAGACTATTTGCCTTTTGACTCCCTCCATAGTGTTGTGTGTGTCTAAAAAATGCATTACGTGCCATGTAGTGAGACTTCTCCATGCCTTGGGTAGACCAAATTGCTGGGCATCCATACTTTTTGACAAAATAGGGAAGGTGGTTGTAGATGATATGCTATTTTCATAGAGACATAAGAATGCATAGTAAGTTATAAAAGAAAAGAGGATCACACTTAAGTAAAAGAAGAAGAAATCACTTTACCATGTAGTGAGTTATTTTGCAGGCTGTCCACGCGTCTTTCATTGACTTCCCAAAATGTTTAATTGCCTCTTCAAAGTTCTTGTAATCACTCTTTGTCCATGTTACATTGTCACAGAACATGAAGAGTTGATCAAGAGACCTCCACACCTCTGCCTTCACATTTCGTGCTTCCCCATCTGCCTCATGATCTTTCACGGCATTATGGACTTGCTTCCACAATCCATAACTAATCCTTGAAACTGTTCTACCTTGCCTTACTTGCTTACTACTGTGTTTGGGTCGAGACAAGAATCTTCTTGCCTTAACACCACCAATAGAGGGCTTGATTGGTACCTCCTTGCCATTGGTAGACTTTTTAAAATCCTTTGTGATATGAACATCACCTCCATGCAGACCTATATCGGATAACACTTTTTCCAATGCATGAAGAGCATCCTTTCTATTTCTTTCGGGACGGAGTTTCCAAGCAAATCCAATATACAAAAATACCAATTTCTCAATAATTCGACATAGAGCATGCAATGTGCATATGTGAACATTACATAGTGGAATGTCAAGAATGGCCTTGAAGTTAGGGTCAACTTTATCTCTATTAGGTGCTCTCTTCCACCATTTGGAATCCATTACTTAAGCTGATTCTTTGCAGTAAAGACAAGGAAACTTTGAGTTACCTCCTTTACTAATGTTATACATGCACTTAAGTGTTTTAAGATCCCCCGCCATGTGCCACTCTACTTGAAAATCACCTTTTCCTGCAACATGGAGATTCTCTCCTTGCACTTGTCTTTTAATTATTCTTGGTATTTCCGTGTGGTGAAACACCCAATCTAGTGTTTCATGGTCTTCTGTCTTTACCTGTGATTATACAAAACAAAAGTCTTACTATAAAAGATTTGAAAACATTGACTAAAATCAAGTACGAAATAAAAAATGATCATACCTGGAAGGAGCCCAACCACCATATGTGTTTCTCCGACTGCACACTAAAATACTTCAAACTCGCTTCAGTCAATGATGTATCAAGTGCTCCATTCATCAATGTGATAGTAATCCTTTCCATTTTCTTTTCCTTTACAACCTCACTCATCCAGTTTGATAATAAATTTCAAAATGCCTTTGCACTCTTCAAATGTTATTCCATAAAACTCGACCATTCTTCTTTGAAGTTGTTGTAGATCTACAAATATATTGTTCCAAGGGTCATACACAGTGGTTCCTTTACCACCATGAAATATTTCTTTAATATAGATATATTGTCCAATAAACTCATCTATACTTTCATTCAAATGACCTCTTATCTTCCGAGAATATCGAGCATGGGATCAACATGTAGAAGGCTCTATGAATCCATTTTGACATGGAAAGGTGGCTCTATGCCTCTTTAAGATCTCCTCAGGATAATGTTGATGTCTGTGTTGGTGGTGGTGAGGTCCAAGGAGTAGGGGACATTAGGCTCGTTGTAGTGTCATGGCTGGGTCTAAAGCCACACCCGAGTGGAATGTGGCACACGGGTTCAAGCACTTGAGAATGTGTGGCTCGATGAGGCTGTGTGTATTTCATTCATGGTTTGTGGGGCTTTCTCTCACAGTTAGAATAATTGAGTGATGGTCGCCTAGGGCCGAGGTGGATGTCTCCCATGGGATCTTAACTCCCTAATCAGTGACTCTCTATGGCAATGAAGCTCTAGTATGAAGAGGCCCAAGCATCCCTAATCTAGGTAATCCATGATCCTAGGATAATGGTCCAAAGCCCTCTCTGAAGACAATATGAAAACTCCCTCGAATCTCATAATATATGGTGTACCTACATATGAAGTGCTCCTTTGAAGAGATAGTAGAACGTCCCTCGAATCTAATAATAAACAATGTACCTACATATAAATTTCTCCTCTAATTCAACCTCTTGTTTGCTAGCACATAGTGGATATCGCTCCTCATGTGGTATCTTCATGTCTCTCCCTTGGGGGGTGCAATGACAACCGCTACTGGTGGACCAGTGTAGTTTGCATGGCATGTGACATTTATATGTCAAGATATGTGGCCCTTGGTATGAAACCATCCTCTATAAGCCTCATGAAATTATCCATGTAGTACTATTGTTTGGGTGCCAAGGGTTTGTGTGAGTGCGTGTGTGCTTGCAAAAGCTCAAGCCCTCTTCTACCCTACCTTTTTTATTCTATTCTTGTGCCAGTTGGTGGTGTATATAGGCCATCACCCGAAGACCACAGAACATCTTTGTCAAAGTGTGCATTAACACACGAGTCTTTAATGAGATCATAATCAAAGGGCTTCCACATAAAATGCATGGTAACACTTTATGTATGAGATGACCATAGCACATAGCATGGCTTCCGCATAAAATGCATCATCATAACACTTTATGCATGAGATGACCATAGCACATAGCATGGCTTCCACATAAAGAGCATCAAGTCTACACCAAAGGAGATGTCAAAGAGACAAGATTCAAGCCAAAGAGCAAAGACCAAGAGCCAAGAATCATCCAACATGCAAAGAAGAGGAAGAACACACCATCTACATGAAGCATGAGGTTAGTAAATGAGGAAAATTCATTAAGCAAAAGTAAGAAGATATCAAACATGCAACATCACTGAGCAAAAAAGGAGCTATCAACCACTACACTAACCTAATCAATTCATATTTTGTAAGCCACCACATGACTCTAGGAAAATCTATGTGTTTGGAAGCATGCTTTACCACACCTAAGAGGAGCTAGAGAGAACCTAGGGGAAGTGATGCAAATGTAAACACTCAACCGCCCGAGAGTAGCCAAATTAGTACCCTAGGGGAGTGGAAATCAACATGACCATCTCTAAAATAACCTCTAAGAGCTAGAGAGTAACCAAGCTAAAAGAGCCTCTAAGTTACCCAACCAAGTTAGAAATGAGGGGGATGATGATAATATCTTGTAAACCTCACATCCAACCAACTTGCAATAGCCTAAGAAAATGTACTAACGGAGGGTGTTGAGAAATGTGGCTCCATTGAGCACAAGGAAGAGGTAGGGAGTGAGTATGAGTAGCCAAGCAAGTTAAAAGTCTAGCATGAAGCCACATGAGCAAAGGGAATTATCCCACATTGAAATGCAAACCAAAGGGTGTACCTCCTCATATAAAAGGGGACCATTTTCAAGTAATAAACATATCAATTGCTCTTATCTCAAGTCTCTTTATGTATCTAAGCTAATTTTTCTTGGTGTCTAATTGTACTTGAGTATATATTAATTAGCACACACTCATGACAAGTTTTCTTCATTTTCATCCACCTTAGATTAGTGTTGTCATTAGTCTAGGATTAGGCTCTGATTAGGTAGATGTGCTCCAAAAATGTTGATAGAGCAACCACAACATCACAATGCAATGTAGTTGGATGAGGTAATCCAACATCATACACAATAGCAGTTGACCATCCTCTTTCCCATGCCACAGAGCATAGCAAAAAGAAGATCCACAACCTCTCAAAAGAACAAAGAAAGGAACTGACCATGGATGAGACAAATCAACCCTATTGAGGCAGCCATGCATGGAAAGAGCACCAAAAAGTACAACAAGGAATCATGCATGCCTGTCATCCACCAACTCCCTACTAACATGATATATATCAAGAAAACGTATGTACAAAAAAAGTGAACACATGGATTGGAACCCTACCTTTTTGACAAATACAAAGCTATCTATATGAAAGTGCAAAGGATGTATCTTAGAGTCAATGCTAATTAACCTTCACATTATTTGCAATAACACCATATTCGTGAGTTTGGGAATCTCCCAAGTCCCATTTTTGTAATACTAAAAAGGTGGGACCCGATTAATATGTCTATAAGTTTTTCAAAACCCTATCATGTGACCTATCATTGGAAAGCACTTGAAAAGAGGGATCTATTAAGCTTTAAAGCGCACAATTTGGAGTAATGGTGTTCAAGTTATGGCAAATCCAAAGTTTTGACCACGTGTCCCAAACTTATGGGAAATTCCCATATTCCCCAATATGGTGTTCAATTGTAATGGAGAGAAAAGACTACCAAAATCAAGAAGTTGCATGAAACTATTGAACAACAGCATGCATAGCTAAGTGCCCAAAAACAAAGTCATGAGATGAGGAGGAAAAATATGAGCTTCAAAGTAGATTGTGGAACATCTAGGAAAATTATGGAAAACTACATATCCAAATGAACTCTCTCATAAAAGAGCTAGAAGGTAAAAATAACAGTTTAAATGATAGGAAACTTCATTCTGATCTCAAGATAAAGATGCATTACATGCAAGACAAACATGCTATACAACTTGTGATTGAGGATGACATTGCCACCAACATATAAAAGTTTAGCAATTATTGAACCAATTGGAGCTAGAGAAAGAAGCAAGAATCAATGCTCAAAGTATACTGCAAAATGAAAAGCGCAATAGTGCTGTAATAGAATGTAACCACAAAAAGTAGCTGGAGGCTATGGAGGAGGAAAACCCTAGGCCAAAATACATGTGAAGGGATAAACCATGTACTGTAAAATAAACATACATGATATAATGCACAAAAAGGAAGCCATGATCAAAAGCCACCAATCACTAGAGCCACATTCAAACAATTAAATAATAAATTCCAATACCATGTCAAGTCTGGAAGACAGAATTGAGGTTCTTATAAAGGAAAGGAATGAATTGGCCAACCACAAAATGGAAATAACTAAGAGACTCCAAAAAGAAAGAGAGAAGAATAGAGATTACCCAAGCTTTGGAAGCAAAGGAAGCTTACTTACTACAACTCTTCGAAAGCATTTGATAAACATCCTAGCCCATGACTCCTAAGAGACAAGTAACCTATCTGATAAGTTGAAGAAAAGGGCACATCATTGGATGATCTTCGAGTCACCCCTCTCTAAACCTTTATATGTTTTTTGTTTCACTAACCTTCTATCTCTACTAATTTAACATTAATGTTAGTGAGGAACTCACCTAAGGGGATTCATCATTAATTCAATAAAATACTAAAAATACACTGACCCCACCATAATAATGGGAGTATTCGATGGGGAAATAGAATTGAAATGTCTACAGTCTATTGATCACTACTCCCTGTAACCAATAGTGCCAAATTTTACACATGGTGTAGAGTCTTATTGCATTCTACTAACTTTTAAGAATGGAAAGATCTTGTGGAATTAATGAAAACGTCAATAGAAACCTCCATATCTCCTCTCCCAAAAAAAGGAGTTTAGAATGGATGTAAGAAGAGGGATTATTTGAAGCATGGGATACCCACCACCATCACATTTTAATACACAATATCACCATGTTTCATCCTTATGGTATTCTTAAGTTATATGACATTATTACTGCACATCAAACCTCCTCAACATCTACTCTAGTGTATTACTTTGATTAAGAACATATAGAATACACTATATTTTTGGAGGAAGAAGATGTGCATGTTGTGCATGACTCATTTATCTCTCAAAAACCATAATTTCCAAACCCAAATAAATGGATACGGGATAAATTAAAGGATGAACACACTTACCCTGTCCATAGGAGATAGATTAAAGGGATAGAAGATAGATTTAAGGATGAACACACTTACCCCATCTACAGGCTCCTAATTTCTCTCTTTGTGAAAATTAAAGAATATAAAATAGGGAGAATAGTGAAAACCCAAAAGATATTGTCCCTCCTCATCCTTTCCTATTTTTTTAAATTTCTTGCTAACACTCTTGACCTCAAGGAGTTTTCATAAGATATGCCAAAACAAGTGTGATTGATCCTCCATGGCAAGAAGCCTACTAAAGAACTAGGAACTTTCTCTAATAGTAAAGATGTCAGTCTAGTCGATATGCCTACCAACTGGTAATTTGATGCTACAACCAAAGATCATGATGCAAGCATTATAACGAATCACACCATTTTATCCGACCATGCTAATCTTATTGCTGCGCTCAAAGCTTATGCAACCACATACATGCAACTATGTTACCTTCCCCACTAGCAGAGGTCTAAGGCTAGATATACAAGAATTAATGCTAATGGCAAGGGAAGGAACCATGTGGATAGCAAAGCTTGCAAATTTAGACTTAGAATATGTAAGACAATATTAGATAATTTTGGAAAATCCCAATTACCACAATGGCCTTGTTGGGAGAAATTATTATCTTTTTCCATTAAAAATCAGGAGAAATAGGCAAAATAAACTACATCCTCATTCACAAAAGTATGAAAAATTTGCATTTACAAAGATTTTCACAATAAATATAATGACTTTGGGACAATTTGCACTAACTCCCCCACGCTCACATTTGTGAGGGGGAGCTGTACTAACTCCCAAACTTAATTGAGTGAGAATCATCTCATGAACCTTAGTGGTGCTCATAAATACCATAACTTGAAACAAACATGAAACTTTAGGAGTACATGAAACAAACATGATACTCTAGTACTCGAGAGTTGAGATGATTTTATCAGCATTTGTAATAAATAAACTACTTGTTACAAAAACAATTTAGTCAAGATGATTCAATTAGCATCTGTACTAAATAAACTTATTCTTGCAAAAATATTTTAGTCAATAAAAGGGTGGTTGCAAGATGAAGTTATCTAGTTTCATGTAGTGGGTGCCCTTGGCTTTAGTCGGAAAACAGGCATTTTTCCAAGAAGAATAGCCATTCTCTCCCAGTTAGCCAAGGAGTTTCACTTCAAGGTCTTCTAATGAAACATCATATGCAAAGTTGGGCACCTAAAACTATAATCTGATCGAATATCCAATAATTGCGAATCCCCTTTTCTTTGGGAACCAAAATTGTATATAGGCCCTGTCGGAGGTTTAGACATGTACAGTGAATGTGAGTAAATTGCCTATAACTTTTACATTATTTCTTATATGATTTTCCCACTTTTCATATCACAAATACAAATAACATAGAGCTTAACTTGATTTATTGAGTAATTTTTGATGTGTTCTACTATTTTCTATATTATTTAAAAGGTATTAGAATTGTTAAAAACATACTATTTTATTCTCCCACCACATCTACCATTGAAAATGCTCAAATTGTATGGATCTAGTGATGATTAGATTGAGAAAGATTAGTATAATGCGGGTATAAGGTAAAATTACAAATCTAACGGTTAGATTTTTGTAGATTTACTTTGGAAAATTTGGTATGACTGTTAGAGGTCCATTAAATCAATTGTAATTTAATTCTAGAAAATAAAATATTGAATCTTTCAATCTAAAAACTCTAGAGATCAATACGCTTGTTGCCATGAATTTATTAAAAAAATTTTGGCTTAATTTGAGTATGGAAAGGCTCATTTTCAATCCTCCCAAGTGAAAATTCCCATATTGTGTCCACTCTCCCCTTTTCAAGTCTACAACCAATCCTAGTTAGGTTTGGAAATCTAGGCTTGGTAAACTTCAAAGCTTAGATATCATTCCATGTGTGAGGCTTGGGTAGGCACAAGTCTTATATATGCATGCCACTTTATGTCCACATCAGCTTTGAGAAGATCCACATAAGCAGCTTGCCACCTCACCTTGCCACCTAGACCCTCCATGTCAACATGGTCAACCTAGTTGACTCCCCACCTCATCATCCTAGTCATCATTAATGCCACATCTTCTTGCCACCTTTGCATGCCACCTCGCACTTGGTGACATGGCATGCCACATCAACCATAATAGTGCCACATGTCAAGAGAATGCAACGTTTTATGCATGCATGTGACATGTGGCACCTCCTTCCCACCTCCCCTTTTTTTTCAAAAACATATTTTTGAAAAAGTTAATTTAGTAATTTAGAGAAATAGAATATAGAATTTTAAATAATAAAATATATATAACTTATTAAATAAAAGAATTTAAAATCACTAATTTTAAAGGATTATATTTTGGAATTAGATCAATAATATTATTTTTAAAGTTCATGTTATTCAATTTAAAAAAAATAAATTTTAAAGTTTAATATTTCTTGAAAATATTTTGTGTAGACTAAACCTTAGATTAAAATTTAAAAAAAATACATTATAAAAAAATACAGTTATATAATTATAAAATAAAAGATATATTTATATATCTAGTAATGATAAATATATAGACTTGTTAATAAATATTATTAATTTTTAAGTGGATAATAATTTATCTTTAATTATCTTTATGTTTATCTTAATTATCCAATCAATATTAGATAGGAAATCCAATGAGATTTGAAGTGGATAACCTATTTTTCCTATATAATCACACATCTCTAGTACTATCCCACACTTATCTCTAGTACTATCCCATTATTGAGCCTTCATAATTTTTTCTCTCTTAGCTTCCTTGTTGAGAATGCGTTCTCAAAGTCATAGGAGTCAGAAACGTGATAGGACTAGGCTTCCCCCCATCCACTAAGTTCAAGAGGAGGAGAGGAAAAGGGTAGCTCGTGAGAGAAAGAAAGAGTGGAGAGCACGTCAACGAGCAACACCTTCCGTTGTGGCGATGATCCAAGCCTTGCTCCTCCACTTCCACTTCCTCTCCCTCTGCCCTCTTCTCCCCCACTACCCCTTAGTTTAGATAATCCACATGAACCCGCCCTTCCTGAGTCCCCTTCTCTTCTACAAGAACCCACCCCCTCCTTTGGGCACCCATCGTGTGGATAGGAAAGAACTATCAAAGTCAGGGGCACATCATCGTTCCCATGCAATCTTCCATTTCTATTTCAAAGAGCTCACGCTTTCATCACAGGCATGTGTGATTGATGCTTTGATCGATCAGCCCAACATGGCCAACTGCAGGGCGCTTTCCAACATTGGAGGTCGAAGAGAGAGGAGAGCTAGCCTGGCGGTGCTACAAAGTGTTCGTCATTCCTATATAGTTAACAAGAAGAGGAACTCTGGAGACACTTTGGCTGCTCGATGGGCTATTGTGGCAGCCATAAGTAGCTCCCAAATGAAGGGTAAGGTGAGTGCCACATCTCGCATCCTTTCCATAGTACCACACGCACTTAGAGTTGGGTCTATTAGATGACAAAGTTTAGATGCCAATGAGGTTGGTGCTTTGTGGGCAAGTAGTGGTCGTGTAGCTAGGCATGATCGCCTATTAGATGAAACCACTAGAGCCTTGATAGAAAGTTTTTGGGAGGAGAATTGTCGTGCCTCGCCAGTTTTCAAGAAAGCTTTGCGTAAGAGAGTGACAAGAGGAGTGTTCATTGAGCACGGTGCTTGCTTTCTTGAAATGACCCAAGAGTTGTATTCTCAATTTGTGGCTTTGTATCCAGAGCTTAAAATTGGGCAAAGGTCATTTGAGGGGTGTAAGCCTTGGTTTGTGAGGTACTCACATTAGCGTGACACATGTTGTCGCTACCATGTTGAGTTCAAGCTTTTTTATGATGTGTTCCATTCTCTTAGTGGGCATAGAGAGTTGCCTCGTAGTCCTCGTGATTTCATCCACTCTCTTTTGTGTGCACACAAGGAGGATGCCCAGTTCCATAGGATGTGTTGTGTGGAGATCAATTGCACACATCATGTAGTTCACTTGCACATCTACAGATGGTAGATCTTGATGCAAGTGACCAAGAGATAGTGCCATGGCAATGTTATGAGTATGTGACACACCAGCTCTAGAGTGGTGGACAGTCCAGGAAGTTACAGCTCGTGGACAAACATACACCACGTTGTCACTTCACAGCCACATTTAGGGAGCAGATCTACCCCTATATACGGCACAATCATTGTGCCAAGTGGCATGATCGTCAGTTTTGAGCATGCCTCGCAGAGTTTCTTATTGGTGTGGTCATCTCTGTGATTCATTTTGCAGAGAACTACACCTTCACACCTTTTCAGGAGATACAATCTAAGTATTACTTTCTCAGAGCAAGTAATGGTTATATTTCATAATATTTGTTTTGTGTTTGAGCTATATTACTTATTTGATTTTTTGTGTCCCCGTGTCATTATTCGAGAGTATCATTTCTATATCAGTGATGATCGTTCACATGATGCACATTTTGTGCAACACTGTTTTTGTCTCCATGACGATTTTTTTTCAAGAATGTGGGATCATACGTGGTCAACGATGGGTTTGGTCGGATGGTTGTGGCACACAGTTCAAGTCATTCACAACAATTCTATTGGCTCTACAGGTAGTACTTATGGTTCTGTTATATTCGTAATTAAACTAAATTTACTAGAACATCTTAAAGAAATCAATAACTAAGACTTTGTTTTATGGATTTATAGGTGGCATGTGCAGTCTAGTATCCCAGTGATTTGGTCATTCTTTGAGACTGGTCACAGGAAGGGAGAGCATGATGGTGCGGGCGCGTGTGTAAAACGTGCAAGCGGTTCAAAGATGTGAGCCACGTAGTCGAGTGGTGCTCCCAACATTTGTGTGGGAGTGCAGCATCATCGTATCCCAAACGTGATGCTCAGATTGTGAGGAGATTTTGTTGGCATGTGGATGGTGGCATGATTGACCATAGAGCCTCCCATGACTGCGACACAGTACTGCCTGGTACCTTGGGCTTACATTCCATCAAGAGCACGTCCATGGCGGCCCCCCACGATTTACACACGACGGTTTGCATGCTTCTGTGGAGCATGTATGGATGGCGATTGGTCACATTATGCCTCGAGAGAGGATGGGCAGATGCATGGATACAGACATTCCTCTCCCCTGAGCATCCTTCACATCCAGTGTTGTCTGATGAGCACACAGGTCCTGTGTTCATGGTCAGTTATGATGACTTGACTGATTTGCTACAAGAGGGTGATGTATTTGCTGTTATTGCCGGTGAGGGAAACAGCGAGGGAGTAGACTACTATGTGATGAGTTGCACTAGGCTAAAGTGCATCCTTGACCAGGATACAGTGGATGATCATGGGTTTTCTTTTGACGCCCATAGCATGATTGTGGGGCAGGCCGGGTCTACCAGCAGATTAGTCGACTTCATTTGGGGAGTCTTGAGTTCCAATAGTGGAAGTGGGAGTTAGAGGCATTTCAGTTCTCTCATCTAGTGGTTGCTACCAGGCTAACTCTTGATCGAGTAGAGAGCCGAAAACATAGTTTTTACCCTTGTTTTTAGCTTCGAGTGGATGACCATGGGAGCATTCTAGAGCAGTTGAGAGCTAGAGAGGGTGTTGCTGACTAGATCTCTATTTTGATAGTGACTAAACTCAGACTAGCTGGGTTAGCTCACTTACATTGTACTTAGATTTTTGGGAGTGACTAATCTCAAAATAGCTGGGGTAGTGCATTTTCAAAATACCTTGATCTTTTGAGTTAGTGGCTAAACCCAGAGCGGCTATGTTAGCTCACATTCTGATGTACTTAGTTGATGTTTATATCATTATGAGTTTTCTCATTATTGAGGATCATTGCATTTTAGTTGATGTTCATGATTTTTTGATTTTTTAACACTTTGGCTATCATATCGTTTGTTGAAAATCACCATCACCATATTGTTTGTTGAAAATCACAAAAGTTTGCAAGCACTGGGCACTAATTACTAACCCAAACATGCTCCGATCATGACCAAACTTTGCAAGCATGTGGGGGTGGCCCCCCCCACATGCTTGAAAAGTTTGGTCCCCATTGGAGCATGTTGGGGTACGATGGTATGGGAAGGCCCGGATTTTCCATGACCTCTAAATCACCAAGAGACTTGAAAAATCAACACTGGGCGCTAATTACAAACCCGAACATGCTCTGATCATGACCAAAGTTTGCAAGCATGTGGGAGGGCCCACCCCCACATGCTTGCATAGTTTGGTCCCCATCGGAGCATGTTTGGGTATGATGGTGTGGGGAAGGCCCGGATTTTCCATGGCCTCTTAAGCACCAAGAGACTTGAAAAATCCGCACTGGGCGCTAATTACTAATCCAAACATGCTCTGATTGTGACTAAACTTTTCAAGAATGTGGGGGTGGGTCCCCCCCACATGCTTGCAAAGTTTGGTCCCCGTGGGAGCATGTTTGGGCAGGATAGTATGGGGAAGGCCCAGATTTTCCATGGCCTCTTAAGCACCAAGAGACTTGAAAAATCCACACTGGGCGCTAATTACTTATCCAAACATGCTTCGATTATGACCAAACTTTGCAAGCATGTGGGGGTGGGTTTTTTCCACATTCTTGCAAAGTTTGGTCCCCATGGGAGCATGTTTGGGTACGATGGTATGGAGAAGGCCCGGATTTTCCATGGCCTCTTAAGCACCAAGAGACTTGAAAAATCCGCACTAGGTGCTAATTACCAATTCAAACATGCTCCGATTGTGACCAAACTTTGCAAACCTGTGGGGGTGGGCCCCTCCCATATGCTTGCAAAGTTTGGTTCCTATCGGAGCATGTTTGGGTATGATGGTATGGGGAAGGCTCGGATTTTCCATGGCCTCTTAAACACCAAGAGACTTGAAGAATCTGCACTGGGCGCTTATTACCAATCCAAACATGCTTCGATTGCGACCAAACTTTGTAAGCATGTGGGGGTGGGACCCTCCCATATTCTTGCAAACTTTGGTTCCCATCGAAGCATATTTGTGTACGATGGTATAGGGAAGGCCTGGATTTTCCATGGCCTTTTAAGCACCAAGAGACTTGAAAAATCCACATTGGGCACTAATTACAAATCCAAACATGCTACCATTGTGACCAAACTTTGCAAGCATGTGGGGGTGGGCCCCCACATCGTTTTTGGTAGAAAGTTGTAATTACGCGGAGTTAAGGTAAAAATTTAATGCTTGATCCCATTTACGCATTGTTTTGCATGCTCGCAAAGTTTGGTTCCCATTGGAGCATGTTTGGGTACGATGGTATGGGGAAGGCCCGGATTTTCCATGGCCTCTTAAGCACCAAGAGACTTGAAAAATCCACACTGGGTGCTATTTACCAATCCAAACATGCTCCGATTGTGACCAAACTTTGCAAACATGTGGAGGTGGGCCCCTCCTACATGCTTGCAAAGTTTGGTCCCCATCGGAGCATGTTTGCGTATGATGGTATGGGGAAGGCCCGGCTTTTCCATGGCCTCTTAAGCACCAAGAGACATAAAAAATCCACACTGGGTGCTAATTACCAATTCAAACATGCTCTGATTGTGACCAAACTTTGCAAGCATGTGGGGGTGGCCCCCCCCACATGCTTGCAAAGTTTGGTCTCCATCAGAGCATGTTTGGGTATGACGGTATGGGGAAGGCCCGGATTTTCCATCACCTCTTAAGCACCAAGAGACTTGAAAAATCTGCACTGGGCGCTAATTACCAATTCAAACATGCTCCCATTGTGACCGAATTTTGCAAGCATGTGGGGGTGGGCTCCCCCACATGCTTGCAAAGTTTGGTCCCCATCGAAGCATGCTTGGATACGATGGTATGGGGAAGGCTTGGATTTTCCATAAGAGACTTGAAAAATCCACACTGGCTGCTAATTACCAATCCAAACAAGCTCCGATTGTGACCAAACTTTGCAAACATGTGGGAGTGGGCCCCTCCCACATGCTTGTAAAGTTTGGTTCCCATCGGAGCATGTTTGGGTACGATGATATGGGGAAGGCCTGGATTTTCCATGGCCTCTTAAGCACCAAGAGACTTGAAAAATCCGCACTAGGCGCTAATTACCAATCCAAACATGCTCCGATTATGACCAAACTTTGCATGCATGTGGGGGTGGGCTCCCCCCCACATGCTTGCAAAGTTTGGTTCCCATCGGAGCATGTTTGGGTACGATGGTATGGGGAAGGCCCGGATTTTCCATGGCCTCTTAAGCACCAAGAGACTTGAAAAATCCACACTGGGCACTAATTACTAACCCAAAAATGCTCGGATCATGACTAAACTTTGCAAGCATGTGGGGGTGGGCTCCCCCCCACATGCTTGCAAAGTTTGGTTCCCCCCATCTCGGAGCATGTTTGGGTACGATGGCATGCAGATTTTCGACAAACAATATGATAGCCAAAGTGTTAAAAATTTTAAAAAAATCAAGAACATCAACTAAAATGTAATGATACTTAATAATGAAAAACTCATAATGATATAAATATCAAATAAGTACATCAGAATGAAAATGAGCTACCCCAGCTAGTGTGAGGTTAGTTACTGCCCATAAATCTAAGTACAATGTAAGTGAGCTAACTTAGCTAGTCGGAGTTTAGTCACTACTATCAACAGTAACCCAATCAAAATCATCATCTCTAACTGTTGGTGGACGTGGGCGTCGCGGTTGCTGTGCATGTCGAGGAGGCTGTGCCCGCGGGCTGCAGGGGGTCGTCGAATATCTGCGGGGAGGTTTGCCTCAAAGGCAAGATCATGAGCTGGTGCTGGTATACTCGAGAGCTCACGAGTCCCATAAGCTGCTATAGCCCTCTCCCTCTCTCTACATCATGCTACTGCAAGACGTTTCTGTCTATAAACTTAAAATCTATAATCAAGAATGGTACGTGTCTGCCACTCTACTCGTGTAAGATCCTTTGCTGTAAGGACACACTGCTCATGATGAGAAGCAGCACTACTGCTAGCACCATCACCCGAGGTGCCACTAGGACCAGCACCACCCACATGCTCGTATGCTGTGATCTGGCTCTCATAAAGGACTCTCTGGTATGCATCAAACTCATGTGCACTCCACTCAATCTCTGGAGGCACCTCAGGCTCCTGATCTCTGTCATCGCGGCGGCACCGAGTCCCAAGTCAGTAGTAGCTGAGGTAAAATTAAGAGGCCTACCAGTCCTAGCATCTACTCGAGCGAAGCTTGGGTGAAGATCATCAATGCCCAAAACTCTGTATGTCTCTAGGTCGATGCGTGCATGGCGCAAGAGGGACATGTTGAGAAGCATACCAGTCCTGGGTAATGCAAGACAAATGGAAATAATGTCCACATCCTAGAGCATATCCACCAGTTCTATCAATGTCCTCGATACGGAGAGCGCAGCATGCATCACGGAGGAATGGTGGTGCATCTTGAGGGAGAGGTCATCGAAAAACCTCTGTAAACAGGCCGTGGATATAAATGCAAGTAGGGCACTGTCACGTCTGAGGATCTACGGAACTCTCGAACATGCAACATCAAACAACTGCTCTGCCCTATGCTGTGCAATCCGCTCCATAATCATGTGATCGTGCGCCTCAACTCTAGAACTATCTACCTTAGTCGAGCCTACGCAAAAAAGTAAAGCATAAAAATAATTGATTAGTCTCTCTCATTAGGTATTACTTAAAGAAATTTATAACTTAGGACCTTAATTATAACTCTTTTACGTGCAAGAGAAACCTACCTGCTGGATGCCAGACTCTCTCAAATGTTGTGCCTCTGCAGTAGCTGCCCCTGCCATCTGTAATGCAGCTCTAAGAAGGCGGTCAATCTTTTCTCTCGCCTCTACCAACTTCTGAGTGAGTCTCTCAGTGTGGTAGGTGTGGGACCCTACGTGACACAATCAACCATGCCGTTCATGTAAATATATTTAGAAAAGTACATATAAACATGTAAATAAATGACTAAAAAAACTTAAGAAGTAATAAATATGTAAATACCTCGACATCTATCATCGGTATCGATAATGAGAACAAGCGCAGCACGTGCTGGATGGTCTCTGTGTGGTACTCCGTACGTCTATAACAACCTGTGCCAAGAGCCTCGACTCCCGACATAGGCACAAATGAAGGATCTATAGGAGCTACACGAAGGGCTGGTGGAGGCCGCCTACCCTGGTCCTGGAGATGGCCTCAGCCTCCCCTAAGACAAACTCCGCATATACTTGCTTTGCGAAGTATATGGAAATCTGGTGGTTGTTCAGAATCCTCCCATATGCGGCAACATATCGACTATAGATATGTGCTATCATATGAGGATGCAAACACCGCGAAATAGTAAGGGGCTTGCCTGCTCCAAGCCTCATCCCACAACTATTGAGGAAAAGATCTAAGTAGGCTCCATCCCTAATCAGACCAAGATCGCAGACTTGACGATATGTTAGGCCATGTGACACAGGAGCAATGCGATGGTGGGCTATCCACTCATCTACATAAACAATATTGTGAAGGCTATGAAGGGAGACGAAAGCATCACCTCCAAGTCTGCCACGATATGTAATGTAGACGGTGTGTCTCTAGCACTCCTACAGATAGCGGCTAACTCGCGGTCTATCTTTGCGACGAGGGATGAGGTCCACAATAGACGAGCGGCCCTCCTTGTGACCCTCCTCGCGTGACTCCATGCTAAAACCTAAGCCTAACACAAAGGTCCAATGCTTAGTTCTAAGTAGCACTAATGAAGCTATAAAACAATGCTAATGGGCCCACTAATGCTAATCCAAATCAAGAGAGTAAGGAGAGTGAAAATGACTTCTGACAATGAGGCAAAAAAAAAGTTTTCTGGTTTTAAAACCTCGAGTGGCATCATGTACTTTAGGGTTTGCAAGATGTACGCTTTCGATTTTAGGGTTAGTGAGACAAACGGCCAAGATACACACTTAATTTTAGGGTTGGTGAGGGATGGACGTCTGAGATTTGAAATTAGTATCTCATTCAAGGTACATGGACGGCTTAGATTTTAAGTCATTACCACGATCGAGGTATGTTTGACAGTCGAGATTCATTTAATACCTCGATCGAGATATTTATTTAATAAAACTATAGTGTCACTGATCATAATCCTCCAAAATATCCGGTTGAATCCTAATTTCCAATCATTCCTTCATCGGTGTACCTATGGCATCATTGGCAACCAGAACGCTCATCACCACTTTTTGATAGTTCCTAGCTCATAGTACCCGACAATATAATCACTTATTAAAATCAAGATGGAATCTCCAGCAAGATCAACCAACAGCTCCATATAAAAGAGCCATGGACTCATCCGTTGAGGACCAGCAAGGTCAATCAAGCAGATCCATGCCCGATTTTAGAAAACAATCAGATCCATGCCCGATTTTAGAAAACAACTCTTACTCCTTGTTCCAATATCTTCCACGACGCACGTGTGGGTATCTTCGGCGACCCAGAGCCCAAGCACCATATGGTCAGCACCCTCTAGGATCCTTCGCAGGTGACTTAGCGCTTCACTCATAGGCTGCTTCCTTGGTCCCTCATCCACCGTACCGAAATCTCACCATTTAAATCGAACTGAGGCTGGTAAAGACCTCGGCCGACCTTGCTACATGAGACGTCCTCCATTGACTCTTCGTCACCTGTTGTAACTTTATCAGTTAAGTTACCATGACCTCATTCACAAGACGGTCAAAAATGCTTCCCCAGCATTTTTGACATAAAACAGTCATTTAAAAACAAGTCATAAGTATAGTTCCTATAATGAACTCTCATCTTTCACATTGTTCCACATCCGTCCACATTACTTAATCCATATCCAATTCATATGTATACCCATTCTCATTTAATCACATCATTTTTTATCTCATCACATCTTTCTGCATTTATTCTCATCACATCTCATCCACTCGCATCAACCCATATTCACATCCCATCACACCTCATTCATTTCACATCAATCTCAATTTACATCTCATTCATTTCACATCTCATCTCATTCATTCTTATCCTGATTCACATCTCATCCATTCACATCCCATATCATACATTCACATCCGATTCGCATGACATCACATCTCATTCATTCTTATCCTGATTCACATCTCATCTCATTCATTCTTATCCTGATTCACATCTCATCCATTCACATCCCATATCATACATTCACATCCGATTCGCATGACATCACATCTCATTCATTCACATCCCGATTCACATCACATCACATCACATCTCATTCATTCACTCACATCGATATCACATCCTTTCACATACATATCCACATCCATTCTTCCACATACACAACCACATCCATTCTTCCACAACCACATCCTTTCACATACATATCCACATCCATTCTTCCACATACACATCCGCATTCATTCTTCCACATACACATCCGCATCCATTCTTCCACATACACATCCACATCCATTCTTTCCACATACACATCCACATCCATTCTTCCGCATACACATCCACATCCATTCTTCCACATACACATCCACATCCATTCTTCCACATACACATCCACATTCATTCTTCCGCATTCACATCCACATACATTCTTCCGCAACATACACATCCACATCCATTCTTCTACATTCATTCTCATTACATCACATCTTATCACATCCTATTTTCATCTTATCACATCCCATACACATCTTATCACATTCATTCACATTCTATCACATCCCATACACATCTTATCACATCCATTCTCATCCTATCGCATCCCATTTTACATCTTATTACATCCCATACACATCTTATCGCATCTTTTTTTCACCTTATCTCATCCATTCACATGCTATTCCCATTTAATAGCTTTTTCTAGGTTGATCCCGATAATGGGACTTTTTTTCTAAATTTATGCCAACTGCTTGGCCTAATTAAAGGTTCTTTTTCTCGACGACTATTTCCATATTCATTCTCAATTTCTCAAATGAATTATATTCAATATTCCTCTTTTGAATAAAAGAATTCATGGGATTTACAGAATTCAATTCTACCCATATTTCCACTTTTGATAATTAATCCTAAATTGAATTATACTAAGAATTTATTTTCTTCTCATTTAATTTCTTGGATCTCAAATACCATGGGAATTCCTCTTTTTGCATTTTATTAATTGCATTCCAATGTCATGGGTATTCCTCTTTTAGCATCAAATATTTCTCATAAAGTAATTTAATCTAAAATAAAATACCCATTAATTCAATACGCTAGGAATTTCTCTTTTCCCATCTAAATGATGGAATTTCAAATTTCATAGGAATTTCTCTTTTAACATTTAAATATTTCTCATAGAGAAAATAAACTTATCTAAATTTTATCTTTGAATTTAATTAAAATACTCATTAATTTCAATATACTAGGAATTTCTCTTTTCCCATCTAAATGATGGAATTTCAAATTTCATAGGAATTTCTCTTTTGACATTTAAATATTTCTCATAGATAAAATAAATCTATCTAAATTTCATCTTTGAATTTAATTAAAATACTCATTAATTCCAATATATAGGAATTTCTCTTTTTTCATCTAAATAGTTGAATTCCAATATGGTGGAAATTCCTCTTTCATCAATTAAATTTATCTATGCCAAAAGATAAATTAAACAAAAATCCTTCTTTAATTTTTAAGTAAAATACACATTATTTTAGCATCCCAATTTTTCTCTTACTTCATGGGAATACATGGATTTCCATTGTCATGGGGATTACTCTTTTAACATAAAAATGGGTTACTAGAAATTTCTCTTTTTCCTAATTAACTATTTATGCATAAACATAAAAATTAATTTTTCCATGATTATAATGAGAATCATTCAATTAATCTAGGATGATTAATCCTAGAATATGGTAGGAAGTCCTCTTTTCATATTATGAATTAAAATGATAGAAATTTTACCACAGCTCCGCTGCTATTACTGATAATTCTCAAATAATTTGAAAGCATAAAGTTTAGTAATATCCCTATGATTAGAATAATCAATAATTGGATCATTATCCAATTATGGATTGATTCTTAATTTTACTACATAAATTTAATAGCATAAAAGTATTAAAAAGCCATTATTTTGGCCTCCAATTAAACAAGCATAGAAATCACTTTTAGATTAGAGAAATGCTTCATGAGAAGCTTCATTCGAATTGAGAAAGCCATTCAATTTAATGCTTCTCAAGCTTGAGAGGGGTTAAGAAGAGAAACATTTGGAGATTTAAGAAAAAAAAGATAATAATCCACACTTTACCTCCTAAATTACTTGATTCTTTGATCACAGTAGAGGCCCCCAACCAATCAATTGGTTTGGTATGTTGATGAAGTCTCCAAGGAAGATTGAAGAGAGAGAGAAGCTCCAATCTCTTCAATTTGTAGAGGATTTTTAGAGGATAATAGAAAATATCATTATTTCAGTATAATACTAGCATGGTATAGTTCTCATATTTTTTTACAAAGGGCTAAGGATCTATTTATAGGTGAGGGAGGCCTCTAACCAAGTCCAACTAGTTTCTAGAATTTTCTAGGTTCAGTTTGGCTGAACCTAGAAAATTCTGCCAAATTTAGTTTGGCTGAATTTGGACAAGATTTGGACCTAGTTTGGCTCCCTTTTGATTTGGTTTGATCTAGGAGAGAGGAGAGATAAAAATATCACAATATTTTTGAGTTTAAAACTCCACCACACATGTGAAATAGGCGCCTCCTTGAAGAGCTCCCTTCTCCTTACTAAGGTGTCAAAATTGAATCATTATACCCAAAATATCTCATTTTTTTTAGTAATACTCATAGTTTTTTACTAATAAACCTTGTCCTTAGTCAACTCTTCATCTTATGTGAGTATTTACTCATTTTTAAGGGTTTTGATTTTAATTCTTCAATTTATCTCCTCCCTACTATTAAAGTCCATAGGAACCTTAATTGGACCATAATCCAAAAATTTCTGAAAATCTAGACCCTTAGGCTAAGGTCCTTTATACTTATTTTCAGTTAATTCCAAATGCACATTGGAAAGTTCTTTTTGAATTTCTGTTTCAGGGGAAACCATTTTAGACACTAGGAGGATTTTTATATCCAAAAATATCTCAATTTTGGATTATCTCTCTCTAGATATTTTCTCTCTCTAGGTCAAAACAGGGTAAAATAAAATCTTTCTTTTATTTCAAAGAGGGAAATAATTACAAGATCAGAAGGGGAGGTTCTTACACCTGTACACCTCAAAAGATGGAGGGAGGAATCTTACATCCTACCCCACTTAAAAAATGCGAGATGTCCTCATCTCGTAGGTGGAGTATGATCTCGTTTGTCCTCTTCTTCTTCTTCAATCACTTCCAACGTTACTGCCTTGGAAGTGGATGGCCAATTTGGGAACATCACTCTTTGACTTCCCCTATTCTGAGGTAGAGGTCATGCATTACTTTGGATTAAAATTGCGGGTTGGTTAGACGGTCTACCTTTGGGATTTCTCTGATTTTGGCGGAAAGAAACCTGATTACTCTGGAAGGAAGAAGCTGGAGTCTCGAATCTTGATCCCTGATTTTACCGCCCTGAAAACCTTGTTCCAAAAGGTGTGGGCAATCCATATTGCGATGTCCAAATCCTTGATAGTTATAGCATTTCACTCCCTTGTTCAAGGGTGGAATTCTGAAGTTGAATTCCAAGGGATTGAGTTCCGGGAAAAGGACATTTCTTCCATTCTGGAACTTACCATATCCTGGGCTTGACCCTTATATCTCTTAAACGGTGGAAGGTTGGAATCACCTTCTAGAGCTAAAAACCTTTTGAAAGGTGATGGTGCCGAAAGACTCTCTCACTTGTAGCATGAGTAGTATGATCCGTGTGTAGCTCAATCCAATGGGATTTGCATCCCTTTCGGAGCTAGGGATTCAACCCGTACCGGTGCACGAAAGCTTATCCACGAATGGAGAAAATGCTATGAACAATATTACCTTGACATAGACTTTACACACACAAGCTCAATCTTGCCATAACTCATTCACTCATCATCCCACTCATTCATGCATCCAATACAAGAAGAAAGCTAAGCTAATGCATACACAAGCTCAAAGCATACTTCATTCTCAAGCTCTTACTTCCTTAGCATGCACACAAACCTTGAAGCTTAATGGGACTTGAAATAAACATGCATTCTCAATCACTACTCAAGCAATGCCTTGCCCATGGATAAGCTACAAGCTATGGATAAGCTTAAGCTTGAATCCACTACCACACAAAGCCTAATAGAGAATCCACAAGCATCCACAAAGAAGCATGCATACTAGAGAAATAGAGATGAGAAGAGAGACAATCATCATCTCATTGCATTGAATTAAAAAGAGCATTGCTCATACAATAGTGTAGATGGGGAGAGAGAAGAGCTTGCACCTCTTTGAAAAAGAGGGAGAGCTAGTCTCAAGAGAGCTCAAAGATGAGTGTAGCCCAATGTGTCCCTAAGCTCTCAAATGAGCCACTTTTTATACTAAAACTCCTAAAACTCCCAAAACTTCCCATGTGGGATTATTCTTAAGCCCACTCCCACACTCATCTACAACTTGGAACTCTTTACAAGAGCCCTAAATAACAATGTCAAGTCTCTTGTTTTCCTGCTTGCATCTTTGTGTTGCATCCTTGCATTGAACAATTGTAGAACATTGAGACTACGGTCATAACCTGCGGTGTACAAGCACACTTGCCTTTGCATAGCACTATCTACCACCTAGTCTCACTTTGACTAGTCTTTACTCACCTCTTTTAGCACTCTTTAAAACTCTAATCAGCCTTTCACTTGTATGCTCACGTGTGAGATTGTCATTGCTCGTTTTTTTTTAAATAAAAGGCTTTACTTGTATCCATTGTTTTTTGCTTTTGCTTCTACCGCGCTCGAGGACGTGCGCAAAATAGGAAGGGGGGAGTGTTGCGTGACGAGTGGTGATCAATGCAAGGATGCAACACAAAGATGCAAGCAGGAAAACAAGAGACTTGACATTGTTATTTAGGGCTCTTGTAAAGAGTTCCAAGTTGTAGATGAGTGTGGGAGTGGGCTTAAGAATAATCCCACATGGGAAGTTTTGGGAGTTTTAGGAGTTTTAGTATAAAAAGTGGCTCATTTGAGAGCTTAGGGACACATTGGGCTACACTCATGTTTGAGCTCTCTTGAGACTAGCTCTCCCTCTTTTTCATAGAGGTGCAAGCTCTTCTCTCTCCCCATCTACACTATTGTATGAGCAATGCTCTTTTTAATTCAATGCAATGAGATGATGATTGTCTCTCTTCTCATCTCTATTTCTCTAGTATGCATGCTTCTTTGTGGATGCTTGTGGATTCTCTATTAGGCTTTGTGTGGTAGTGGATTCAAGCTTAAGCTTATCCATAGCTTGTAGCTTATCCATGGGCAAGGCATTGCTTGAGTAGTGATTGAGAATGCATGTTTATTTCAAGTTCCATTAAGCTTCAAGGTTTGTGTGCATGCTTGCTAGGGAAGTAAGAGCTTGAGAATGAAGTATGCTTTGAGCTTGTGTATGCATTAGCTTAGCTTTCTTCTTGTATTGGATGTATGAATGAGTGGGATGATGAGTGAATGAGTTATGGCAAGATTGAGCTTAAGCTGTGTAAAGTCTATGTCAAGGTAGTGATGTTCATAGCATTTTCTCCATTCGTGGGGATAAGCTTTCGTGTGACCGGTACGGGTTGAATCCCTAGCTCCGAAAGGGATACAAATCCCATTGGATTGAGCTACACATGGATCATACTACTCATGCTACAAGTGAGAGAGTCTTCCGTCTCTCCATTAGCACCGCTGCCGGGGAGAAGACTCAAAACCGATTGAGAAGCTTGCATTACTACCACTAATTCTTTTTGTTTTTAGGTTTAGGGTTAGCATGAGGGTGGAATCTCGGAGCTAGTGATTAGAAGAGAAAAAGTAGATTAGTACTTACTTGTGCGGTTGAGATCTACTCCCACTAATGTTTTCTCATTCATGTTTATGCTTTCCATGGTTGCTTTCATCGTTGTGTTCATGTTTTGTTCATAGATTAGAAACGAAATTTGAATAATACATTAAGCTCAATGCAGTATGTGTGAGCTTATTTATTATGCATTAAACTTGTGCTTAATGCAATATTATATAATGCATAATGCACTACCCGCAGTAGTGGAGGCATGAAGGAGAGGCCGGTGCGAAGGTTGGCCGGAGGTGGTGAAGGTGGCCGAAAAAAAGAAGCGCTCAAGGGCTGCAAGGTGGTGAAGAGGCCTAAAGACAAGGTGAGGCTTCACCCGCAGAGCAAACGAAAGAAGGGTGGAGGGAGCAGGTCAAAGCCGATCCGCAGTCCCATTCAAGATCGTGACGGAGGAGGTGAGAGGAGGTCACCGACGAAGTTCACTGGCTGCGGATGCGCGAAAGGCAGGGGCGACAGAGAGGGCCATCTCTGCGGGCAGAAGTGGCGCCATAGGGTCACGTCCACGGCGGCTGCTCTCTGCCCATAGCTTGCAGGTAAGCGCACAACTCACAACGCCCGCAGGGCTCAACTGCACGAAGATCTTCACCAAAACATCCAGGCACTCCAGGCTGTGGCAAGCATAGGCAGCGATTGCCATTGCCACGCTGCCTCCCTGTCCCTCCTGTGTGAACTCTCTGCTCCAAAGAAGAAGAGGGCGAGAAGGTGAGGGGCTGCAGCTGAGAGCAAGGAAGTTGGTGGCATCAGCTCAACCGTGGGTGGTGAAGGCGAAGCAAAGGGCAGCGAAGGCGATGCCAAGCTGGTGAACTGGCCGAAAAAAGAAGGCGAAGGAGGTGGCCGAAGGCCGACAGAGCAAGAAGAATGACTGGCTGCAAGGAGGCGTAAAGAGGAGGCGAAGAGAGGCCGTGTGGCTAAAGGCAGCTGAGAGCGTGGAAGAGAAGGCGAAGTGTCGCGCCTGGCAGCTGAATACAGCTGAGCGAAGGCGACGGAGAGGTGGTTGGCTAGATAAGGCTGCAAGCTGGCGAAGGCTGTGCGCTGCAGAGAACGCAAGGCTGTGAAGAAGATAAACTCCGACAAATCCGCAACAGAGAGAGCGCGTGGCTGTGAAGAAGATAAGGTGGCCGGCCCAAAAAGGTAAGTGTTCTATTTTTTTTATTTTTTTATTTTATTATTTTTTTTGGTTTTTTTGTTGTGTTAGTCTTTAGTTTTTTTAAAAAAATCTACAATTTCTGCATACTAAGTAATTTTTATTTTTTTTGCATTTAAAAAAAACAAAAATAAAAAAACATAAAAAAATAAAAAAATAAAAATAAAAACAATAAAAAAATAAAACTAATTTTAAAAAAAAAGAAAAGAAAAGAAAAGAAAAGAAAAAATTCTGTAAATTATGTGTTTTATTTTGAGTCTCCATTTTTTGCATAATCTGTATTTTTTTAAATTTTTTATATTTTTTTTGCATAATTAGTGTAACTTGCATTTTTTTAAATTTTTGTAATTTTATGCATAATTAGTATTTTTGTGTAATTAGAAAAAAATAAAAAATAAAAAAATAAAAAAATAAAATATGTATTTACACACATATTCATGTTAGTTGCATTTAGTGATTAGGTAGGGTTTAAAAATATATATATATATAGATATTTTAAAAAAAAACCTTAAAATTTAACCTTATGCACTTGCGGTCGGGACGTCTTATAGACACTGCCATAGGGCCTAGGGCACCTTCTAGAGTACCTACGCAAGAAAGTGGGACCCAATCGGTAGGAAATTTGGCAAATATTGCTGGCAGATATTGTTGAAACCTTTTTCGAATCCCAATCTGATACCCTTTCCAGAACAACTAGCCCATTTTCCATGGACAATCTAGGGCCGTCAAATAGTCATCCCTTAGCCCCAAATAGGACACCCACAAGATCTTTTAATCCATTTGAAGTCGACACCATGGGGTTACCACTCAATGTGAGACTTCAATATGTCTACAGGAATGCTCAAGGAGCTGAGATCTTTAGGGATCCACAACAACGGTATCTTGTTAAGATCGCAGATTTTTTCTCAGAGCTTGATAGAGCACCTCTAGTCAATGACCAGGGTAACATGTACATGGGTGGAGATGGTGTTCGCTACGAAGTCACCTATCATCCAGAGAATGTAGACAAATTAGGGGAGCTCTCTAAAAGCGAGTTCTTAGACTTATCAAAGCTTTCCAGAGCAAGGGAGTCTAGAGATGATTGGCTCATTGAGCCGGACATGCTTGGACCATCCAATTCCCAGTCCTCAAAGCCATCCATAGATGATTTACTTTTTGTAGATCTAAATTTAGAAAGGGATAGGAAAGGCAAGAGCAAAATGGATCAGGGGGCTGAGAACCAATGGGAGTTTGTACGACAAATTCTAGTGACAAAGGTCTTACAGGATGACCCACTTCAAAAGGTCTATAAGGACTCTTTAGAAGGATATTATGCCACAACTAGATTGCCAGAGCTAGATCTTCCTCTAGCACTTGTGGTGGTAGTCGAGAAGCTTGCAGAATACAAGAACCGAATCGTTGTTGTTGATAAATGGGCCAATGAATACCGAACCTTAGATTGGAAGGAGATTCGGGAGCTCATGTGGAAAGGACAACCATTATTCATGGAAGTGTTCTCAACAAATACAGATAAACCAGGAGAGACAGCCTTTCTTGGAGAAACTGCTGCTCCTCCCCTACGAGAGCTCATTAGAGAGGGACCCTCAACATCGAAGTGGACCACTGCAAGTAGCCCAACTCTAGCACCAAGATATTATCCTACACCAAAAGTGTGACCACAGATCACACCACAACAATGTTTCTCTCACTATGACAATCGGAGGGTAGGGGGGCCAACTCGGCCTCCCATAAATGCACCTCCTGAAATGCAGGTAACAAGATCTTTGGAGGGGGTTGGTGAGGCAGGTAATAGGGGACCCACACCAATTTGGGATGCATGTGGACCATCTTACCAAAGAGAGGAACAATTCCCACTGAGAGTGAGAGGCCGTAGGCCCTATGATGAGTATTCAAGACAAGTAAGGCCTTCAACTCTTCAGAAACTGGTAAAGAAGTACGAAGGGTCGAGAGATCCATATGACCATGTAGTAGCATTTAGGCAAGCAGTTCGAGCTGAGCAAGTGACTGACAAGCATACGCAAATTGAAGGATTTGGGTTCACTCTTGAGGGAACGGCCCTTGCTTGGTTTCAAGCACTAGAGGCTTCAGACAAATCTCCTTATTACGAGTTCTGGAAGAGAGATTCATTGCTGCTTTTTCCTTGATGGGGATTCAACATGACAGGGTAGCAAACATCTACTCTTTCAAGTAAGGCAAGACCGAGAGTGTTAGAGATTGTGTAAATAGGATGAAGTAGTACATTAATCGTTGCCCAGAAGATGAGAAGCCCACCCAGAGTCGATTAATTTCTCTCTTCTTAAAAGGACTCAAAAATTCAACACTGCATACACATCTCTATGCAAAGAAGCATACAAATTTCAATGAGTGTTGCCGTGATGCTATGGATTTCACAAATAACTTCAAATTCCAAGATGGTTCTGGCACTGAGGTGCAACCTAGGGATCAGTGGGGTGATGACCAAAGTTCAAGGTCTAGTGCGCTAGTAAATCCAGACCAGATAGCTAACCTAGTACTAAGGAGATTGGGACAACTCTATCGCGCCCACCCATGCAGCCACAACAACAGCAGCAGTGTACTACCTACAGGTCCTCATCTTTGTGGAGCATGTGGCGGTAACCATAAAACCGAAGAATGTAATACCTTTTCTCCTCTAGTCACAAACCAACCCACAAAGAAGTGGTGCCAGGCCTGTGCTTGGAACTTTACCCACACCACACAGGAATGTACTCACATTGCAAGAATGAGATAGGAGCGTGAGCAGCAAAGGGGTGGAGTGACTCCACAAATGCATCAACAGTATACTAATTTTGAACGTAAGCCACCGATGGCACAAGAGCAAGCATAACCTGTTCTTGGAGCTCAACCTCCTGCTCCTGGGACTGCTCCTCTGACGGTTCTTGACTACGACAATTCAAATATGTGTAGAGACTTGGTAAACCCAGGCTATGTGGAGGAGGAATATGCATCATATTCATCTAAGGAAAATCTCTTTGAAAGTCCCGCATATCCAAGCTAAGCACTGGAGGCCCAGCGGAACAAAATTCTTTGATGTTGCTAGGCGGCTACCAACCTAGGACTCCAGGCCCCTCAGGTCAATGGCTGCAAAGGAAAAAAGAAGCCTGTAAGATCCCTGTTCCCACCGAGCAATAGATTCAGGATACTAGCAGCGGAAGTAGCACTTCTCGCGCGGGACAGGGGTCCCACATATCCGGATAAGAGACTAATCCGTCGGTTGTTCCAAAACCGAACCCGGAAAAACTTCCTTTACCGGAAAGCACGGGCAATTCCACCAGGATAAATTTATACTCTAACGTAGTCAAGATCATTTCTGATCGAGCTGATCCAATTACATCTATAAGATACTTGGTCAGATCAAGGGAGAAACTTGCACTTGGATCATTGGGATCAACGCTTTTTTCCCATTCAAGAGGCACAGCCGTTGATTCCTATCCATAGAACAGTTACTGTCCGGGATTTATTTTATCTAGCATAAAAACAAAAGTTTGAGTCTCGATTTACGGATCCATCAGTCCAGCCTAACCCCATCCGATCCCATGGGTTAGCCAACCGCCCAACCACTGTCGTGATGGGATCCAATTAAGAATTTGGTTAGGTTTTGTCCCGGGTACCAAGGAAAAGAGTTCCAAGGCCCCCTAGCCGGATGTTTATGCAAAAATAAAACTAGTCACACCACTCACACACCCAATATGAAATTGCCTTTTCACAGATTCAACCAGTTTAAAACAATCCTTTAATAAAACCATAGTATCACTGATCACAATCTTCCAATTTATCTGGTTGATTCTTAATTTTCCCAATCATTCCTTCATCAGAGTATCTATGGCCTCATTGGCAACTAGGACGCTCACCACCTGTCCACACAGGGGCCGTTTCCTAATCCCTACCCCATAATACTCGACAATATAATCTCTTATCAAGATGGACTCTCGTTGAAGATCAGCAAGATCAACCAACAGATCCATATAAAGAGCCATGGACTCATCCATTGAAGACCAGCAAGGTCAATCAACCAGATCCATGCCCGATTTCAAAAAACAACTCCTACTCTTGTTCCAATATCTTCCTCGACGCACGCGTGGGTATCCTAGGCGATCGAGAGCCCGAGCACCGTATGGTCAGCACCCTCTAGGATCCTTCGCAGTTGACCTAGCGCTTCACTCATAGGCCGCTTCCTTGGCCCCTCATCCACCGTACCGAAAGCTCACCATTTTAATCGCACCGAGGCTGGTCAAGACCTCGGCCGACCTTGCTACGCGAGACGTCCTTCATTGACTCTCTGTCAGCAGTTACAACTTTTTCAGTTAGGTCTCCACGACCTTAATCACAAGATGGTCACAATGCTTTCCCAGTAATCTTGACATAAAACAGTCATTTACAAACAGCATTTACAAACAGTCACAAAATACAGTTTCTATATTAACTCTCATTTTTCCACATTATCCCTCATCAATCCACATTACTTATTCCACATTCCAGTTATATGTGTACTCATCCCATCACATCATTTTCCATCTCATCACTTCAGATTCCTTCACATCACATATCATATATTCACATCCATACATATATCTACATCCACATCCACATTCACATCCATACATCCACATCTACATCCATACATCTATTTTCACATCCACATCTACATGCACATTCATGCATACACATCCATACATCCACATCTACATGCACATTCACATCCATACATCCACATCTATATGCATACATTCACATCTACATGCATACATCCACATCTCTATGCATACATCCACATCCACATTCACATTCACCTCCATACATCTATATCTACATGCATACATCCACCTCCACATTCACATCCACATCTATACATTTACATCTACATGCATACATCCACATCTACATCTATACACCTACATCTACATGCATACATCCACATCTCCATTCACATCTACATCTTTACATCTACATCTACATCTATCCATCCACCTCCACATCCACATCTACATCTATACATCTACATCTACATGTATACATCCACATCTCCATTCACATCTACATCTATACATCTACTTCTACATGCATCTATCCACCTCCACATCCACATCTACATCTATACACCTACATCTACATGCATCCATCCACCTCCACATCCACATCTACATCTATACATCTACTTCTACATGCATCTATCCACCTCCACATCCACATCTACATCTATACACCTACATCTACATGCATCCATCCACCTCCACATCCACATCTACATCTATACATCTACATCTACATGTATACATCCACATCTATACATCTACTTCTACATGCATCCATCCACATCTCCATTTACATCCTCATCTACACATCTATTTCTACATGCATACATCCACATCTCCATGCATACATCCACCTCCACATTCACACTCACATCCATACCTCTACATCTACATGCAAACATCCATATCTCCATGCATAATAATATTCTTTTAATTAATCTAGGATGATAGTTCCTAGAATATGGTAGGAAGTCCTCTTTTTATGCTTTGAATGAAATTATTTTATGCGTAATTTCTATAAAAATTTTGCCATGGCTCCGCTACTATGACTGATAAATCTCAATTTTTTTCTAAGGGATAAGCCTCATTATTAAAGAAATAATTAGAATGGTCTCTAATTGGATCATCAATCCATAATGGTCTCTAAGTGGATCATTAAGAAAATAATTAGAATGGTCTCTAATTGGATCATCAATCCATAATGGTCTCGAATTGGATCATTAAGAAAATAATTAGAATGGTCTCTAATTGGATCATCAATCCATAATGGATTGAATCATCAATATACATAAACTAAAAGCATAGGAAAAAGCCATTAATTTGGCCTCAAGCATAGCTTAATCTTGGATTAAGGAAAAGCCTTATGAAAAGCTTCATTTGGATTGAAGAGGGTCATGAGTATGACCATTTCTTAAGTGAGAAAGAGAGAAAAACCATTAGAATTAAATATAAATAGAATTTTATGTAATTCTTTACTATCATTAATTAATTAACTTCAATAGCATTTCAAAAACCATACCAATTAAGCTTCTCAAGCTTGAGAGGGGTTGAGAAGAGAGAATCATTAAGAAATTATAGAAAAGATCATAATTCACTATACTTATCTTATAATTTGCTTGATTCTTTGTTCACGGTAGAGGCCCCCAACCAATCAATTGGTTTAGTATGTTGATGGAGCCACCAATGGGGATTGAAGAAAGAGAGAAGTATCAAAAAACTAGTGAATTATTAAAGAATTCACAGTTCTTGGCTTAGGTAGAGTAGAGTAACAATGCATAAGACATTCTATTTTTTTCAACAAGGGGAGGCTTTTATTTATAGGAAAATTTGAGCTTCTAACCAAACAAACTGATTCTAGAATTTTCCAAGTCAGTTAGGTCACTTTTTGACCATTTTTAGGTCAGTTAAGCTAACTTTTTGGAACTAGACTTGAATGAGAAGAGAGGAGAGATGAAATATCTCAATTTTTATGAGTTTAAAACTCATTCAAGCATGTGAAATATGCACCTCCTTTAAAGAACTCTCCTTCCTTACATATGTGTCATAGTTTTTTTTTACTCATAAACCTTGTACATTTTCAACTCTTCATCTTATGTGAGCATTTACTCATTTTTGGGTACCCAAAATATCTCATATTTTTAATATTGCTCATAGTTTTTTACTAATAAACCTTGTACATTTTCAACTCTTCATCTTATGTGAAATATGCACCTCCTTTAAAGAACTCCTCTTCCTTACATATGTGTCATAGTTTTTTTTTTTTTACTAATAAACCTTGTACATTTTCAACTCTTCATCTTATGTGAAATATGCACCTCCTTTAAAGAACTCCCCTTCCTTACATATGTGTTTTTTTTTTACTAATAAACCTTGTACATTTTTAACTCTTCATCTTATGTGAGCATTTACTCATTTTTGGATACCCAAAATATCTCATATTTTTAATATTGCTCATAGTTTCTTACTAATAAACCTTGTACATTTTCAACTCTTCACCTTATGTGAGCATTTACTCATTTTTGGGTATCTTCTTTTTACAAATTGGATTTATCTCCTCCCTACACATGTATTGATGCTATTGGCCCATAGGAACCTTAATTGGACCATAGTCTAAAGATTTCTGAAAATCTAGACCCTTAGACTAAGGTTCTTTATACCTATTTCCAATTAATTCCAATTGCACATTTGAAAATTCTTTTTGAATTTCTGTTTCAGGGGAATTCATCTTAATTATATGAGATATTTTTCTATCCAAAAATATTCAAAATCTGAATATTCTCTCTCTAGAATATTTTCTCTCTCTAGGTTAAAACAGTTAGAAACAAGGTCTTTATATTTCTGAAGAGGGATTGATTACAGGGGAAGATACTAGACATCAAAAAGGGGATTGGGGGAGGAATCTTACATTCTACCCCACTTAAAAAATGCGAGATGTCCTCATCTCACAAACTGGGATAATTTCGCAAGATGCACGAATATGAGACTTAGAGAAAAATTTTAATCAAGATTAACCACCAAGAAAAGTCTTAAAGAGAGCAAGATTCAAAATAAGAACAAGATTTAAACTTTTTCATTCTCGGAACTTATACAGTAAAGATAGAAGAACTCTTTACACTTCCATAAGCCCGTCCATCATATGGTCACAAAAGCAGTCCTCACAAGCTGCACAAGTATAGGGTAACTCATCTATGGGAATGATTCTGCTGGTTATTGCCGCACCTATCTCAGTGGTATGAGGTGATCTAACAAAAGGACCTCTGAGAGGCAAGCCAAAAACGGGGTAAAGGCATATCTTCTCATGAGGAAGAAAACACGCCAGTAAGAAGACCCGCTCAGAAAACCCAAGATGCCTTGATCTCATGACGCAATAGTATCGGGGACCCAAACCCAAAGCTTCAATAACCATGGCCAAGCAGACATTATTATGAAAGTGCTGCTGACCCCAGGGTGTTACCCTAGTTATGTCTTGATAGGTTCGCCATTTGGTCTACGCTACAGAAGTTCCCAAGTGAGGAAAAAGTGAGCGCTCATACTGTTCTATAAAATCTTTCTCCACAGACTCTCTTGCATCTTGAAGGTGAGAAATCATCATGGATAAAACTAATTCCTGTTGCCAAGCCATGAAGGAGATTAAGAAAGAAAGGAGATTGATGGGAGTAAGATTACTGTGAGCGACAAGTAAAAGTTATGACTTATATAAAGGAAGGAGCTAGCGTAACCTAGAAGCCAACGGTAACTTGCCACTGAAGTTTTACCGTCTTTCCATGATTTGTGTTTGACACATTTTTCTATAGAAGGCATTAAGAATTTTGAGATGAGGAGATAAAAGAAGCTTGTAGGCTAAGTCACCTACTTTCATATTGAATTCAGATATAAGGGTCACAATATCTGGGGGATAACTTCTTATACTCCCCAAGAGATAAAGAACTTCTGGCCCCTCATCCACCGTATGGAAGTTCACCATTTTAATCGCACCGAGGCTGGTCAAGACCTCGGCCGACCTTGCTACGCGAGACGTCCTTCATTGACTCTCCGTCAGCAGTTGCAACTTTTTCAGTTAGGTCTCCACGACCTTAATCACAAGATGGTCACAATGCTTTCCCAGCAATCTTGACATAAAACAGTCATTTACAAACAGCGTTTACAAACAGTCACAAAATACAGTTTCTATATTAACTCTCATTTTTCCACATTATCCCTCATCAATCTACATTGCTTATTCCACATTCCAGTTATATGTGTACTCATCCCATCACATCATTTTCCATCTCATCACTTCAGATTCCTTCACATCACATATCATATATTCACATCCATACATATATCTACATCCACATCCACATTCACATCCATACATCCACATCTACATCCATACATCTATTTTCACATCCACATCTACATGCACATTCATGCATCCACATCCATACATCCACATCTACATGCACATTCACATCCATACATCCACATCTATATGCGTACATTCACATCTACATGCATACATCCACATCTCTATGCATACATCCACATCCACATTCACATTCACCTCCATACATCTATATCTACATGCATACATCCACCTCCACATTCACATCCACATCTATACATCTACATCTACATGCATACATCCACCTCTACATCCACATCTACATCTATACACCTACATCTACATGCATACATCCACATCTCCATTCACATCTACATCTTTACATCTACATCTACATGCATCCATCCACCTCCACATCCACATCTACATCTATACATCTACATCTACATGTATACATCCACATCTCCATTCACATCTACATCTATACATCTACTTCTACATGCATCCATCCACCTCCACATCCACATCTACATCTATACACCTACATCTACATGCATCCATCCACCTCCACATCCACATCTACATCTATACATCTACATCTACATGTATACACCCACATCTCCATTCACATCTACATCTATACATCTACTTCTACATGCATCCATCCACATCTCCATTTACATCCTCATCTACACATCTATTTCTACATGCATACATCCACATCTCCATGCATACATCCACCTCCACATTCACACTCACATCCATACCTCTACATCTACATGCAAACATCCATATCTCCATGCATAATAATATTCTTTTAATTAATCTAGGATGATAGTTCCTAGAATATGGTAGGAAGTCCTCTTTTTATGCTTTGAATGAAATTATTTTATGCGTAATTTCTATAAAAATTTTGCCATAGCTCGGCTACTATGACTGATAAATCCCAATTTTTTTCTAAGGGATAAGACTCATTATTAAAGAAATAATTAGAATGGTCTCTAATTGGATCATCAATCCATAATGGTCTCTAATTGGATCATTAAGAAAATAATTAGAATGGTCTCTAATTGGATCATCAATCCATAATGGATTGAATCATCAATATACATAAACTAAAAGCATAGAAAAAAGCCATTAATTTGGCCTCAAGCATAGCTTAATCTTGGATTAAGGAAAAGCCTTATGAAAAGCTTCATTTGGATTGAAGAGGGTCATGAGTATGACCATTTCTTAAGTGAGAAAGAGAGAAAAACCATTAGAATTAAATATAAATAGAATTTTATGTAATTCTTTACTATCATTAATTAATTAACTTCAATAGCATTTCAAAAACCATACCAATTAAGCTTCTCAAGCTTGAGAGGGGTTGAGAAGAGAGAATCATTGAGAAATTATAGAAAAGATCATAATTCACTATACTTATCTTATAATTTGCTTGATTCTTTGTTCACGGTAGAGGCCCCCAACCAATCAATTGGTTTAGTATGCTGATGGAGCCACCAATGGGGATTGAAGAAAGAGAGAAGTATCAAAAAACTAGTGAATTATTAAAGAATTCACAGTTCTTGGCTTAGGTAGAGTAGAGTAACAATGCATAAGACATTCTATTTTTTTCAACAAGGGGAGGCTTCTATTTATAGGAAAATTTGAGCTCCTAACCAAACAAACTGATTCTAGAATTTTCCAAGTCAGTTAGGTCACTTTTTGACCATTTTTAGGTCAGTTAAGCTAACTTTTTGGAACTAGACTTGAATGAGAAGAGAGGAGAGATGAAATATCTCAATTTTTATGAGTTTAAAACTCATTCAAGCATGTGAAATATGCACCTCCTTTAAAGAACTCTCCTTCCTTACATATGTGTCATAGTTTTTTTTTACTAATAAACCTTGTACATTTTCAACTCTTCATCTTATGTGAGCATTTACTCATTTTTGGATACCCAAAATATCTCATATTTTTAATATTGCTCATAGTTTTTTACTAATAAACCTTGTACATTTTCAACTCTTCATCTTATGTGAAATATGCACCTCCTTTAAAGAACTCCTCTTCCTTACATATGTGTCATAGTGTTTTTTTTTTTACTAATAAACCTTGTACATTTTCAACTCTTCATCTTATGTGAAATATGCACCTCCTTTAAAGAACTCCCCTTCCTTACATATGTGTTTTTTTTTTACTAATAAACCTTGTACATTTTCAACTCTTCATCTTATGTGAGCATTTACTCATTTTTGGATACCCAAAATATCTCATATTTTTAATATTGCTCATAGTTTCTTACTAATAAACCTTGTACATTTTCAACTCTTCACCTTATGTGAGTATTTACTCATTTTTGGGTATCTTCTTTTTACAAATTGGATTTATCTCCTCCCTACACATGTATTGATGCTATTGGCCCATAGGAACCTTAATTGGACCATAGTCTAAAGATTTCTGAAAATCTAGACCCTTAGACTAAGGTTCTTTATACCTATTTCCAATTAATTCCAATTGCACATTTGAAAATTCTTTTTGAATTTCTGTTTCAGGGGAATTCATCTTAATTATATGAGATATTTTTCTATCCAAAAATATTCAAAATCTGAATATTCTCTCTCTAGAATATTTTCTCTCTCTAGGTTAAAACAGTTAGAAACAAGGTCTTTATATTTCTGAAGAGGGATTGATTACAGGGGAAGATACTAGACATCAAAAAGGGGGTTGGGGGAGGAATCTTACAAAGCCAAACTAATGGGTCCCTGTTATGAGTACGGAGAACCCCATTAGGCTCGTGATTGTCTACATTGCTTAAGGCAAGCAGCTCGATCCAATACAATAGTACCACAGTTTCCACTAATTGAAAGATGTTGTCTAGGGTGTTGTGTAGAACACTTCCCAAAGGATTGTTTGCTGAAACCACATGAGGAAGGTACCTCTCAACCAAAGGTCTCACTCAACTTTGTAGGGGTAGTTCCATCGCCACCTTCATCAGAGAATGAGGATGTCGTGCCACTTAGAGTCATGACTAGATCACAGACACAAAATGCCGAAATGCAGACTGATGAGACACCTCGAACTAGGGATGCAAAGGCAAATCTAGTGGACAAGACCCTACATTCCAATAGAAAAAGGACCACTAGGAGGAAAAAGAACCGCAACAAGCGAACTAAGAGTGCATCCACTAGTTCTCAAGAAGTCTCTAAACAAAACATGAGGGATCAAGCTTTTACATCCCAAGAAGTGCATGAGGAGCATCAACCTCTAGTGCTAAACAAGATAAGGCTAGTACGACCGAGGATAGTTCTGGGGGTTCTATTTTTGTGGATAAGGTGAACGAGACTCTAGATGCCATCATTGATGCTCATAGAAGTCGCATTGCAGCTTTATCTGAGCTACCCAAGAAGCTTCAAGAATACCCAACCCCTCGTGAGTGAGGAGAAGATCAATCTAGCTATACATCAGCAACTCATTAGGGAAGCTCAATCAATACTTGAGGAACCACCTCCACCTATCCCTCGGGGCCCAACCTCTCTTAAGCCAACATTAGAAACCATACCAAAAGTGTCATCAAGTTGGGAAATGAAAAGTGAGCTCATCTCACAATCTCATAGTGAGAAGTCTGCACCAATTGCCACCCCATTGAAAGAAGGTATTCTGCCACCACCCCATTGAAAGAAGGTATTCTGCCACTACCTAGCCTTGCCTTCCCATGCAATGATGAAGTTATTGATGCTAATGAGGACATGGCAAATGAGATGTGGGCAGCAGTTCATGAGAAAGTTAATGAGAATATGTCCTCTATTATTTCACCTCCATTCTCTGAGGTGGATTTTACTAGGGGCACAGAAAACAACTTTAGACACCCAAGCATCTAGGAGGAAGTTCAAACAATTGTTTCTCCTAGAAGTAAGCATATAATGAAAACCTTACCATCATATTTGGGAGAATATGAGAACTGTTCTCAAACCTTGAGGATACCCTCCATGCATAGAAGGTTGACAAAGGAGATGGATATGGGTATCGTGCAAGCTATTTTGTCGGCACCAGTGGCTTGTACCTTACCTTTTCTTGATTTGATAAAACTTCGACTTGAGTTGTGGAATGATATTGCCACATGTTTGTCAGAGCAGGTATTGCTACAAAAGGGTCACCATCATTGTACTATACACCCTGAGACAAAGCATGTTATGCCAGTTCCTATCAACAAAGTAGGAAAATTTTGTGAGGACGATCAGGGAAATGCTACCCTCCCATTAGAAGTGCGAAAAGTAGCTTCAACTGCAATACTTGATAGTGGTGTAGGAGTGGGCATTGTGACAAGGTCCATTTGGGAAAAGTGGGGTAAACCAGCTATTAGGAGTACCAGGATGTGCTTGCAGCTAGCAGATGGAAGCTTAGAACATCCCCTTGGGCTGCTTGAGAACATATTGGTCACCACTTGTGGGATTGAATATGAGCACACCTTTGCAGTAGTTAAAGCTACTTTTCACACTTCTAATGGGAGGGTAGCATTCCCTGATCGTCCTCACAAAATTTTCCTACTTTGTTGATAGGAACTGGCATAGCATGCTTTGTCTCAGGGTGTATAGTACAATGATGGTGACCCTTTTGTAGCAATACCTGCTTTGACAAACATGTGGCAATATCATTCCACAACTCAGGTCAAAGTTTTATCAAATCAAGCAAAGGTAAGGTACAAGCCACTAGTGCTGACAAAATAGCTTGCACGATACCCATATCCATCTCCTTTGTCAACCTTCTATGCATGGAGGGTATCCTCAAGGTTTGAGAACAGTTCTCATATTCTCCCAAATATGATGGTAAGGTTTTCATTTTATGCTTACTTCTAGGAGAAACAATTGTTTGAACTTCCTCCTGGATGCTTGGGCGTCTAAAGTTGTTTTCTGTGCCCTTGGTAAAATCCACCTCAGAGAATGGAGGTGAAATAATAGAGGACATATTCTCATTAACTTTCTCATGAACTGTTGCCCACATCTCATTTGCCATGTCCTCGTTAGCATCAATAACTTCATCATTGCATGGGAAGGCAAGGCTAGGTGGTGGCAGAATACCTTCTTTCAATAGGGTGGCAGTTGGTGCAGACTTCTCGCTATGAGATTGTGAGATGAGCTCACTTTTCATTTCCCAACTTGATGACACTTCTGGTATGGTTTCTAATGTTGGCTTAAGAGAGGTTGGGCCCCGAGGGATAGGTGGAGGTGGTTCCTCAAGTATTGATTGAGCTTCCCTAATGAGTTGCCGATGTACAGCTAGATTGATCTTCTCCTCACGAGGGTTTGGGTATTCTTGAAGCTTCTTGGGTAGCTCAGATAAAGCTGCAATGCGACTTCTATGAGCATCAATGATGGCATCTAGAGTCTTGTTCACCTTATCCACAAAAACAAAACCCCCAGAACTATCCTCGATCGTACTAGCCTCATCTTGTTTAGCACTTGAGGTTGATGCTCCTCATGCACTTCTTGGGATGTAAAAGCTTGATCCCTCATGTTTTGTTTAGAGACTTCTTGAGAACTAGTGGATGCACTCTTAGCTTGTTGCGGTTCTTTTTCCTCCTAGTGGTCCTTTTTCTATTGGAATGTAGGGTCTTGTCCACTAGATTTGCCTTTGCATCCCTAGTTTGAGGTGTATCATCAGTCTACATTTCGGCATTTTGTGTCTGTGATCTAGTCATGACTCTAAGTGGCACAACATCCTCATTCTCTGATGAAGGTGGCGATGGAACTGCCCCTACAAAGTTGAGTGAGACCTTTGGTTGAGAGGTGCCTTCCTCATGTGGTTTCAGCAAACAATCCTTTGGGAAGTGTTCTACACAACACCCTAGACAATATCTTTCAATTGGTGGAAACTGTGGTACTGTTGTATTGGATCGAGCTGCTTGCATTAAGCGATGTGGACAATCATGAGCCCAATGGGGTTTTCCGCACTCATAACAGCGGCCCATTAGTTTGGCTTCTACTTTCCTTTGCTGCCATTGACCTGAGGGGCCTGGAGTCCTAGGTTGGTAGCCGCCTAGCAACATCAAAGAATTTTGTTCCGCTGGTTGAGCCTCTAGTGCTCGGCTTGGATATGCGGGACTTTCAAAGAGATTTTCCTTGGATAAATATGATGCATATTCCTCCTCCGCATAGCCTGGGTTTACCAAGTCTCTACACATATTTGAATTGTCGTAGTCAACAACCCTCATAGGAGCAGTCCCAGGAGCAGGAGGTTGAGCTCCAAGAACAGGTCGTGCTTGCTCTTGTGCCATCGGTGGCTTACGTTCAAAATTAGTATATTGTTGATGCATTTGTGGAGTCACTCCACCCCTTTGCTGCTCACGCTCCTGTCTCATTCATGCAATGCGAGTACATTCCTGTGTGGTGTGGGTAAAGTTCCAAGCATAGGCCTGGCACCACTTCTTTGTGGGTTGGTTTGTGACTAGAGGAGAAAAGGTATTACATTCTTTGGTTTTATAGTTACCGCCACATGCTCCACAAAGATGAGGACCTGTAGGTAGTACACTCCTCATTCGCTGCTGCTGTTGTTGTGGCTGCATGGGTGGGCGATAGGTTTGTCCCAATCTCCTTAGTACTAGGTTAGCTATCTGGTCTGGATTTACTAGCGAACTTTGGTCATCACCCCACTGATCCCTAGGTTGCACCTCAGGAACCATCTTGGAATTTGAAGTTATCTGTGAAATCCATAGCATCATGGCAACACTCATTGAAATTTGTATGCTTCTTTGCATAGAGATGTGTATGCAGTGTTGAATTTTTGAGTCCTTTTAAGAAGAGAGAAATTAATCGACTCTGGGTGGGCTTCTCATCTTCTGGGCAACGATTAATGTACTGCTTCATCCTATTTACACAATCTCTAACACTCTCAGTCTCGCCTTGCTTGTTGAAAGAGTAGATGTTTGCTACCATGTCATGTTAAATTCCCATCAAGGAAAAAGCAGCAATGAATCTCTCTTCCAGAACTCGTAAAGAAGATTTGTCTGAAGCCTCTAGTGCCTCAAACCAAGCAAGGGCCTTTCCCTCAAGAGTGAGCCCAAATCCTTCAATTTGTGTATGCTTGTCAGTCACTTGCTCAGCTCGAACTGCTTGCCTAAATGCTGCTACATGGTCATATGGATCTCCCGACCCTTTGTACTTCTTTACCAGTTTCTGAAGAGTTGAAGGACTTACTTGTCTTGAATACTCATCATAGGGCCTACGGCCTCTCACTCTCAGTGGGAATCGTTCCTCTCTTTGGTAAGATGGTCCACATGCATCCAAAATTGGTGTGGGTCCCCTATTACCTGCCTCACCAACCCCCTCCAAAGATCTTGTTACCCGCATTTCAGGAGGTGCATTTATGGGAGGCCGAGTTGGCTCCCCTACCCTCTGATTGTCATAGTGAGAGAAACGTTGTTGTGGTGTGATCTGTGGTCGCACTTTTGGTGTAGGATAATATCTTGGTGCTAGAGTTGGGCTACTTGCAGTGGTCCATTTTGATGTTGAGGGTCCCTCTCTAATGAACTCTCGTAGGGGAGGAGCAGCAGTTTCTCCAAGAAAGGTTGTCTCTCCTGGTTTAGCTGTATTTGTTGAGAACACTTCCATGAATAATGGTTGTCCTTTCCACGTGAGCTCCCGAATCTCCTTCCAATCTAAGGTTTGGTATTCATTGGCCCATTTATCAACGATTCGGTTTTTGTATTCTGCAAGCTTCTTGACTACCACGACAAGTGCTAGAGGAAGATCTAGCTCTCGCAATCTAGTTGTGGCATAATATCCTTCTAAAGAGTCCTTATAGACCTCTTGAAGTGGGTCATCCTGTAAGACCTTTGTCACTGGAATTTGTCGTACAAACTCCCATTGGTTCTCAGCCCCCTGATCCATTTTGCTCTTGCCTTTCCTATCCCTTTCCAAATTTAGATCTACAAAAAGTAAATCATCTATGGATGGCTTTGAGGACTGGGCATTGGATGGTCCAAGCATGTCCGGCTCAATGAGCCAATCATCTCTAGACTCCCTTGCTCTGGAAAGCTTTGATAAGTCTAAGAACTCGCTTTTAGAGAGCTCCCCTAATTTGTCTACATTCTCTGGATGATAGGTGACTTCGTAGCGAACACCATCTCCACCCATGTACATGTTACCCTGGTCATTGACTAGAGGTGCTCTATTAAGCTCTGAGAAAAAGTCTGCGATCTTAACAAGATACCGTTGTTGTGGATCCCTAAAGATCTCAGCTCCTTGAGTATTCGTGTAGACATATTGAAGTCTCACATTGAGTGGTAACCCCATGGTGTCGGCTTCAAATGGATTAAAAGATCTTGTGGGTGTTCTATTTGGGGCTAAGGGATGACTATTTGACGGCCCTAAATTGTCCATGGACAATGAGCTAGTTGTTCTGGAAAGGGTATCAGATTGGGATTCGGAAAAGGTTTCAGCAATATCTGCCAAATTTCCTACCGATTCGTGCGTAGGTACTCTAGAAGGTGCCCTAGGCCCTATGGCAGTGTCTATAAGACGTCCCGACCGCAAGTGCATAAGGTCAAATTTTAAGGTTTTATATATATATATATATATATGTGTGTATGTATGTATGTATGTATGTATGTATATATATATATTTAAACCCTACCTAACCACTAAATGCAACTAACATGAATATGTGTGTAAATACATATTTTATTTTTTTATTTTTTTATTTTTTACTAATTACAAAAAATACTAATTATGCACAAAATTACAAAAATTTAAAAAAAATACAAGTTACACTAATTATGCAAAAAATATATAGAAAATTTAAAAAAAATACAGATTATGCAAAAAATGGGGACTCAAAATAAAACACATAATTTATAGAATTTTTTCTTTTCTTTTCTTTTTTTATTATTTTTATTATTTTTATTGTTTTATTATTTTTTTTCTTTTTATTTTTATTTAGTTTTTTAATTTTTTGTTTTTTTTTTAATGCAAAAAAACTAAAAATTACCTAGTATGCAGAAATTGCAGATTTTTTTTAAAAAAACTAAAGACTAAGACAACAAAAAAATAAAAAAATAAAAAAATAAAAAATAAAAAAATAGAACACTTACCTTGTTGGGCCGGCCACCTTATCTTCTTCACAGCCATGCGCTCTCTCTGCTTCGGATTCGCCGGAGTTTATCTTCTTCACAGCCACGCGTTCTCTGCAGCGCACAGCCTTCGCCAGCTTGCAGCCTTATCTAGCCAACCACCTCTCCTCGCCTTCGCTCAGCTGTATTCAGCCGCCAAGCGACACTTCGCCTTCTCTTCCACGCTCTCAGCTGCCTTCAGCCACACGGCCTCTCTTCACCTCCTCGCCTTCGCTCAGCTGTATTCAGCCGCCAAGCGACACTTCCCCTTCTCTTCCACGCTCTCAGCTGCCTTCAGCCACACGGCCTCTCTTCGCCTCCTCTTTACGCCTCCTTTTCAGCCAGTCAATCTTCTTGCTCTGTCGGCCTTCGGCCACCTCCTTCGCCTTCTTTTTTTCGGCCAGTTCACCAGCTTGGCACCGCCTTCGCTGCCCTTTGCTTTGCCTTCACCACCCACGGTTGAGCTGACGCCACCAACTTCCTTACTCTCAGCTACAGCCCCTCACCTTCTCGCCCTCTTCTTTTTTGGAGCAGAGAGTTCACATAGGAGAGGGACAGCAAGGCAGCGTGGCAATGGCGATCGCTGCCTGTACTTGCCAGAGCCTGGAGTGCCTGGATGTTTTGGTGAAGATCTTCGTGCAGTTGAGCCCCGCGGGCGTTGTGAGTTGCGCGCTTACCTGCTGCAAGCTGTGGCAGAGAGCAGCCGTGGACGTGACCCGTGGCGCCACTTCTGCCCGCAGAGATGGCCCTCTCTGTCGCCCCTGCCTTTCGCGCATCCGCAGCTAGTGAACTTTGCCAGTCACCTCCTCTCACCTCCTCTGTCTCACGATCTTGAACGGGACTGCGGATCGGCTTTGACCCACTCCCTCCACCCTTCTTTCGTCTGCTGCGGGTGAAGCCTCACCTTGTCTTCAGGCCTCTTCACCACCTCGCAGCCCTTTAGCGCTTCTTTTTTTCGGCCACCTTCACCACCTCTGGCCAACCTTCGCACCGGCCTCTCCTTCATGCCTCCACTGCTGTGGGTAGTGCATTATGCATTATATAATATTGCATTAAGCACAAGTTTAATGCATATTAAATAAGCTCACACATAATGCATTGAGCTTAATGTATTATTCAAATTTCGTTTCTAATCTATGAACAAAACATGAACACAACGATGAAAGCATAAACATGAATGAGAAAACATTAGCGGGAGTAGATCTCAACCGCTACTTTTTCTCTTCTAATCACTAGCTCCGAGATTCCACCCTCGTGCTAACCCTAAACCTAAAAACAAAAAGAATTAGTGGTAGTAATGCAAGCTTCTCAACCGGTTTTGAGTCTTCTCCCCGGCAGCGGCGCCAATGGAGAGACAGAAGACTCTCTCACTTGTAGCATGAGTAGTATGATCCGTGTGTAGCTCAATCCAATGGGATTTGCATCCCTTTCGGAGCTAGGGATTCAACCCATACCGGTGCACGAAAGCTTATCCACGAATGGAGAAAATGCTATGAACACCACTACCTTGACATAGACTTTACACACACAAGCTCAATCTTGCCATAATTCATTCACTCATCATCCCACTCATTCATGCATCCAATACAAGAAGAAAGCTAAGCTAATGCATACACAAGCTCAAAGCATACTTCATTCTCAAGCTCTTACTTCCCTAGCATGCACACAAACCTTGAAGCTTAATGGAACTTGAAATAAACATGCATTCTCAATCATACTCAAGCAATGCCTTGCCCATGGATAAGCTACAAGCTATGGATAAGCTTAAGCTTGAATCCACTACCACACAAAGCCTAATAGAGAATCCACAAGCATCCACAAAGAAGCATGCATACTAGAGAAATAGAGATGAGAAGAGAGACAATCATCATCTCATTGCATTGAATTAAAAAGAGCATTGCTCATACAATAGTGTAGATGGGGAGAGAGAAGAGCTTGCACCTCTATGAAAAAGAGGGAGAGCTAGTCTCAAGAGAGCTCAAACATGACTGTAGCCCAATGTGTCCCTAAGCTCTCAAATGAGCCACTTTTTATACTAAAACTCCTAAAACTCCCAAAACTTCCCATGTGGGATTATTCTTAAGCCCACTCCCACACTCATCTACAACTTGGAATTCTTTACAAGAGCCCTAAATAAGAATGTCAAGTCTCTTGTTTTCCTGCTTGCATCTTTGTGTTGCATCCTTGCATTGATCACCACTCGTCACGCAATAGTGCTAGCTTCGGTGGGACCTCCCAAACCTATGGTTTGAGCTCTCACTTGCCTAAAAACACCAAGAAATGAGTGAATTAGAGGCCTTTTATAGAGATGGTTTTTAAGAGCAGAGCCAATTTTAAAATTCAATTTGCAGCTTTGATTAGCTCACCAAATGGGGTGAAACTTGCACTAGAGGGATACTCCAAATATACTCATCTAAACAATGGAATGCTCAATTGTTACCAAAGGTGTTGAGAATTTTTAGAACATACTCTCTCCTACTATAGTTTTCATCTCACTAGTAGCTACTATAGCTACTATTGAGATTTGGAGCTTTGTAAGATGAACATGAACTTTCAAAACATACTCTCTCCTAGTGCAATTTTCATCTCACTAGTAGCTACTATTGAGATTTGGAGCTTAGATGGTACAGTGCTGGTGAATCTGATCAAAACAGTTTGTCAATCTGAGTTCTGAGTCAAAAGTTAGGACAGTTCAGGCAAACTACATCTAAAACAATAAAATAGGTTCTTTGTGAGAGCAAACAGGTAGTTGTCTCTGAGTCGTAAGCAGGATTTGATGGTCAAAGCTTTTCATGAAAGCTTCAGACGGATGCTTGCTGTACAAGCTACAATTAGATACAAAACTTGCCGTGCAAGTTGCGTCATAACATGGTGCTTTTTCTTTTTATTATTTTTGTTTTTTATGGAACTCTAAGTTTTCTTACGTGTATGAGACATGGATCTCCTCTTTTAGAGTTCTAATTTTGGTTCATGTTCTATTCTTTACATGATTACTTTATGCTCGTCGTCTGGTGCATGCCTATTTTGGCTACGTTTCTCATATCTCGTACATGGTCTTCAAGTTTTACAATCTTATCTTGTACGTGTTCTCATAACGTGACATGGCAAACACCATACTTGTTAATGGATTTCCTTCTCGGTAGTGTTCTGTTCCTCTTTTCCAAGGCCAAGCATTCCCTAGTTGGAAATACAAGAAGCTATTAATTTTGGAAGGAGACAAATTGGCAGATAGTGTTCTTGGTATTCTTGCATGCCCTCCTCAACCTATTGATCCACTTCAGAATGATGTTATTATTATCGAAGGTCCTATTTTTGAACAGTGAAAAATTGATCATGCACACTGGATTCGTTCATGATGATAAGGCTACTCGTCGGTATATACTTTCTGCCCCTTAACGATTCACTCATGCTAGATGTTTATCCGTTCTCCATGTCATATGCTATATGGGACTATCTTCTCTATGTTTGAGAAGAAAACTATTACAGAGATTCTGTATCTCCATAATCTGCAAGTTTCAATTCAAGGTAGGTACATCCATGTCTAGTCACATTGAATCATTCAAAGGTATAATGAATCAACTTTCAGGAGGGGATCCTATTCCTCGAACTCAATTGGTTACACACCTTCTTGATATGGTGAAGGATCCTTTGTATGATAATATTTTCACTATATTATCTAACAAGGATTGAATTGACTTTGAGCATACATGTATTTCTTTGATTGAATATTGAGCATACATGTATTTCTTTGATTGAATATTCTCAACGTCATGATCGTCAGATATCAGTAACTCATAAAACGGTCATGATTGCCCAAGAGTACCTAGAATCAGAGACAGCCTTTGCTATCCAGAGACGTCCATTTCAGCAACGCCCTTCTTCCTCCTCCCAATTTACATCTCGTGGCTTCCAAAGAGGAGGTAATTCTTCTTGTTTGAGATTTCCTCAAAAGAGTTGTTCTTATTGTGACAAAACTAGTCACTTGGTATCTGAGTGTTGGGCGCGAGAGTACAATGAAGAACACGGTATTACAAATAAGCAACCTCGTTTATCATGGGTTTCTTCCTCTTTTGTAACCTATGAATATTGTGGGAGCATAAGGCATTCATCCAGTCGATGCTTCAATCAAGAGGCTAATTTGGTTCATTATAATGTCTCTCTAGAAAAGGTACTACATGTTCGTGATGGTTCTCTCTTTATTGTTGATTGTGGTGCTACTGGTAACATGACATATCAATTGCAATGGTTACACAATTATCATAAAATTCCTATCAAGAAAGTGGTTTATCTTGCTGCTGCTGATAATACAACTTGCCAACAAGTAATGGGTATTGGCGACTTATATTTGGGAACTTCTTCCTCAACCAAAATACTGCGAGGAGTTTTATATGTTCCTGATTTACAAAGAAACTTACTTTCTATTGTGCGGCTTGTGGATCTTGGTCTATTTGTTGAATTTGATAATACAAAGTGTCGCATCGAAAAGAATGGCACCACTATTGTAGTTGCTCCTCGACATGGTAATCTCTCTAAACTTTCATTGAATGAGGATGTTGCAAATGTTGTTACAGCTCTAGGAGATCTGGATTGTAAGCTATGGCATCATCAGTTTGCTCACTCAAATTTCTCAAAGCTTCTTGATATTCATCATCATAATCTTGTGAGAGGTATGGACCTCAAATCTCACCTGCATATGGGGATATGTGAATATTATGCTCTAGGCAAACATCATCATAATCCATTTCCAATGTCTACAGATATTCATTCAAATAATCTTTTGGATCTCATTCATACTGATATTTGTGGACCCTTTCCTCCATCCAAGTCTTTCTGTTGTTACTTTATTACTTTTATTAATGATTATTCATGGTATACAAATGTATTTTTGCTACGACATAAATCAGAAGCATTGGACACATTTAAGAGGTACCAAATATCTGTGGAGAATCACATTGGTTGAAGAGTTAAAATTCTACGAAGTGATAATGGTGGTGAATATATTTCCAACTTATTTCATGATCATTGCATCAACCACAACATCCACCATGAGTATACCATTCCATATTCTCCTCAATAGAATGGAGTTGCAGAGCGAAAGAATCGTACAATTTTGAATGCAATCAGATGCATGCTTATTCATTTTGGATTATCTCGCTCTTTTTGGGCAGAAGCAGTATTGACACCGTTTTTGTTCAAAATCATCTTCCAACTACTGCACCTTCTGGTAAGATTCCAATCATAGCTTGGACAGACCAAACTCCTTCTCTTGCACATTTCAAAGTAACTCAAAGGGTTACAAGTTTTGCGATCCAAGTTCTCAAAAGGTAATTGTTAGTCAAGATGCTATATTCAATGAGCAATTGATGGGAGGCTCGTGGTCCGCAAATGATGCTGATGATATAAAAACATTACTCACTTCTTTTCCTTTTCTACTTTTGGACAATGATTTGCATGATGACAACACTCCTTTTGATGGATATTGGAGACAAGTCTATTAATGTTCATCCTACGGTTTCAAAGGAGACTGCTACAGATCTTGATATCTATGTTGATCTTCCTACTTGAGCATAGTGCAAATCATTTATATGGTGATGATCTTGAAACCTTTAATCATGTATTGGCTGTTTGTGAAGATCCTTCAACTTATGCAGAAGCTATGTCCTCTCCACAAAAGGAACAATGGAAGGAAGCCATGGAAGCTGAATATGAGTCTATGATCTCGAAAGGTACATGGGTTCTTACCAATCTACCTTCTGATCATACTCCTATCAAATTTAAGTGGGTTTACAAGACTAAAACAAAGGCAGATGGATCCTTTGATAAATTCAAAGCTCATTTAGTTGCAAAGGAATACTCACAAATTGCAAGGACTGACTATCATGACACTTCTTCACCCGTAGTTCGTAGTACAAGCATTCGAGTACCTCGGGGGGGTCACTATATGTAAAATATCCCTATCGCGTGCGTTCAAGGCCTATATTTTAAATCCCTTATTTGTGAATTTTTAAATCTATATAATATCCCCTTTTCTTTATGAATCTGTAAATTTTTTTTAAAAAAAATTAAATCATACCCTTATGTAAATATATTTCTGTAAGTTTCATAAATTAAAATTATGCTTCTGTTGAACGCACGTGATATTCACATTTTTTTGTGAGTGACCCCCCCCCCCCCCCCCCCCGAGTCGAGTACTACTAGCTTTTGCAACTTAGTTTGATCTCGAAATATATCAAATGGATGTTAAGAGGGCTTTTCTTAATGGAGACTTATAGGAGGAAATATATATGGAGCAACCTAAAGGATTTACAGTCCTGGAAAGGAACATCTTATATGCCAACTTCACCGTGCTAATTTGTATGGACTAAAACAAGCTTCACGGTCATGGTACATCAAGATTGATCAATTTCTCACATCTCAGGGGATTGTTTCTTGCTTCTCTGATCCAAATCTTTATATCAAGCGCAATGTAGATAACCATTTTGTGATATTGGCCCTTTATGTTGATGACACTATACTTATGTCTAATAAACTATCTTTCATGCAACAAGTAAAAAAGGTTTTATCCTTAGCCTTTGATATGGTGGATCTTGGAAACATTGTTGGTATTCAAGTTCAAAGGTATCGTCACAATGGTATTTTGCTTCTTTGTCAAACAAAGTTTATCCAAGATATTGTTCAAAAGTTTGGATTGGCTAATGCAAACACTCCTTGTCTTGCAAGCTCTACTAGGAGTACTTCTACAAATATTGAGGCTGAATCATTAGCTTCAAATCAACCCTATGCTAATCTTGTTAGTTGTCTTCAATTTGTGGACATGAGCACTCATCTTGATATTCTATTTGTAGCAAATCTGTTAGGACAATACTTGTTCTCTCCATCTACAAGACATTGGTCTCAAGCTAAATGTGTTTTGAAGTACTTGAAGGGCACTACAGATTTCGGACTTGTATATCGACATTAAGAAGACATATCTTCATCAACTTCTCTTAATCTTTTGGGTTATTCAGATGCTGGTTGGGCAAGCTCTAACTTGTCCATGCAATCCACCAGTGGTAATTGCTTCTTTATCAATGGTTGTTTGGTATCTTGGGCTAGCAAGAAACAACGTTGTATTGCAGTTTCTACTAGAGAGTCTGAATATGTAGCTGCATTTTTAGCAGCTCGTGAATTTGTTTGGCTTCGACAATCGGTTGTTGATATTGGTCATTCTCCTTCCTCAAGAACTCCTCTTAGATGTGACAACCAAAGTGCTATTAGTCTAGCCAAGGACTACGTGGAACATAGCAAGTCCAAGCATATTGCAGTTCATTATCACTATGTTCGACATGAAGTAAGGAAAGTAGCAATAACGGTAGAACATTGTCCAACTGATCAAATGATTGCAGACATTCTCACCAAAGGACTCCATGAAGCTCGGTTTTACACTTTTGCAATCAGAACTTGGAGTTACGGGCGGCCTCTCTTTTTGGAGATTAGCACATCTCACGTCATGTCAATTTTGTCTAGACTTGTACATAGCCTATAGACTTTAGGACGCTTCACACATTACTTCACATCATGCACATTTATTCTTTGTACTTTGTATGTAGAAGCACATTGCACATGGACTTTAAGGTGGCATTGTACATTTATATGTAGGAGCTCGGGTTTTTCCCTTGTGCTTTCAAGGGTTTTTTTTAACTCGCAGCTCGAGACCTTTATTTGAGTGGGGGTGTTGGAGCTATATATAGCTAGCTCTAACTCACTCTAGGTCTTGCCTATATATATGTTACTTGTTTGTGACTAATATGATTCATTCTTGTGGAGCGTATGTGGTGTCTCTTGTCTCGTGTCTCTCCCTCTCTCAACATGCAATTCTACTGAGTGTCTTCCTCATCTTCCTTTCCACGCTCTTCATTCAATATCACTTTAGGACGAGCGACCAGGACTTCTAGATTGTATCTCTGCACAATCCTCTCAAAATCCACCGCAAATAGTGACAACAAATCTGGATTTTCTTTCAGGATCAAGTCTCTTCTTCGTTGTCTTCTACCCCTTCCAGGTAATTTAGGCCTTCTTCATGTAGCGCTTGGTGGCCCTAGCCAAATTCACATTTCCTGTTGGGATGTAGACCTTCTTTCCCCCCCTCCAGATTATGATCCTATCCGTATCCCAATTGTGCTTGGTCCTTCCACTTTTGAGCCATGGTCCTCCTAATAGCATGGGATATGCACTCGCTATCTTAGTCATTTTGAGGACTATGAATATAGCAGTGAACATGCAACATGACACCAACCTTTTATGGGTATCTTCCTGCTCCCCTACCTGGCATACCAGTTCTCGAGAAGGATTTCCATAAGTGTGTTGAAATATACAAGTGAATAGGGTGTGTGCAAGAACAAGCCCTTGGCAAAACAAGAGGCTGTAAAAGAGAATCTGTAAATGTGAGAGAACCTGTGAAAAGGTGAGAAGTATCTACTAGGAGAGAGAATAAAGGGTAGCATGAGGAGATTTAGGAGGTGTGGAGATATTCTGGGAGAGGTGGAGAGAATCAAGAAAAAGAGGTGGAGTGAACCAAGGAGAAATAAGTGGGATTGGATGCTTGGATGTAAACTCTATAAATTGAGGAGAGAATTAAGAAAAAGAGGTGGAGTGAATCAAGGAGAACTCAGTGGGATTGGATGATTGGATGCTTGGATGTAAACTCTATAAATTGAGAATTTGCTGGTTTTTGATTATCCATGCGTACATTAAGCTATCAGTTAATTGCTCACTAATCACATCTTAATTATCGTCTAATCTCTTTGTTAATGATGTTGATTCTAGCATTTGATCCACCATAGCTCATCACATTGCTACAAATTTAACATGGTATCAGAGCCTAGCCTAGAATCCATTAATCTTATGAGCCCATTATCTTGCTAATCACTTAGCTAATTAGGATTAGTAGATAATTAATATGTTTACCTCTTTTTCAACAACAAGCTCTCTGCACCCCAAGCTAGTGGAGGAGCTTTCTCTCCCTTCATACATAAAATTGGCCCAAACCACTTTAGCCACACATAGCCACAAGCCTTGTGCTTTAGCCCATCAAGACAAATAAGCAAACCGCCAATGCAAGCAACAGAATTTTGCAATTTTTTCAATGCCTCTTTTTCTGAAGAAAATGGAGATCTTGTCTTCCACAGATGCAATGGGTCTAATTCCTCTTGGCCCTAGGGGTTTTCAAGGTGCTCTACAAGCTGGTGAAGAGAGTTTTTTATTTGATCAAGTGTACAGTGAGATCTAAGCTCTTCATCAAATCTGCAGGTGACTTTGGTAAAATAGAGATTAAGCATTCAATGTTTGGTCAAATCTTGTGTTTCTTGGCTTAATCCTCTACTAGACTAATTGCTATTGATGAAATTGAATGGATTTGAGCTTATTTGAACTCTAAGGCCTTAGATCTAGACTCCCGCATACTCTATTTTTTGCACACAAAATAGAGGATTAATTTGCTAATCAATGAAGATTAATCAATACTAATCACTCTATTTTGGTGCAACTGAGGGTTCAAATTAACCATTAGGTATCTGATACAAATCCCTATAACTTCATATTACAATTCGGAGATGGTTTGATACTCCAACCATTCCGTACAAATTTGTTACCGTTGGTTTAATGTAATTTTTTGTAAATTTATGCTGATAAATCTGTTGTAGAAGAGAAATCAAGCTACGAGAATGTAGCGGACTGATAACTTAGTTTACGAGCTAGAATCATGGGAGAATATGGAAACATCTCATTAGTGTCTGGAGAAAGATTAGGGTAACCTAATCATATGTACCCAAAGTCTATATAATGATGCTCATATTCATGAATACATAATCCTCACACTTTATGTTATTATTCTAGTTCTCTGTTAATTACTTTACTTATTGTTAATCACTTGATCATGTTCTTACTTAGGATTAATCCTCTATGATTATGCTTGTGTTTGATCCACCATGAACTTTAACAATGTTAAGGCATTCTTTGGCTAGGATAAGGCAATCTTCTCCAAAGAAGATTAACCACGTACAAGCTTCTAAAAAGCATAAGATTTAAGCCCCTTGACCAAACTCTTTGTTATTTATCCACCTTAGGGTTTGTCGGGTTCATTTCTTGAGTTTTTTTGGTCTTTATTACTTATGCATTACTATTATGCATAATGCATTAAGGTTATTCCATTATGGATTCATATATTAGGCTTCTGTATTATTGCATAAAGCTTAATGCATAATGAGTTAATGCATTAAGCTTATGCTTAATTCATTATTGGAAAAGCTCTATGTAGTTATGCATTAAGATTTATGTAATAATAGATTAAGAATAAGCTTAATACATAATGCATTCATAAGCTTAAACTTAATGCATAGTGCCTAATGCAATAAAGGTTATGCTTAATGCATAATGCATTCATAAGCTTAAACTTAATGCATAGTGCCTGATGCAATAAAGGTTATGCTAAATGCATAATGCAATCATGTATTAAGCATAAGCATAAGCTTAATGCATACTGCTTATGTTTAATGTATTGCATTATGCATTTATGCATTAAGCTTATGGTTAATGTATTATTGTATAATGCACTAAGTTTAATGCATAATGCATTAAGCTTATGCATAATGCATTAGCTTAGTTCTTTATGATTTATTCTTAATACATAATGCTTATACTTTTAATGTATTAGTGTTTTAATGCATTATTGCATAATGCATTAATCTTTGGTGACCAAACGGGCTGATTGGCGACCAACAATTTTTAGAATCCATATTTAATTTTTATAAGTGGAAAATACTTGGGGGACATAAAACATTAATTTTGTTCACAAATTGAGTGATTTTAGAGATGTCAATTTTTGGTCAATTTTGGGGTTTTTCTACATGTTTTGTGCTATCATTTGTAAGTGATTTCTATAACATACCTAACCATGCTAGATAATTTATAAGAGGATCATAGTGGGTAGTTTAGACTACAAGAAAATCGTATGGGGATCTATATAGTAGACATAGCGCAACCAGCATAACTGAAACAGGGCCCGGACAACAAATCGACCCTTAGTTTTTACTAATGGCTTCGTATAAGGGGTAAGATAACTTTATTGTTGTTAGAGACAAGAACTAAAGAAATATAGATCATCAGGAACAAAGTCTGCCATTGGACCATTTTGAGATTCTATGCGGTTTGGATGGTATTCACAAAACAAATCCAACACCACTTTCCAATGTTATAGATAAAAAAACGCATCATCTCTATTTTGGTTAAAGGATGTGTTTTTAAAAAAGATTGCTATCTTTATCTTGTTTGTGCATGGTAATCTAACTAATTATGTGGGATTTTTTTGGGCTATCTTTTCAGAGCCTTGATGTGATTCTATATAGAAGAGAGAGAGAGAGAGAGAGAGAGAGAGAGAGAGAGAGAGAGATTCGGGCCGCTTGGTATTGTTTACCTGCTAGACAGTAAACGAGATTCAATCCCTATGGGAGCCTTATGGTGGAACCTAGAGAGGAGGAGATCGAGAAGGAGGCATACTCGAGAGAGCGGGCGACGTCCAGTGCGGAGGTTGGGTGGACGGGCATCTGAGAAAGCCCTAGATTTTCTATTGGTGAATATCTCTCTAGATTTACATAATTGTACTAGCGATTTTTTTTATCAAACTTAGAAATGATTATGGTTATTTTTTATAAATATCTTCTTTCTCATGAAGTGTGATGTAATTTCTAAATATTTGAGAAATATTGTAATTTTTTATGATTAATTAAATGGAACAGCATATGGGGTACCTTACACCAACCAATCATTCCACCAAGGTAGAGAAGGGGAAGGCAGCCTAGGATCAAAGAAATCTAGGAGATATGAAAATATAAAAAAACCACAAATTTGTTATTGCTAAAGGCATCTTTCATGAGAGTAGTAAAAGAGGTCATGGACAAGGTAGGCTTGGAAGACCACAAAGTCTAAGAAAATTCTCTAATGGCTCTTCATGCCTCTTAAGAGATTTGATAGGGATATTTGAGGACTCTGTCTTGTGCCACATCCATGCTAAGTGGGTCTCTCTAATGTGCAAGGTTCTATAGCTGGCTAGGTGACTCCATGGTGATAGGTCTTTAAATCCTAGTACTTAGTCTTTCTAGTTGTAATGTAGATATGGCTTGCTTTGTAATCACTTTTTGAATAAAAGAATCAATATTGTGGTTTTAATATCTTGTGGAATACTATCTTAAATTTTTTGTTTTCTCAAATTCCTATCTGGTTTGTGTGTTTAAAAAATACCATCACATAAAGCATTAGTTTTTTAAATATTATGGTATATAAAATGACAAATATAGGTGCAGACAATCAATCATGGAATGTTATATGCACCTAGGAGGCCCGAGAGAAGCAGTCAACATTTTTTAATGAAACAAACGCTAGTTTGGCCCATTTTGAGCCCAATAAGTACCAGGGAGGGTTGTAGGGGCTAAATTATGGAGCTAGGAGCCAGGACGATACAACGCGACTTCTTGTTGTTTGATTAGCCCCACAAATGTTGCATCATACCAACCCGACTCTCGGATACATAATATGGCCCCTTCAAATCTCCTTGGTTAAACAACTAGAAGTTACATCGCACTGGTCGGGCTATTGGCTACATAAGATAGCCCCTCCAACCCTCCCTAGTGCTTGTTGGAATCAAAATGGGCCAAACTGACCTTTGTTTTATGAGAAATTATACCTAGTTCTTTGAGGCGTGGCAGGTGTGTTGTCTAGTACGCCATGGGCTTGCAAATGTATAGAACTAAGGGATGTATACATGGAACAACAGACATAAGAAATATGCTTTAACATTGCTAGGAATATGTAAATGGTGCGACATACGCAATGATTACTATGAGTAGTACTTGTCTGGTTGAAGAGGGACAAAGGGGGATTAGTCCGTGTGTCTTAGAAGATAGAGAAGACTTGATCTACCCGGTTGAGATTATAGGAAGAGTTAATTTTTACTTGGATAGTTCAAGAATCATGCAGGTCTACTTGATCTCAAAGGAGACGAATATTTACGGAATAGGAAGATAGGAGAGTTGAGTGAGCAATTCATGAGAAAAGCTCTTGCTAAGGCATTATATTATATTGTTCAAACTATTACTCAAGAATGATACATGGGTTGGACTTTGTCTTGTTTCTGTTTCTGTTTCCTTTTTCAAATCTTTTTATATCTTGCATTCACTCTTAGGTTAAGTGTAGTACTATCTGGATGTGGACTCATGTCTAGATTCAGGGGACGACAGACCCATAAACTAGTCTGCTTGTAGTCATGATGAACTCCCTAAGCTTAGGCAGATAGGTAGCTCAATGTCCTAGTGTTGGCTTATTGCATTGGGCGTAGTTGCATTAGGTGTCGCTCTTCTGGAGCTAACTAGGTGGTCTGAAAACACATAAGTGCTGAGTCTTGTTGACCGGACACCAACACTTTGTTAAATTTTCAGCAATGTGATGAGCTATGGTGGATCAAATGCTAGAATCAACATCATTAACAAAGAGATTAGATGATAATTAAGATGTGATTAGTGAGCAATTATCTGATAGCTTAATGTATGCATGGATAATCAAAAACCAGCAAATTCTCATTAGGCCAATGCCTCAATTTATAGAGTTTACATCCAAGCATCCAATGCCACTGATTTCTCCTTGATTCACTCCACCTCTTTTGCTTGATTCTCTCCACCTCTCCCAGAATATCTCCACACCTCCTAATTCTCCTCATGCTACCCTTTATTCTCCCAGTAGATACTTCTCACCTTTTTACAGGTTCTCTCACATTTACAAATTCTCTTTTATAGCCTCTTGCCAAGGGCTTGTTCCTGCACACACCCTATTCACTTGTATATTTCAACACCTCCCCTCAAGTGAATACTCCTAGCACACCTGGACCCTATACCAAGTTTCCCTCTTACTTGATAGTCCGTGACGAGCGCCTCATCCCTAAACTCATAGTCCTTGACACTCTCTCTCTCTCTATGTGTCCAAGGCTACTACAAGTGTCCGTGACCTTGACTAAAGTGCTCACACATACATCTACCACATGGCCTACATCATCAGTGGCTAAGAGAGGTGGTTTTACTCTGTTGGGGCAGGTTACACTCTCTCTCTCTCTCTCTCTCTCTCTCTCTCTCTCTCTCTCTCTCTCTCTCTCTCTCTCTCAGAAAAGATGATCTGACTCCACTTCCTTGGGAGCCTCCATGAAGTTTGCTTATGTCGTTCCTTCTCCACTGGGTTTGCTGTAGAGCAGTCTCTTTCCATGTGTCCTGGCTTTCCACAGTTGTGGCAAGTGAAAGTCCTTCCTCCTACTCTACCTCTTCCTTGTCCTCGTCCTCGAGAGAATCCTCCTTGGGTGAAGAATGCTTTTTCTTCTCCTGCTGTTGAGTCCAGCCATTTCTTCTCTTTTCCTCTAGTCTCTTGCTCTAGTAGAGCTCCTTCTATCTCGTGTAGCTTCAATTCAGGTACATTCTTTAGTGTTGCTACAATGTTTTCATATTCACCTTTGTCCACACTCTTCAGAAGCACTGCTAGTGCCTCATCATCTTCTACCTTTTTGCCAATAGCTGCCAGTTGTTACTTAATGCTTTTATATCTGTTCAAGTGTGTGATTAAAGGTTCACTTTCCTTCATATCCAATTTGTAGAATTGCATTAACAAATTTATCTTTGAATTTTTAGCTTGTGAGCCAAATAATTTATTGAGTTCATCCCATGCATCTTTTGCCCATTGTATCCCTGTGATGTGATGAATGATTTCATCATTTAAACTAAGTGCGATAAGTCCCAATGCTTTTTCATTCCTTCTCTTCCACTCATTTTTCCCTCTCATCTCTGGGCATTCATCTCTTCCCTTAACTAGCCCCCACATATTTTTCCTCATGAGCAAATACATGGTTTTTGTCTGCCATGTGTAAAACTGCTCCCCATTAAATTTGGCTCTCTTGTGCCGTACTCATGATGATGTGAAGGGGGTCTTACCTCTTGATCCAATTTCAAGATTCAAGGGCAATCTATTGATTGCATCCTTGTATCTTCCAATCCTCTTCTCCATGATTGGACTATTTAGAATCGAGAATGTATTCACCTTTTAGCATAATGCTTCACCCCATCTTCATTGCCTTCCTTTTCCTTGTGGCACATTAGTAATTATTCAATCATCCTCCTCATTGCTCCACAATCGTGGCATGGAAGGATCTATGCGAGAGAGATGTTTATAGATATACATAAGAGACTTACATCAACCATGTCTCTCCATTATTACCTCTAGCCTTGCTCTTTGTCTCATAAAGTCCTTTAAGGTTTTCATGAACCTTTCAAGAAAAACATCCATTGAGCATGAACAACACCACTTCATCACACAACCAAATGCACCAGAAAATGCGATTTGCTAGTGAGAATTACTCTAGGAAAGTTTTCCTTGATCATACACACTACCTCAATAGCATTGATATGAGCCATCTCAATGGATATAGGATCTATATCCTTTAAGTATATGTACCTACATACATAGCAATCATGTGTACTACTTATTATACATAACTTGTGATTGCATGAGAATACCAAATATTAAATAATGTGTCGCCTTTTGTGAGTACCCTCCCTAGCTTCATTCTTTGCCTTCTTCCAGTCCTAAACGGTGTAATTAGTGGACATTTGTTTCCCAATCTTTCATGCAACTCCTTGCGCAAGACCCCTATTATTACTAGTAGATCTCCTGTCTGAGATGCTACCTGCCCAATCTACATCTGTGTACCCATATAGCTCCAATGGTACACTTGCTGCATAAACAATGCATAATCAACAATGGCCCTCAAATACCAAAGTGTGCATCGCACACTGTGAAGATGTGGTTTGTGCGGAACCTCCATAAACTGGCTCTCTAAGCCAATAGTGTAGCTCAAATCTGGCCTACTAATCGTGACATAGATCAAACTCTCCACAATTTTCCTATACATAGTGGGATCCTCCAACACATAACCTGCATCCACACTAAGCTTGCCATTTTGATCTAATGGCACCAAGATTGGCTTACAAATCAACCATCCCATACTTGGACAACATGTCCAATGCATACTGTCTCTGTGATAGCCAAATACCCTCAGGTGTGTGAATGACCTCAATTCCCAAAAAGTAGCACAGATCTCCCAAATCCTTCATCTCAAACTTTTGTTTGAGAAGACTTTTCACATGCTCAATCTCATCCAAGTTGTCATCCCCAACAATAAGATCATCTACATATATTGTGATGATCACAATACCCTTATCACTCTTGCGCACATACAAAGAGTGATCTGCATTTGCTATATGAAAATCAATAGTTACAAGATACTCAGCAATCTTTTCATGCCATGCTCGTGGAGCTTTCTTCAGCCCATAAAAGGCCTTACGAAGCTTACACACATACTCTGGGTGACCTATATCCTCAAAACCTGGTGGCTGATCCATATACACCTCTTCTTGCAAGTCACCATGCAAGAACACATTTTTTACATCCATTTGATGTAAAAACCAACCTTTATCTATAGCTATCGCAACAATCACAACTCTCATAGTAGTTGCAACTGGGGAAAATGTCTCCTCATAAATCAATCCCATGTGTCTATTTATATCCTTTGGCTACCAATCTAGCCTTGTACATGCTTATGCTACCATCACTATTATGTTTCACCTTATACACCCACTTATTATTACAGCCAATAGCTTTCTTGCCTTTAGACAGTGGCACCAAATCCCAAGTCTCATTTCCATACAATGTATCCATCTCCTCATCCATAGATTTCTCCCAACATACATTTTCAATAGCCTCATCAAAACATGTGGGTTCTACAACCTGCACAACTTTTTCCATATAAGCATAGTGATGTACCACATAACCATCATAAGTCAACCTCTACATAGGGTTTGTGACTTTTCCAGATCTTCGTAACTTTGCATTCATGGCTTCCATCATAGGGTTTTTGACTTTTCGAGATCTTCGTAACTTTGCATTCATGGCTTCCATCATAGCCTTCTTCACACTAGGTGTCCTCATTGTTGGAATCGCAAGCTCCTCATCATGGTTTATCTCCAAGCCACTAGAATCTCCATCAATAAGAGAATGCCCTACACAAATATCAGGCATACCAAGGGGCTCAACCACTTTCTCTTTGCCTTTATGTAATGTACCAACTACATTTTCAGGACTGGTATTATGACGCTGGTCTATTAACAAAACCATTGGATGAGGACTCTCCTAGTCCACTCAATGACTGTGATTGCTGACTTGCATTCTGTGCAACCACATTTCCACTTACATCAGTCCTCCCATCATCTTTTTTAGAAGCATACCAAGCTACTCATCTCATCAAATACAACATCCCTGCTTACCCTCAATTCATGTGAAGCATGATTATAACATCTATATCCCTTTTTCTCAAGGGAATACCCAATAAACATATATTTTTCTGCTTTTGGATCTAGCTTGGTACGTAACTCATATGGCACATGCACATATTCAATACATCCAAATGCTTTCAAGTGAGACAAATCACGTTTCTTGCTAGTAAACTTCTCCTCTGGCGTTACATCATGTATGGCTGCAGTAGGAGTCCTGTTCATGATATAAACTATTGTAGACATAGCCTCAACAGCCCAATGGCTATGTGGCATATTCTTTTCTGCCATCAATGCTCATGCTATCTCTGTAATGTGCCTGTTTTTTGCTTAGTAACTCCATTTTGCTGCGAAGTGTATCTACATGTAAATTGTCTCTAAATGTCATTCTTTCGCAAGAATTCAGAGAACTCATTGGAGAAGTATTCTCCTCCTCCATCTGACCTTAGGCACTTCACATGTTTTTGTGTTTGTTTCTCCGCCCATAACTCTAAAATTCTGAAAATGAGTGAACAATTCACTCTTCTCCTTCATGAAATACACCCACACTTTCCTTGTGTGGTCATTAATGAATGTTACGTAGTACCTACAGCCACCCATAGACATAGTCTTCATAGGACCCCATACATCTGAATGCACTTATTCAAGGGATTCCATAATGCCCTTGATCTTCAAAGCATAATCATTCACAGACATATTCTTCTTCTCCATAGTATGAAGCTCATTCTTCAACTGAATCTTTCGTGACTTGGTGTAGGTTTCATACAGCTTTGCCAAGGTGTCCCATGCCTCCTTAGGTGACTTGGCATCCTGTATATGCCCAATCATAGTGTCCTGTATGCTGGTAGAAAGACAATACATGACTTTCCTTGATCCTTGATTCCAATCCTTGAACTCTTTTATATCCGCACACAGCAGTTGGATTAATCTCTGGTATCTCCGGTGCCTCCTCATGTTCACCTTCAATGTAGTCCCAGTAACCTTTTTCCATCAAAAAATTTGTCAATCTAATCCTCCAAGCATGGAAGTTGTTCTTGTCAATCTTCTCTGCAACAATATATTTTATTCCATCATTTGACATCTTTTTTACAACACAAATTTACCAACAATAGCACTCTTGCGCTTGACCTGCACAAAATGATGTATTCTCTATATAGCGGTACTATACTACACCCAAATTGTCACAACAAGTGACTTCAATTTGCATACATACACCTAATGGCAACTTTGAGCCCTCTTTGCAGTACACACAGTGTCTAGACAACCAATCGCCCTTCCTACAGTTCCAAAAATAGAGTTCTGCAGAGAATTGAAACTTACCCGTAGTGCTTGCGAATTGAAACTTACCCGTAGTGCTTGCGAATGCATGCAAACTGAAAAACGGAGGTCCAGATGCGCACAAAATGCATTTTTGGTCCAAAAATATTTTATCCAATGGATAGTATAGTTGCACTGTGTAAGCTATCCTCTCGTGAGAAGAAAGCTCCTCAATCAGAGCTCGTTTGCCGATGCCTCCTGAAGAGCTCCCGACAAGGGGGTAGTAGAAGCCAACACAAAGGGGGAAGAGTAGATAAAGCTCTTACCCTTGTACCGCTTCCTATGCTTATCTTGATTGCCCCTCATACCTTAGCATGAACTGGGCTCTGATACCATGAAAAGATGCAGGGGAGAAGAGAGCTTGAGCTCTTGCAACACACACTGGCACAAACCCTAGAAGAGAACACACAAGGTGAGAGGCTGAAAATTCTTCTTCTTCTTGACATAACAAAAGAGGTCTACAAAGAAGATAAAGTGACTAACACACATAATAGAGTATATACAAGCGTTCCATAATGTGAACACACTAAGAGGAGTGAGTAGATGTGGACTAGTCGTGTATTCCAACATGTCGAATCTCTGGTGAAGATATGTTGGTGCGAGCTACCAACCCCGCTAGTGATATAAATGTCGAACGGTCATGCAAGTGCCTTATAAGTGTCAGCACATGTTGAGCTTGACATCTCAACATAGAACACTATGGGATTAGAACTAGAGGATGCTGAAATCCCAACTCCAAAGGGCACTGACACTTATCATCCCACCAACTATCCCCATACCTCTAGCTGACTCATTTGGACGCTTCAAAACCCTCCCTACTACCTTATTTGGCCCAATTAGATCCTCATTCTATCCTCCTAGCTCACACAGGTCACCAAAAGCTTTGATCTTCCTCAGAAAGGCCTCTTTTGACTTTAGTTGACACCTAGAACCACTCCCAGCTGACACAAAAAGGGTTGATTCTACCTCTAAAATGTCCCCTTTGGTTCCCAAGAAAAAACTTGTCCTCCAGGCCTCCAAAAATGTCCTCTAGCTCTCAAAGCTCACCATATATTCTCAACCCCAGGGGCTTCTTGGACCCCCTCCCAACCCTCTTGTGATCCTTTAGCTGACTGGACCCAACTTGATTCTGACTCACAATTTTGACGTAGAATTCTTCTTCTGAAGCCTTCATAAAAAATAGATCCTTCCTTCGGGTTTCCTCTGACATCTTCCAACCCTCAGGCTTCACTTGTATGGTTAATATATCACTACAATAGCTGACTGCTTATCCAAAGCTGCCTCTGAATAACTATTTTCTTTTAGGCTTGTTCAACTGACCTTGATGAAGCAAATTATCTCTCCTATGTGTCATCTAGCAACACTAAACCATTAAGCCACTCAAACCTAACACATTTATGGCCTTATGAGCACCTAGCTGACAAACAGATAGCTCACAGCTGCCTCAAAATAGACTACACCTAAATTATCATTCAACTCTTCTGGTAGTTGATGAAAGTATTCTTTCCTCTACATCAAGTAACTCTTCTAGACTCTGATAACACACTATTTATACATGAATCCAGCCTTTTGGACACCTGGCTAACCATAGATAACGTAGAGCTATCACAAAAGCCCGTCAGACTACCATGTCTTACGTCACCTAACTCTGTTGTTTGATAGACTAAATTGTCTGCTTTGAGCCATACTCACTACTCTCAAGAAAAAACAAGTTAGAAAAATATCCATACACTATCATTTGATTGTTCTAAGGTCTAACTAACACAAAACTTACCTGCATCTCTTCAATCTATTTTGAGCCAGATGGAAACTACCCAGTCATCAGACTGGCACACACAAAATCTTCTTTTTCATGGATTCAAAGAAAAACACTTATTCACCATAGTTTTAACAACAAAACAAAAGAACTAGTTACAATCCCTCTACCTGCCTGCTTTAGATAAACCAAAAACCTCTTCAAGGTCTCCACAACCTTGAGAATGAGCGCAAACATTAGAGAAGAAATCTCTACAAAACTCAGTGGTCTCCCACAGGTAGACCTCGGTGACATCACTCGTTGACATAGGCTCCAGCATCTGTAGTTGAGGAAGAATTGAAATGGATCATGTCTCTAAACAAAGGTATTCCTCTGAAGTCCTGGGGACACACCACCTTGGCCGACTCCGGTATCTATACTTTGTTGAGATTCAAGCTCGATGTCAGTGTGAGCTTGCTATGCTATGTGCTGGCAGATTAGGTAGGAACATGTGTGAGACATAAATGACCGCGTGTCCAGCTGGTCATAGTGTGTGGACATTAGCTAGGGTTAGTAGAGTGTGGACACAACTTATTGTGTGTTGTGTGGATTATGGATTAGTGCATTATGCTTTGTGTGAGAGTGGACATGGCTTCCCTCTATGGTTAGGGTTTGCAATATACATTAGGGTTTGCTCCTGTGTGTGTGTCTCCTCCTCCTCTACCGTTCTTTCAACATGGTATCAGAGCCTTGTGCTGTTTATTAGGGTTTATGAGTGAGTGAGTGAAGAGGGAGAAGAAGCTGTGAAAAGAAGCTATGAAGCTTGCCATTGGAGCTGTGAAGCTTGGAGCACACCAAATACTATCAGATCTGAAAGCTTGGCCTACCGGGTAAGGTCTTCTAAACATCCTTGAGCGGATTGCAGGTGAAACAGGCAAAAGCAAAGCAAAATAGAGCAAATCAAAGCAAAGCAAAATTCTGGTTTTTGAAGCTTTCCATTAAAGCTTGGGAACATTGATGTATGGTGGAAATACATGTAAATCTGGCAAAGCAAACATGTATCTGACAATGAGAGATGTAATGGCAACTCTTATGCAAGCCCTATTGTGATTTTGGAGCATTTTGGAAGCATTTGAATGTGTGAAAATTCTGGTTTTTTGAGCTCTTACAAAACAGAGAAGAGGAAGCCCAAAATTAATGCATTTGGAGTGAGATTTTGGCAAAAATTGAACCATTGGTGGATTGCACATGTACCTAGGTGTGTTGGGCACCTATAAACATCATCAAACAACTTTATAAACACTCCCAAATCCCCTAATTGCAGGCGGCGCAGCTCAACTAGTGAAAACAGAGCAGAATTCTGGTTTTTTGCATACGAGGAGGTCAATTTAGCATTGGGTGCTTGGTTCCTTCCACAACTTCCTTAGCAATTGGATGCTTTACACTTTGGAGAAGAGGGCTATGTGATTTTTTTGGCCAATGATGCCTAATTGAGCTGGGAATGAGCTGATTAAAACAGGCTGTCCACTGGTTGCAGAGAAACAGAGCATTTTAATCGAGCAATTAATCTTTGGTGTTTTACAATTGGACAAATTCTTCTTACATGGAGTTGATGGACACTATTGCTAAGCCAATGAATGCCTGTTTGCTCAATTTGGTGAAATATTTAAGGAATTAGAGCAAATTTTCTACTGGTTTTTCTGGTTTTTCTGGTTTTTCCAAAAACAGAGAAAGGGGTTTTCAAAAATTGATAATTACACATGTCAGATGGAGTTGATACTCAACATTGAGGTTCATTAGGTGTCAATGCAAGTTGCCTTGACTTGATTGCACCATTACATTGTGATTTGGAGCCTTGAAAGGCGTGTCAATTCAGGGTATCCCGCACTGAGTGAGTCAGTTCATCTTGGATGATTACAGGTTGATTTCCTATATCAAATTTGGAGTTTGTTGGCTATCTTGGAGTATCTGGAACATTCATTGGAGTGTGGTTGAGCTGAGGAAGGCTCATTTACAGATTTGAAGTGTGCGGAAGGTGTACGCATTGAGCAACATGTCGCACAATCCAGTTCAGATTGTTGGTGAAAAGCTGGATAGGAAGAACTTCCAGGCATGGAAGTACAGGATAAAGAGTTTCTTGAAAGGAAAAGGATTTTGGAATCTCATTACAGGTGCTGAGCCAGAGCCTGAGCTACCTCGGCAACCTACACAGCAGCAGCTTATTGCTCATAAGCAATGGTCAGAGAGAGCATTCAAAGTGCTGTATTATTTGTCTATATGCGTTTCTGATGCTATGCTCATACACATTCAGGATGCTGAGAATCCCAAAGATGCATGGGATACTTTGGTCAAGATGTTTGATACAGATACGAGTGCTCGCAAGTCTCAATTGCGACAGCAAATACACAATGTGAAAAGGAATAAAAGGAGCATCCATGATTATGTGCAAGAAATCAAGAAGTTTGCAGATGCATTGGCCACAATAAATGCCCCCATGCCTGATGATGATTTGGTGGATATTACCTTGCGTGGTCTTGGCAAGGAATACAAATCTTTTGATACATCTATCTCAGTGAGGAGTACAGGTCTACCCGACTTCGATGAGTTGGTTTTCCTCTTGCTGGTTGAGGAAATCAAGCTCAGTGATTCATTTCTGGATGCATCTACTAGCCATGATGATGGCAGAAATCAGGCTTTCTACTCGCAGAGAGGCTTTAGAGGCAGGGGGAGATTCGCATCACGTGGACGTGGTGGTAATGGTCGTGGATGGCAGGATAGGCCTCCACAACAGAATTTTCAGCCTTCATATGGTGCTCGAGGTGGTCGTGGATATGCACCTCAAAGAGGTCGTGGTAACCCCCGTGGCAGAGGACGTTGGCAAGGCCAACAAAATTCAATGCAAGATGTGGAATGCCATTATTGTGGCAAATATGGTCATATGGCGAGAGATTGTTTCCGCAAACAGAATGATTTGAGAGGGGGAAGAACACAACGTGGTGGTCATTTTGGTGGAAACTATGCACAACATGGTGGCAACTATGCATCAAGTAGCAATGATGGAACTGCAAATCATTTGTTTGCCATGAAGCATGTTGTGGGTTCTATGACGACAAATGCTGAGAATGATGATACATGGTATATGGATTCTGGAGCATCAAACCATATGACGTGTCATGGTGAATGGTTTGAGCACATGAAGCCTATGGATGTAAAGGGCTATGTGGAAACAGGTGATGATACCCAGCATGTCATTACACATGTTGGAAGTGTACCATTGGTCATGCACAATGGTCAGACAAAGTCTATGTCAGATGTGCTGTATGTGCCTTCGATCACTAAAAGCTTGGCCTCAGTTGGTCAAATGGTGGAACAGGGATTACAGGTTCGCTTCAATGAGCATGGATGCTTCGTTGAAGATTTTAAACATGGATGTAGAGTGATTGCTAAAGGCAAGAAAGAATGAAGATTGTTTAAGCTGGATGCTGGAATTCCTGAGCTAAAATCAGCCATGTTCTCAAAGAGCAGGAATGTGGTACAGGACATTGATATGTGGCACAAGAGGATTGGACATGTCAATATACAGAGATTAAAGAACATGCAAACAAGAGGCATTGTCAATGGATTGCCTAGGTTCAAATATGATGGACATATGCATGTTTGTGAAGCCTGTCAGTTTGGGAAGCAGGCAAGATTGAGGTTTCCTAGAGAAGGAAATATGAGTAACAGGCCACTTGAGATCGTACACAGTGATGTATGGGGTCCTGCACAAAACCCATCTATCAAAGGCAGTTTATACTATGTTACATTCATAGATGATTTCAGCAGGATGACATGGATATACTTTCTCAAAGAGAAGAGTGAAGTGTTGGAAAAATTCATGGATTTCAAAGCTTTTGCAGAAAAGTAGTATGGCTGTTGGATTAAATGTCTGAGGACAGATGGAGGTGGTGAATACACCTCAAAAGCTTTTGAGCATTTCTTGAGGAAGCATGGAATAAGGAGACAGCTGACTTGCAGGTATACACCTCAGCAGAATGGTGTGGCTGAGAGAAAGAATAGAGTCATATGTGAAGTGGCAAGGGCAATGCTCAATGAAAAGAGCATGCCAGATTACTATTGGGCAGAAGCATGTGCTACTACAGTATATATATTGAACAAAACACCTGAAAAGATGCAGGGGGGAAGAGAGCTTGAGCTCTTGCAAGCACACACACACACTCACAAACCCTAATAGAGAACACACAAGGTGAGAGGCTGAAAATCTTCTTCTTCTCTACTCAACACTCAACACACCATATACAAGATAAGAGTACACATAATATGAAAGGTACTCAACCAAATACATACACGGGTTCTCTATAGTGTGAACCCGACTAAATGAGCTAGCGCTATAACTATGCCAGTCTCTAGAGTGGCTGTCACACAGCCTGTCATCCCACTGGCCGCGTATCACCCAAGATCTCACCAACCATGCCAGTGGTGTAAGTGCGGGGCCTATCCCCCAGGCGGGTCATCAGTGTCCACCGCCTCACTAGAGCTCGATATCTCAACACTCCCCCTCGAGCTCAACTCCATCTCATGTACACCAAGCGAAGCCCTGAATCTGCGGAGCTTCTCTGTACCCAATGCTTTGGTGAAGATGTCAGCTACCTGATCCTCTGTGCTGACATAAACAAGGTCAAGGTCTCCTGCCAAGACCTTCTCTCTGACGAAGTGGTAGTGGACCTCTATGTGCTTCGTACGAGCATGAAAGACTGGGTTCCTGGCCAACTGTATACTGCTAATGTTGTCACAGAAAATGACAACTTGTCTATCCACTGATAGACCCAAATCTGCAAGTAGCTTTCTCAACCAAGCTACCTCACATGCTGCCATAGCAGCTCCTCTGTACTCGGCCTCTGTACTCGATAGAGCAACCGTAGGCTGCTTCTTGCTGCTCCAAGTCACAGCAGCACTCCCCAAAGAAAACATGAATCCACTGGTAGATCTTCTGTCTGAGATACTACCAGCCCAATCTGCATCTGTGTACCCATGTACACATATCTCTGTCCCAGTCTCATAGAATAGTCCACAATGTAAAGTAGACTTCACATACCTCAGTATGCGTCTCACAGCATCCAAATGCGGTTTCTGTGGAACCTGCATAAACTGACTCACCAACCCAACAGCATAGCTCAAATCTGGTCTGGTGATCGTCATGTAGATCAAACTTCCTACTATGCTCCTGTACATAGTAGGATCCTCCAAGATCTCTCCTGAATCTGCACTCAACTTGCCATTCTGATCCAATGGCACAGAAATAGGCTTACAGCCTGTCATACCATACTTGGACAACATGTCCAAGCCATACTGTCTCTGCAGTAATCCAATACCATGTGGTGACCTAATCACCTCAATGCCCAAGAAATATCTGAGCTCCCCCAGATCCTTCATCTCAAACTTCTGTCTTAGCAAGATCTTTACATCAAAGATCTCTGCATCATGGTCCCCCATAATGATCAAGTCATCTACATAGATGACAACAAGCACAACCCCTCTATCACCATGTCTCACATACAATGAGAAATCTGCATTGGCTACATGAAAGCCAATAGTGACAAGATATTCAGAAATCTTGTCAGACCATGCTCTTGGTGCTTGCTTTAAGCCATACAAGGCTTTCTTCAACCTGCAAACATGCTCAGGGTGACCCACATCCTCATAACCAGGTGGCTGCAACATATACACCTCTTCTTGCAAATCCCCATGCAAGAATGCATTCTTTACATCCATCTGATGTAAAGACCATTGCTTTGACGCAGCCACTGCTATCACAACTCTCACCGTTGCCATCTTGGCAACTGGGCTGAAAGTTTTCTCATAATCAATCCCATATGTCTGCGCATATCCTTTGGCTACCAATCTAGCCTTGTACCTGTTTATGCTTCCATCACTGTTATGTTTAACTTTGTACACCCACTTGCATCCAATGGCTTTCTTGCCTTCAGGCAATTGCACTAAATCCCAAGTTTCATTTCCATATAGTGCATCCATCTCCTCATCCATAGCTTTCTCCCAACACACATTTCCAACAGCCTCATCAATGCATGTGGGCTCAACAACCTGCACAACCTTTGCCATATATGCATAGTGATGTGCCACATAACCATGATATGTAAATCTCTGCACAGGGTTCTTCACTCTCCCTGATCTTTGCAGCTTTTCATTCATGGCTTCCATAGCCTTCTTTACACCAGGTGTTCTCATAGCTGGGATCCCAAGCTCCTCATCAAGGCTCATATCTGAGCCACTAGACTCTCCATCAACATGAGAATGCCCTGCAGAAATGTCAGGCATACCAAGGGGCTCAACCACTTTCTCTTTTCCTTTACGTGATGTACTAATCACATTTGCAGGGCTGGTATTATGACGCAGCCTGCCACTCCATGGTCTATCAACAGACCCACTAGATGAGGACTCTCCTGGTCCACTCAAAGACTGTGATTGCTGACCTGCATTCTGTGCAACCACACTTCCACTCAAATCAGCCCCAACAGCTTCTTTTTCAGCAGCATACCAGCTGCTCATCTCATCAAAGACAACATCCCTGCTTACCCTCAACTCACGTGTAGCAGGGTTATAACACCTGTATCCCTTTTGCTCAAGGGAATATCCAATAAACACACATTTTTCAGCTTTCGGATCCAGCTTGGTTCTCAGCTCATCTGGCACATGCACATATGCAATGCATCCAAAGACTTTCAGATGAGACAAATCTGGTTTTCTGCCAGTAAACCTCTCCTCTGGAGTTACATCATGTATGGCTGCAGTTGGAGTCCTGTTCATGATGTATACTGCTGTAGAAACAGCCTCAGTCCAATAGCAATGCGGCATATTCTTCTCTTCCATCAATGCTCGCGCAATCTCAGCAATGTGCCTGTTTTTCCGCTCAGCAACTCCATTTTGCTGCGGAGTATATCTGCATGTGAACTGTCTCCGAATACCATTCTTCTTCAAAAATTCAGAGAACTCATTGGAGAAGTATTCTCCCCCTCCATCTGACCTTAGGCACTTAACATATTTCCCTGTTTGCTTTTCAACCAAAAACCTGAAATTCTGAAAGTGAGTGAACACCTCACTCTTCTCCTTCATGAAATATACCCACACTTTCCTTGTGTGGTCATCAATGAAAGTGACATAGTACCTGCAGCCTCCCATAGACACGGTCTTCGTAGGACCCCATACATCTGAATGCACAACATCTAGTGCATTTCTGCTCACATATCTGTTACGTGGAAACACATGCTTTGTTTGCTTCCCAAATTGGCATGCTTCACAGATTTTCTGCATACCTTCCACTTTAAATTTTGGCAGCCCTGTCACAATTCCTTTTGTCTGCATAGACTTCAATCTTTGAACATTTACATGTCCAATTCTTTTATGCCATATGTCTGTGTCTGCAACAACTCCTGAACCATTTGCATACATTGCAGCACTCATTTCAGGCATGTCTACATTCAACGTAAACATTCTGCCCACTCTGTTGCCTTTTGCAACCAACCTGCACTTGTCTTTAAAATCTTCAACATAACACCCATCAGGGTTAAACCGAACCTGCAAACCCTGCTCAATCATCTGGCCAACTGAAACCAGATTCTTTGTTATGTTCGGTACATGAAGTACATCTGCAAGGTACTTCACTTTGCCATCCTGCATAGACAATGGCACATCTCCAATGTGGGCAATTGGATGAGCAGTGTCATCCCCTGTTTCCACAAAACCTGGTCTTTCCGGGTTTTTCATCTCCTTGAACCACTCCCCATGACTCGTCATGTGGTTCGAAGCGCCTGAATCCACATACCATACATTATCTTTTTGTGCTGCATCAGCATTTTCAGACATGGCATTCACAACATGCTGCATAACAAACAACCTTTCATTGTCCTCATTATTTCTGCTTGAGGATGCATAGTTGTTTTGCTGCAGTTTCCCATTTTGCATGTCAGCCTGCTTCTTATAACATTCTGACTGCACATGTCCTGGCTTACCACAATAGTAGCATTCACGTGCATCATTATATTGCCTTTGCCAATTTCTACGGCCTCTTTGACTCCCCCTGCCTCTGAATTTGCCTCTTCCACCTGCGTGTTGTTGTTGTTGTTGATTCTGGGACTGTTGTTGATGCTGCTGCTGTTGGCCATAATTCTGATTACCTGTTCGGCCACCTCCTTGACCGCGTCCACGACCTCCTCTACCTCGTCCTCTTCCTGAACTTGTGTAGAAGGCCTGTTGCTCTGAACTGTTTTTGCTTTGTGAAGACTGTTGGTCTTCACCCAAGTTCTTCTCTTCGATAATCAGCATAGACACCAAATCTGTAAAGTTGGGAATGTTTTCCCGAGTCTGAATAGACGTCTTAAACGCCTTGTATTGTGGCCCGAGACCACGCAGACAGACTTCCACCTTGTCATCATCATCTACTGACACACCAATGGATGCAAGGGATTCGACAATGCCCTTTATCTTCAACGCATAGTCATTCACAGACATGCTCTTTTTCTCCACAGTATGAAGTTCATTCTTCAACTGTATCTTACGTGCCTTGGTATTTGTTTCATAGAGCTTTACCAAGGTGTCCCACGTCTCCTTGGGGGACTTGGCATCCTGAATGTGCCCAATCATGGTGTCCTGTATACTAATGGAAAGCCAATACATAACCTTCCTAGCTCCTTGGTTCCAGTCTTTAAACTCTTTCACATCTGCAGCAGTCGGATTTATATCCGGTATCTCCGGTGCCTCTTCATGCTCACCTTCAATGTAGTCCCAATAGCCTTTTCCCATCAGGAAATTAGTTAGCCTGAACCTCCAAGCATGGAAGTTATTCTTGTCCAGCTTCTCAGCCACAATCTGTGTTATGCCATCGTTAGACATCTTGCCAAACACACAATTTTACCAGAAACTGCACTCTGGTTTTTCTGCACAACTGCTGTATTTTTTGCACAGCGGTACTGCAGTACTCTCAAATGTCACAACCAGTGACTTCAATGTGCATACATACACCCAATGGCAACTGTAGACCTCTTTGCAGCACCCACAGTGTCTGCACAGTCAATCTGTCTTCCTGCAGTTCTTAAAACAGAGTTCTGCAGAGAATCGGTGACTTACCCGCAGTGCTCGAAATCGCCTGCTTTCTGAAAAACGGAGGTCCAGACGCGCCCAAAACGCGTTTTCGGCCCAGAAATTGAAGTCCAAAGGACTGTATAGTTGCCCTATAGCTTCACTCCCGCGAAGAAAGCTCCTCAATCGGAGATCGTTTGCCGGTGCCTCTCGTAGAGCTCCCGACAAGGGTGTAGTCACCAACACAATAGGGAAGAGTAGTTGTAGCTCTTACCCTCGTACCGCTTCTTGTGGTTCTCTTGCTTGCAGCTTAGCCCTTAGCACGAACCAGGCTCTGATACCATGAAAAGATGCAGGGGGGAAGAGAGCTTGAGCTCTTGCAAGCACACACACACACTCACAAACCCTAATAGAGAACACACAAGGTGAGAGGCTGAAAATCTTCTTCTTCTCTACTCAACACTCAACACACCATATACAAGATAAGAGTACACATAATATGAAAGGTACTCAACCAAATACATACACGGGTTCTCTATAGTGTGAACCCGACTAAATGAGCTGGCGCTATAACTATGCCAGTCTCTAGAGTGGCTGTCACACAGCCTGTCATCCCACTGGCCGCGTATCACCCAAGATCTCACCAACCATGCCAGTGGTGTAAGTGCGGGGCCTATCCCCCAGGCGGGTCATCAGTGTCCACCGCCTCACTAGAGCTCGATATCTCAACAACACCTACAGCAGCCATTCATGGAAGCAGGCCAGAGATGCGGCTTACAGGTTACAGGCCAGACATTGGACATCTTAAAGTTTTTGGATGCATAGCTTATGTGCATGTGCCTGATGAAAGAAGAAGGAAGTTGGATCCTAAAGCAGAGAAATGTGTATTTGTTGGATATGCACAGGATCGAAAGGCCTACAAATGTTATAACCCTCAAACTAGACAAGTGGTCATCTCACGTGATGTGGTGTTTGATGAGCTTGCTAGTTGGTATAAAGCAAAAGATGAGGGTGTTATTGAGTCACTTGAGGCCGATGTTCATGTGAACTTGCCACCACAAGCAAGTTCTAGTTCTACTACTATGTCTGGGCCAGCAGCAGAAGCTGAGAGTAGCAGTGTACGTCCATGGTCAAGACGTTTGAGGCATGAGAGTGTAAGCACTGGGAGTAGTGCTATGGATAAAGGCAAAAAGAAAGTCGAAGGAATTGGAATCACAGGATATGAGTCATCTAGTTCTGAGAGTTTGGATGAGGAGCTTGGCATACCTATTTTACGCACACCTGGTGCGAGGCAGGACAGATATGTGCCACCACATGCTAGAGTTACAGGTGTACAGAGTGACCCGCATGCATTGCGGAGATCCCAGAGAGTCAGATATCCTGTTGACAGATTGACATATAGAGATTTTGCTATGCACTATGCATATATGACATCTATGGTGAAGCATGTGGAACCTACATGCTATACAGAGGCTATTGGAGAGCATGTATGGGAAAAAGCAATGGATGTGGAGATGGACGCATTGGTCCATAATGATACATGGGACTTGGTTGCATGACCAAAGGACAAGAATGTTATTGGATGTAAATGGATTTACAAAGTAAAGTGCAAATCTGATGGTTCTATTGAGAGACATAAAGCAAGATTGGTAGCAAAGGGTTATGCACAGACCCAAGGATTGGATTATAATGAGACGTTTAGTCCAGTGGCTAAGATGGGCACAGTGAGAGCAGTCATTGCTATGGCTGCAGCTAATGGCTGGGAAATGCATCAGATGGATGTTAAGAATGCATTTTTGAATGGAGATCTACAAGAGGAAGTGTACATGGCACAGCCAGAAGGGTATGTACACCCTAGATATCCCACTCACGTATGCAGGTTGAAAAAGGCATTATATGGTCTGAAGCAAGCACCACGTGCTTGGAGTGATAAGATGAGCAGATATCTTATCTCACTTGGTTTTCAGATTTCTACAGCAGATTCTTCACTCTATGTGAAGAAGACACGGCATGGGATTGTTTTACTAGTCATCTATGTGGATGATTTGATTATCACAGGTGATCATGGTGCAGATGTGATGCATGTCAAGAAAGCTTTGAGTGGGCAATTTGACATGAAAGATCTTGGTGAGTTGAGATATTTCCTTGGCATTGAAGTGGTGAAAGATCATGCAGGTACTTGGTTAGTACAGCGCCAATATATGTTGGCAAAGTATGGCATGACAGGGTGTAAGCCTATGAGTACACCATTGGAGCAAAATGTGAAGTTGCGGGCTGATTATGGCGAGGAATTGGATGATCCTTCTATGTACAGGAAGATGGTTGGTAGTCTCATATATATGACTATCACACGCCCGGATTTGAGTTATGCTGTGGGGCTAGTCAGCCAGTTTATGCAGAGCCCCAGGAAACCACATTTGGATGTAGTGAGACGCATCATGAGATATGTGAAGACCACAGCACATTATGGTTTATTTTATGAGAGTGGTAAAAGCTTGGACATACATGGCTACACAGATGCTGATTGGGCAGGTAGCGCATATGACAGGAGGTCTACTAGTGGATATGCTTTTACACTTGGAAGTGCCGTGGTGAGTTGGAGTAGCAAAAAGCAACCTACAGTTGCTTTATCCAGTACAGAGGCTGAGTACAGAGGTGCAGCCATTGCTACTTGTGAGGCTATATGGTTAAAGAGTCTCTTGGCAGATTTATGTGAGCCTATTGATGGCAAAGTTGTCATTCATTGTGACAACATGAGCAGTATACAGATGGCAAAGAATCTAGTGTTTCATGCGAGGACCAAACACATAGAGGTCCATTATCACTTTGTCAGAGAGAAGGTGCTGGATGGTACAGTTGATCTTCACTATATGTGAAGACTAATGAGCAGGTGGCAGACATCTTTACGAAGCCACTGAGCAGGGAGAAGTTTGAGTACTTCCGGACTATGTTGGGAGTACATGGGATGAGCTTGAGGGGGAGTGTTGAGAGTCTTGATATCCCAAGCTCATCTACATCTTCATCGGCAGTACATCATGAGCTTGAGAGGGGCTGTTGAGATTCAAGCTCGATGTCAGTGTGAGCCAGCTATGCTATGTGCTGGCAGAGTCTTGATATCCCAAGCTCATCTACATCTTCATCGGCAGTACATCATGAGCTTGAGAGGGGCTGTTGAGATTCAAGCTCGATGTCAGTGTGAGCCAGCTATGCTATGTGCTGGCAGATTAGGTAGGAACATGTGTGAGACATAAATGACCGCGTGTCCAGCTGGTCATAGTGTGTGGACATTAGCTAGGGTTAGTAGAGTGTGGACACAACTTATTGTGTGTTGTGTGGATTATGGATTAGTGCATTATGCTTTGTGTGAGAGTGGACATGGCTTCCCTCTATGGTTAGGGTTTGCCATATACATTAGGGTTTGCTCCTGTGTGTGTGTCTCCTCCTCCTCTACCGTTCTTTCAACATACTTCACCCTTGCTCTAATCCAAACAGCTCCCTTCAAACTGCATTGTCTTCCCTCTAAAAAACTTGGAAAAAATCGTAGGTATTCTACTTGCAACCCTCATCCAACGATGACAGAAGCTACAGAAGACACACTTCATTGTAGATTCTTCATTGGTGGTCTCTCGAGCCCACCACCCCTTTGGATCTCTCCTTGAAAATCTACTTCCCCATGTGGAGCCCGTCACTGCCTCCTTGCCTTATTCCAAAAAGTAGCACCACCCATCACTTTCATTCTTCCATACTGTTTCTATTTCAATCTCAAGCATGAGCTCTTATATCTGTTTTGATGCCACGTCGCTTTTTACCACCTTTGTACCTTCTCACACCATCTTATCCAATCTTCTTTCATCACTATACCATGTTTGGGGGTCATGGATTTGCCTCACATATAGCCCTCCCCCCATGGTGAAACACATTCATGTGTTTCACTATCACCTTGGCATTTCAAACTTCTCTCTTCTGCAAACTGTATAGACATGATCCATTTCAATTTTTCCTCAACTACTACAGATAAGAGTGGTCAAACTATCACCAATCTATACAGTTCTATTTACAGTATCAATAGCAACATCCAACTCTTCTATCCCCTCCTGGATCAAAGGGGAAAAAAAGTACCATCCAATTAACTTGATCCATCCACCTAGATCAAAAATATGCAAGCATCCTGAAATCACCCCCTTGGCCTTATCCCTATATCAAACAACATCATCAACCAAGCAAGCTTACCATTGAGCCTCCTGTCAATTCTAATACCTACATGTAATTCAAAAAATTATGCAACACTTTGTACCTGCATCAAACCTTCACACCCATTTCTTCTCAACGCATCCTCATCCACATAGAAAACCTCCCCAACTGGATCATCCTTGAACACTACCCTTCAAATCCTCTAAACAACCCAAGTCTGTAACCTATAGCACTCTCTAGACATTATCCAAAGACTACTCATGCCACAAACTTCTCGCAGCTTCCAAAACCTCATCATCATTGGCATTCACTACACCACTCTCATCAGCATCCGCCTGTTGATCACCTATACCCACAAATTCTTTAAACATAGCATCAACATCTTCCAAGGCGTTATTTATCAAGACATCCTTGGCACTAACCTGGATATTATCATGCACTCTGGGTTGTTGGACCATGCTAGCACTGTCATCACCTATATCATCATAGAAAGGCATTTGTAACAAACTCTCATCCTCACATTCTTCCACATCACCAAACCAACCGGCAGGCTTCTCCACACTATCCCCAATACACTCTCCTGTATTCACTTGGGCATCCACGAGTTTGACATCATCTAAATCTAGAGAGGCTTCAAACAAAGCAGAGATGTCTTCCAAGACATCATCCACATATGGAAGCATATTCTCAACCATGCGAATACCATCATCCATTGTATCATCATAGAATGGCAACTCTACCAAGAACTTCACCTCCTACTCTACCACATCATATAAGGGTGGTTGCAAGATGAGGGTACTCACTTTCGTTCACTCTCTCTAAAATTGGGACATCCATGCATCTCGGGCGGAGTACCTCGATCGTGATAGTGCCGCGAATTAAAACACGACACGTGCCTCCCAAGCCTAAATCGACATATCTCGATCGAGATGCCAACTAATGCCACGCTAGCAAGTCCGGGGTTCCAGGCGTCATCCATGTCACCAATACATGTCACCGCCACCACATTATCTCGATCGAGATATCTATGCCACTCGGATCCACATCAGGGCCACGCTGTATCCCCCTAGGCATATTTGACTAGCACATCTCCATCGTCCACGTATCTCAAACGAGAAATTAACATCAAATCGCGACCATTCATTGTTCGAGGTAATGGGATACAATCTCCACCGTCCCCATATCTCGATCGAGATACTGAGATCAAATCTCAACCGTCCAAATATCTCGATCGAGATACAGAGATACAATCTGCACCGTCCAAATATCTCGATCGAGATACGTAGATGCAATATCCACCGTCCAATTATCTCGATCGAGATACGTAAACGCAATCTATACCGTCCATTCACGTACGTTGGAAGATGCGATCTCGGCCGTTTAAATATCTCGATCGAGGTATATAATGAATCTTGACCGTCGACATACCTTGTCGTGGTAATGACTTTAAATCGTGGCCGTCCATGTACCTCGAACGAGATAGTAATATCAAATCTCAGCCGTCGATCCTTCCCCAACCCTAAAATTAAGTGTGTATCTTGGCCGTATGTTGCACTAACCCTAATATCCAGAGCGTTAATCTTGCAAACCCTAAATTGCATGATGTTACCGAACCTCGATCGAGGTTATAAAACCGGAAAACTTCTTTTTTGCCTCATTGTCACAAGTCGTTTTCACTCTCCTTGCTCTCTTGATTTGGATTAGCATTAGTGAGCCCATTAGCATTGTTTTATAGCTTCATTAGTGCTACTTAGCATTAAGCATTAGACCCTTCACATTAGACCCTTCACATTGGACCTTTGTGTTTGGCTTAGGTTTTAGCATGGAGTCACACGAGGAGGTCCACGAGGAGGGCCGCTCATCTATTGCGAACCTCATCGCGGAGATAGACCGCGAGTTAGCGGCTATCCGTAGGAGTGCTAGAGACACACCGTCTACATTACATATCGTGGCAGACTTGGAGGCGATGCTTGCGTCCCTTCGTAGCCTTCACGATATTGTTTATGTAGATGAGTGGATAGCCCACCATCGCACTGCTCCTGTGTCACATGGCCTGACATATCGTCAGGTCTGTGATCTTGCTCCTATTAGGGATGGAGCCTACCTAGATCTTTTCCTCGAGGGATGAGGCCTGGGGCGGGCAAGCCCCTTACTATTTCGCAGTGTTCGCATCCTCGTATGGCGGCACATATCTATAGTCGATATGTTGCCGCATATGGGATGATGCCGAACAACCGCCAGATTCCCATATACTTCGCAAAGCAATTATATGCGGAGTTTATCTTAGGGGAGGAGGTGGATTACACCAGTCATCGTCCGGGTGGTGGTGCTGGCCGAGGCCGTCTCCAGGACCAGGGTAGGCGGCCTCCACCAGCCCTTCATGTAGCACCTACCACAGATCCTTCATTTGTGCCATTGTCGACAGTAGAGGCTCTTGGCACCCAGGTCGGCATTGACGTACGGAGTACCACGGAGAGCATCCAGCACGTGGTGCGCCTGTTCTCACGATCTATACCGACGACAAATGTCGAGGTATTTACATATATATTACGTCTTAAGTTTTTTTGGTCATTTATCTACATGTTTGTATATACTTTTCTATATTTTTACATGAGCAGCATGCTCGGGGGGGTCACTCGTATAAATATGTAAGTATCACGTGGGTTCAACAGAAGGACATTTTAAATATTTAAAACTTACAGAAATATATTTACAGAGGGGATTTATTTATTGTATTTTAAAAAAAAAATTACAGATTTGAATAGGAAAGGATACATTATATTCACTAAAAAATTCACAGATAAGGGACTTTTTAAATAGGCCTTGAACGCACGTGATATAGAGGATTTACATATAGTGACCCCCCGAGGCAGCATGGTTGATTGTGTCACGTAGGTTCCCACACCTACCACTGAGAGACTCACGTGTGGTAGAGGCAAGAGCGGAGATTGACCACCTCAGAGTTGCATTACAGATGGCAGAGGCAGCTACTGCAGAGGCACAGCATCTGAGAGAGTCTGACATCCAGCAGGTAGGTTTCTCTTGCACGTAAAAGAGTTATAATTAAGGTCCTAAGTTATAAATTTCTTTAAGTAATACCTAATGAGAGACTAATCAATTATTTTAATGCTTTACTTTTTTGCATAGGCTCGGACCGAGGTAGAGAGCTCTAGAGCTGAGGCACAGCATCATCAGATTATGGAGCAGATTGCCCAGCATAGGGCAGAGCAGTTGATGCTGCATGTTCGAGAGTTTCGTAGATCCTCGGACGTGACAGTGCCTTACCTACCTTTATATCCACGGCCTGTCTCACAGAGGTTTTTCGACGACCTCTCCCGCAGGATGCACCACCCTTCCTACGTGATGCGTGCTGCGCTTTATGTATCGAGGACATTGATAGTACAGGTGGATATGCCCTGGGATGTGGACATATTTTCCACTTGTCTTGCATCACCCAGGAGCTAGTCCGGTTCTCAGCATGCCCCTCCTGCCATGCAGCACGCGTCGACCTAGCGACGTACAGGGTTTTGGGCATCGATGATCTTCACCCAGGCCTCGTTCGAGTAGATGCTAGGACTGGCAGGCCTATTGATTTTACATCAGCTATTGACTTGGGACTCGACGCCTTCGATGATAGAGCCCAGGAGCCTGAGGTGCCTCCTGAGATAGAGTGGAGCTCACATGAGTTTGATGCTTACCAGAGAGTCCTACATGAGAGCCAGATCACAGCATATGAGCGCGTGGGTGGTGCTGGTCCTAGTAGCACCTCGGGTGATGGTGCTAGGCAGCAGTGCTGCTTCTCATGAGCAGCGTGTCCTTACAGCAGAGGAGCTTACACGAGCAAAGTGGCAGACACGTACCATTGCAGATTATAGATTTTGGGTTTACAGACAGAGGCGTCTTGCATTAGCACGACGTAGAGAGAGAGAGAGGGCCATAGCAGCTTTTGGGACTCGTGAGCTCCCGAGTACACCGGCACCAGCTCACGATCCTGCCTTTGAGGCAGACCTCCCCGCAGACATTCGACGACCCCCGCAGCCGGCACAGCCTCCTCGACGTGCACAGCAGCCTCGACGCGCACGTCGATCGGCAGTTAGAGATGACGATTTTGATTGGGTTGCCGTTGATAGTGACTAAACTCAGACTAGCTGGGTTAGCTCACTTACATTGTACTTAGATTTTTGGGCAGTGACTAACCTCAGACTAGCTAGGGTAGCTCATTTTCATTCTGATGTACTTATTTGATGTTTATATCATTATGAGGTTTTTAATTATTGAGTATCATTACATTTTAGTTGATCTTCTTGATTTTATTATATTTTTTAACACTTTGGCTATCATATTGTTTGTTGAAAATCTCCATGCCATCGTACCCAAACATGCTCTGATGGGGACCAAACTTTACAAGCACGGGGCGGGCACCCACCCCCACATGCTTGCAAAGTTTGGTCACAATCAGAGCATGTTTGGATTGGTAATTAGCGCCCAGTGCGGGTTTTTGAAGTCTCTTGGTGCTTAAGAGGCCATGGAAAATCCGGGCCTTCCCCATACCATCGTACCCAAACATGCTCCGATGGGGACCAAACTTTGCAAGCATGTGGGGGTGGGTCCCCCCCACATGCTTGCAATGTTTGGTCACAATAAGAGCATGTTTGGATTGGTAATTAGCACCCAGTGCGGGTTTTTGAAGTCTCTTGGTGCTTAAGAGGCCATGGAAAATCCGGGCCTTCCCCATACCATCGTACCGATGGGGACCAAACTTTGCAAGCATGTGGGGGTGGGTACCCCCCCACATGCTTGCAAAGTTTGGTCACAATCAGAGTATGTTTGGATTGGTAATTAGTGTCCAGTCCGGATTTTTCAAGTCTCTTGGTGCTTAAGAGGCCATGGAAAATCCGGGCCTTCCCCATACCATCGTACCCAAACATGCTCCGATGGGGACCAAACTTTGCAAGCATGTGGGAATGGGTCCCCCCCACATGCTTGCAAAGTTTGGTCACAATCAGAGCATGTTTGGATTGGTAATTAGCGCCCAGTCCGGATTTTTCAAGTCTCTTGGTGCTTAAGAGGCCATGGAAAATCCGGGCCTTCCCCATACCATCGTACCCAAACATGCTCTGATGGGGACCAAACTTTGCAAGCATGTGGGAATGGGTCCCCCCCACATGCTTGCAAAGTTTGGTCACAATCAGAGCATGTTTGGATTGGTAATTAGCGCCCAGTGCGGGTTTTTGAAGTCTCTTGGTGCTTAAGAGGCCATGGAAAATCCGGGCCTTCCCCATACCATCGTACCCAAACATGCTCCGATGGGGACCAAACTTTGCAAGCATGTGGGGGTGGGTCCCTCCCACATGCTTGCAAAGTTTGGTCACAATCAGAGCATGTTTGGATTGGTAATTAGCACCCAGTGCGGGTTTTTGAAGTCTCTTGGTGCTTAAGAGGCCATGGAAAATCCGGGCCTTCCCCATACCATCGTACCCAAACATGCTCCGATGGGGACCAAACTTTGCAAGCATGCGGGGGTGGGTCCCCCCCACATGCTTGCAAAGTTTGATCACAATCAGAGCATGTTTGGATTGGTAATTAGCACCCAGTCCGAATTTTTCAAGTCTCTTGGTGCTTAAGAGGCCATGGAAAATCCGGGCCTTCCCCATACCATCGTACCCAAACATGCTCCGATGGGGACCAAACTTTGCAAGCACGTGGGAGTGGGTCCCCCCCACATGCCTACTCTCCTTACTCTCTTGATTTGGATTAGCATTAGTGGGCCCATTAGCATTGTTTTATAGCTTCATTAGTGCTACTTAGAACTAAGCATTAGACCTTTCACATTGGACCTTTGTGTTAGGCTTAGGTTTTAGCATGGAGTCACGCGAGGAGGGTCACAAGGAGGGCCGCTCGTCTATTGTGGACCTCATCCCTCATCGCAAAGATAGACCGCGAGTTAGCGGCTATCTGTAGGAGTGCTAGAGACACACCGTCTACATTACATATCGTGGCAGACTTGGAGGTGATGCTTTCGTCTCCCTTCATAGCCTTCACAATATTGTTTATGTAGATGAGTGGATAGCCCACCATCGCATTGCTCCTGTGTCACATGGCCTAACATATCGTCAAGTCTGTGATCTTGGTCTGATTAGGGATGGAGCCTACTTAGATCTTTTCCTCAATAGTTGTGGGATGAGGCTTGGAGCAGGCAAGCCCCTTACTATTTCGCGATGTTCGCATCCTCATATGATAGCACATATCTATAGTCGATATGTTGCCGCATATGGGAGGATTCTGAACAACCACCAGATTTCCATATACTTCGCAAAGCAATTATATGCGGAGTTTGTCTTAGGGGAGGAGGTGGATTACACTAGCCATCAGCCGGGTGGTGGTGCTGGCCGAGGCCATCTCCAGGGTAGGCGGCCTCCACCAGCCCTTCGTGTAGCTCCTATAGATCCTTCATTTGTGCCTATGTCGGGAGTCGAGGCTCTTGGCACAGGTTGTTATAGACGTACGGAGTACCACACAGAGACCATCCAGCACGTGCTGCGCTTGTTCTCATTATCGATACCGACGATAGATGTCGAGGTATTTACATATTTATTACTTCTTAAGTTTTTTTAGTCATTTATTTACATGTTTATATGTACTTTTCTAAATATATTTACATGAACGGCATGGTTGATTGTGTCACGTAGGGTCCCACACCTACCACACTGAGAGACTCACTCAGAAGTTGGTAGAGGCGAGAGAAAAGATTGACCGCCTTCTTAGAGCTGCATTACAGATGGCAGGGGCAGCTACTGCAGAGGCACGACATTTGAGAGAGTCTGGCATCCAGTAGGTAGGTTTCTCTTGCATGTAAAAGAGTTATAATTAAGGTCCTAAGTTATAAATTTCTTTAAGTAATACCTAATGAGAGAGACTAATCAATTATTTTTATGCTTTACTTTTTTGCGTAGGCTCGACTAAGGTAGATAGTTCTAGAGTTGAGGCGCACGATCACATGATTATGGAGCAGATTGCACAGCATAGGGCAGAGCAGTTGTTTGATGTTGCATGTTCGAGAGTTCCGTAGATCCTCAGACGTGACAGTGCCCTACTTGCGTTTATATCCACGGCCTGTTTACAGAGGTTTTTCGATGACCTCTCCCTCAAGATGCACCACCATTCCTCCGTGATGCATGCTGCGCTCTCCGTATCGAGGACATTGACAGAACTGGTGGATATGCTCTAGGATGTGGACATTATTTCCATTTGTCTTGCATTACCCAGGACTGGTATGCTTCTCAACATGTCCCTCTTGCGCCATGCACGCATCAACCTAGAGACATACAGAGTTTTGGGCATTGATGATCTTCACCCAAGCTTCGCTCGAGTAGATGCTAGGACTGGTAGGCCTCTTAATTTTACCTCGGCTACTACTGACTTGGGACTCGGCGCCGCCGCGATGACAGAGATCAGGAGCCTGAGGTGCCTCCAGAGATTGAGTGGAGTGCACATGAGTTTGATGCATACCAGAGAGTCCTTTATGAGAGCCAGATCACAGCATACGAGCATGTGGGTGGTGCTGGTCCTAGTGGCACCTCGGGTGATGGTGCTAGCAGTAGTGCTGCTTCTCATCATGAGCAGTGTGTCCTTACAGCAGAGGATCTTACACGAGTAGAGTGGCAGACACGTACCATTCTTGATTATAGATTTTAAGTTTACAGACAGAGACGTCTTGCAGTAGCATGATGTAGAGAGAGGGAGAGGGCTATAGCAGCTTATGGGACTCGTGAGCTCTCGAGTATACCAGCACCAGCTCATGATCCTGCCTTTGAGGCAAACCTCCGCGCAGATATTCGACGACCCCCTGCAGCCGCGGCGGGCACAGCCTCCTCGACATGCATAGCAACCGCAACGCCCACGTCGACCAACAGTTAGAGATGATGATTTTGATTGGGTTGCTGTTGATAGTAGTGACTAAACTCAAACTAGCTGGGTTAGCTCACTTACATTGTACTTAGATTTATGGGCAGTGACTAACCTCACACTAGCTGGGGTAGCTCATTTTCATTCTGATGTACTTATTTGATATTTATATCATTATGAGTTTTTCATTATTGAGTATCATTACATTTTAGTTGATGTTCTTGATTTTTTTAAAATTTTTAACACTTTGGCTATCATATTGTTTGTCGAAAATCTGCATGCCATCGTACCCAAACATGCTCCGAGATTGGGGGAACCAAACTTTACAAGCATGTGGGGGGGAGCCCACCCCCACATGCTTGCAAAGTTTAGTCATGATCCGAGCATTTTTGGGTTAGTAATTAGTGCCCACCAGTGTGGATTTTTCAAGTCTCTTGGTGCTTAAGAGGCCATGGAAAATCCGGGCCTTCCCCATACCATCGTACCTAAACATGCTCCGATGGGAACCAAACTTTGCAAGCATGTGGGGGGGAGCCCACCCCCACATGCATGCAAAGTTTGGTCATAATCGGAGCATGTTTGGATTGGTAATTAGCGCCTAGTGCGGATTTTTCAAGTCTCTTGGTGCTTAAGAGGCCATGGAAAATCCAGGCCTTCCCCATATCATCGTACCCAAACATGCTCCGATGGGAACCAAACTTTGCAAGCATGTGGGAGGGGCCCACTCCCACATGTTTGCAAAGTTTGGTCACAATCGGAGCTTGTTTGGATTGGTAATTAGCAGCCAGTGTGGATTTTTCAAGTCTCTTAGTGCTTAAGAGGCCATGGAAAATCCAAGCCTTCCCCATACCATCGTATCCAAGCATGCTTCGATGGGGGACCAAACTTTGCAAGCATGTGGGGGAGCCCACCCCCACATGCTTGCAAAATTCGGTCACAATGGGAGCATGTTTGAATTGGTAATTAGCGCCCAGTGCAGATTTTTCAAGTCTCTTGGTGCTTAAGAGGTGATGGAAAATCCGGGCCTTCCCCATACCGTCATACCCAAACATGCTCTGATGGAGACCAAACTTTGCAAGCATGTGGGGGGGGGCCCACCCCCATATGCTTGCAAAGTTTGGTCACAATCAGAGCATGTTTGAATTGGTAATTAGCACCCAGTGTGGATTTTTTATGTCTCTTGGTGCTTAAGAGGCCATGGAAAAGCCGGGCCTTCCCCATACCATCATACGCAAACATGCTCCGATGGGGACCAAACTTTGCAAGCATGTGGGAGGGGCCCTCCTCCACATGTTTGCAAAGTTTGGTCACAATCAGAGCATGTTTGGATTGGTAAATAGCACCCAGTGTGGATTTTTCAAGTCTCTTGGTGCTTAAGAGGCCATGGAAAATCCGGGCCTTCTCCATACCATCGTACCCAAACATGCTCCAATGGGAACCAAACTTTGCAAGCATGCAAAACAATGCGTAAATGGGATCAAGCATTAAATTTTTACCTTAACTCCGCGTAATTACAACTTTCTACCAAAAATGATGTGTGGGCCCACCCCCACATGCTTGCAAAGTTTGGTCACAATGGTAGCATGTTTGGATTTGTAATTAGTGCCCAATGTGGATTTTTCAAGTTTCTTGGTGCTTAAAAGGCCATGGAAAATCCAGGCCTTCCCTATACCATTGTACACAAATATGCTCCGCTGGGAACCAAAGTTTGCAAGAATATGGGAGGGTCCCACCCCCACATGCTTGCAAAGTTTGGTCGCAATCGAAGCATGTTTGGATTGGTAATAAGCGCCCATTCTTCAAGTCTCGGTGTTTAAGAGGCCATGGAAAATCCGAGCCTTCCCCATACCATCATACCCAAACATGCTCCGATAGGAACCAAACTTTGCAAGCATATGGGAGGGGCCCACCCCCACAGGTTTGCAAAGTTTGGTCACAATCGGAGCATGTTTGAATTGGTAATTAGCGCCTAGTGCGGATTTTTCAAGTCTCTTGGTGCTTAAGAGGCCATGGAAAATCCGGGCCTTCTCCATACCATCGTACCCAAACATGCTCCCATGGGGACCAAACTTTGCAAGAATGTGGAAAAAACCCACCCCCACATGCTTGCAAAGTTTGGTCATAATCGGAGCATGTTTGGATAAGTAATTAGCGCCCAGTGTGGATTTTTCAAGTCTCTTGGTGCTTAAGAGGCCATGGAAAATCTGGGCCTTCCCCATACTATCCTGCCCAAACATGCTCCCACGGGGACCAAACTTTGCAAGCATGTGGGGGGGGACCCACCCCCACATTCTTGAAAAGTTTAGTCACAATCAGAGCATGTTTGGATTAGTAATTAGCGCCCAGTGTGGATTTTTCAAGTCTCTTGGTGCTTAAGAGGCCATGGAAAATCCGGGCCTTCCCCACACCATCATACCCAAACATGCTCCGATGGGAACCAAACTATGCAAGCATGTGGGGGTGGGCCCTCCCACATGCTTGCAAACTTTGGTCATGATCAGAGCATGTTCGGGTTTGTAATTAGCGCCCAGTGCCGATTTTTCAAGTCTCTTGGTGATTTAGAGGCCATGGAAAATCCGGGCCTTCCCATACCATCGTACCCCAACATGCTCCAATGGGGACCAAACTTTTCAAGCATGTGGGGGGGGCTACCCCCACATGCTTGCAAAGTTTGGTCATGATCGGAGCATGTTTGGGTTAGTAATTAGCGCCCAGTGCTTGCAAAGTTTTGTGATTTTCAACAAACAATATGGTGATGGTGATTTTCAACAAACGATATGATAGCCAAAGTGTTAAAAAATCAAAAAATCATGAACATCAACTAAAATGCAATGATCCTCAATAATGAGAAAACTCATATGACCCTTTGTCCGTAAGGTTCTCCTCAAGTAAGGAGTATTGGAGGATCAATAAGTGACAGGTGTATGACTGTTTGACCATAGGGTCTCTCAAAGGCATGAAGTTTTAGAGTCTCATAAAAAAAAGAGTCTTAGAGATCACGATTGAGTGAGGCTTACATTATGCAAAAGGCTACGGATGTTAGCAGTTATTCTTTTCATGAAAGTAGTCTTGGAGGATCACTAGTGAGTGAGGACTTTGAGAACTTGGCCATAGGTATCTCCTCAAGCCATGAAGTATTGGGGAGGCTCACTAGTGAGTGAGGATTATGATTGTTTGGCCATAGGGGTCTCCTCAAGCCACATGGAGTTTTAGGGATTACAGTGATTGAGACCTATGACTATTTGGCCACATGAGCCACAGAGTCTTGGGGATCACTATGAGGGAAGGGATATTTTTGTAAAAGGCTATAGATGTGAACAATTATTCTTTAAAAGAAATTAGTGTTGAGGATCACTATTGAGTGAGGCCTATGGCCGTTTGGTCATAGGGTCTCTCTAAGCCATGGAGTCTTGAGGGAGGATCACTAATGCTGAGGCCCATGATTGCTTGGCCATAGGGTCCCCCAATCTATGGAGTCTTTGTGGATCACTGAATGAGGCCCATGATTGTTTGGCCATAGGGTCCTCCATGGAGTCTTGGGGATCATTTTTGAGTGAGGCCTATAACCGTTTGGTTATAGGGGTCTCCTCAAGCCACGGAGTCTGGGGGATCACTATGATTAAAAGGACATTTTGCAAGAGGCTATGGATGTTGGTAATTATTCTTCCAATGAAAGTAGCCTTGGGAATCACTATTTAGTTATGTATATGGCCATTTGACCATAGGTTCTCCTGAGTGAGGCCTATTATTGTTTGGAAATAAGGGTCTCCTCAAGCTACAAACCTCAAGCTACAAAGTCTTGGGGATCACTATGAGAGAAGGGATATTTTGCAAAAGGCTATGGATGTTAACAATTTTTCTTCCAAATAAAGTAGTCTTTGGGATCACTAATGAGTGAGGCCTATGGTTGTTTGGTCATAAGGTCTCCCCCCAAGCCTTGCAGTCTTGGGGGATCATCACTAAAATGAGTGAGACCCATGATTGTTTGGCCATAGGGTCCCCAAAGCCATGGAGTTTTGGGGATCACTAATGACTAAGGCCCATGATTATTTTACCATAGGGTCCCCGAAGACATGAAGTCTTGGAGATCACTATTGAGTGAGGCCTATTACTGTTTGGCCAAAGGATCTCCTCAAGCAAGCAATATAAGGATCACTATTGGGGAGGCTTATGACTATTTGGCCATAGGGTATCCCAAAGCCATAAATTCTTAGGGTCTCATCAAACAAAGAGTCTTTGGGGATGACTATTGAGTGAGGCATATGTTATTCAAAGGGCCATAATTGTTAGGAATTATTCTTGCAATTAAAGTACTCTTAGAGGATCTCTAGTGAGTGAAATCTTTGACCGTAGTCTTGGGGGATCACTAGTAATTGAGGCTTGGGGATCACTATGAAAAAAAGGCGTGCTATGCAAAACAATATGGGTTCGCATGGATCACTAGTAAGTTAGGCCTAAGGACAATTTGATTATATGTATCTCAAGCCAGGATCACTTTTGAGTGAAGCCTATGATGGTTTGGTCACAAGGGTCTCCTCAAGCAAGGAGTATTAGAGGATGAGTATGTTAAAATGCAAGCAGGATGATGAGCTATGGTGGATCAAACACAAGAATCAGCATAATTAACAAACCCTTAGATGATGATTAAGATGAGATTAGTGAGAAATTAATCTAACAGGGTAATGTAGGCATGGATACTCAAAAACCAGCAATTTATCATTAGGCCAATTCCTCAATTTATAGGTTCTACATCCACAAGATGCCAAGCATCTAATCCCACTAATTTCTCCTTGATTTGTGCCACCTCCCCTACATCTGGGGGCACCTTTTCCTAGAATCTTTCCACAACCCTATATTCACTCATGCTACCCTTGATTATCTCATCACTAGATACCTCTCACCTTTTGACTACTACCCACTCAATTACAGACTCCCTTTTATAGTCTCTTGCTACTACTAAAGGGCTTGTTTCCACACACACCCATTCACTTGCATATTTCAACACCTCCCCTCAAGTGAATAACTCGAGCACACCTGAACCCTATACCATGTTTCCCTCTTACTTAGTAGCCTGCGACCAATTCCTCAAGTCCCTAACTCATAGTCCTAGACACACTCTCTCTATGTCTTTATGGCTACTACAAGTGCCCATGACCTTGACTAAAGTGCTCACACATACATCTACCACATGGCCTACATCATCGGTGGCTCAGAGGTGGTTTTACTCTGTTGGGGCAGGTTACATTCGGTTGTGGGGTTTCTCTCTCTTTCTCTCTCAGAAAAGATTTCCTGACTCCTCTTTCTTAGGAGTCTCCATGAAGTTTGCCGATGTCGATCCTTCTTCATTGGGTTTGCTATAGTAGTCTCTAGCCATATGTCCTAGCTTCCCATAGTTGTGGCAAGTGAAGGTCCTTCCTCCTCCCCTGCATCTTCCTTATTCTCGTCCGCGTGCAAGCCTCCTCTGTTGTAGAAAGCTTTCTCATTCCTGCCCTTCCACTCATTCTCTCCAATCTCCTCTAGACATTCATCTCTTCCCTCAACTAGCCCCCATAGATTTTTTCTCATGAGCAAATACATGGTCTTTGTTTGCTATGTATGGAATTGCTCCCCGTTAAGTTTAACTATTTCTTGTTCCGTGCTCATGATGATGTGAAGGGAGTCTTACCTCTTGATCCAATTCAAGATTCAAGGGTAGTGTCTACCCTTTTACAACTCAAATATGGTGTTTAATGGATGATTACAACAAGTTTATTAGCATGAATTCACCAAAATTTACATAAAGCCAAGGGTGACTAATCTGTACTGAAAGGTTGAATTATCAAACCATCTCCAAATTGCAATCTGAAGTGATAGGGATATGTATCAGATACCCAATGGTAAACTTGAACCATCAATTGCACCAAAAAATAGTGATTAGTACTAACTAATCACTGATTAGAGAAATAATCCCTTGTTTTGCGTGTGCAAAAAATACATTGAGTTGGAGGGATTAATCAGGGTAGCGATTGTGAAGGAAAATGCAATTTGAACACATAGAAATGTGTAGCACCTTCCCAATGTTGGATTAGATCCACCAATGTCTAATTAACACCTTGATTAGGTGGATTAATTAAGCAATTTGCCAAGATAATTCACTGTTCATGTGCAGAAGACTATCCCAACTTGGAGTCTTCAATTGATCCAGTTGCACAAATTTAATCTCAAAATGCTTCAATATAGTAATAGATAAATGTGTCTAGATATGTTTTGAGCTCACCACAAACATCAAGATTGAAGCTTTAATGAAGAATTAATCAAGTGATTAATAGAGTCACTTCCCTGACTATGCACAGTGCTAGATCGCACTTTTTAGACTTGATGTAGCTTGTAGAGCATGCTCGAAACCCCCATGCCTAGTTAAAATTAGACGAATTCAAAGTGGGTGTGTTGCATGGAGCTTTTCCCTAAATCTACTAGCGCTTGCAAATCACTTTGCCGCCACTGTTCTGCATTGAAATCGGCCAATTCCTTGGAGCCGAGTGGAGGGCCTTGAGTCTAGTATGTGCCTCTAAGGGCTTGGGCAATGGGTATGTGTCAAGGGAGAGAGAGCTCCTCCACTAGTTGGGGGTATAGAAGGTAGTTGAAAGAAACTAAAAAAATATGATTAACTCTTAATCTTGATTAGCAAGGTAATTTATTGCTTAAAAAACTAGATGGATCCTAAGCTACAACTTTGATACCATGTTAAAATGCAAGAAGGATGATGAGCTATGGTGGCTCAAACACAAGAATTAGCATAATTAATGAAAGATCCCTGTTCCCACCACGCAACGAATTCAGGGGCTTCTTGTGCGGGGCAGGGTCCCTCACTCGGGGCCTCACCCACAAATATCCGGACAAGAGACTAATCCATCGGTTCTTCCAAAACCAAACCCGAAAAAACTTCTCTTGCCCAGAAAGCATGGGCGATTCCTCCAAGATAATTTTATTCTAACGTAGTCAAAAGCCTTAACTAACTGAACTGATCTAACCGAACCCGTAAGTCCCATAGCCAGATCAAGAAAAAGATTGCACTTGGATCATAGAGACCAACACTTTTTTCCTCATTGAGAGGCACAGCCGTTGATTCTTTTCTATAGAATAATTTTTATCCGGGATTTACTTCATCTATCGTACCATAACAGAATTGAGTCTCAATTTAGGGATCCATTAGTCCAGCCTAACCCCAGTCCCATGGGTTAGCCAACCACCCAACCACTGTAGTGATGGGATCCAATTAGGAATTTGTTTAGGTTTTGTCCCGGGTACCAGGAAAAAGAGTTCCCAGGCCCCCTAGCCGCATATTCATGCAAGCTTAAAACTAGTCACACCACTTACACACCCAATATGAAATAGCCTTTTTCACAGATTCAGCTATCTTTAAAACAATCATTTAATGAAATCATAGTGTCACTGATCATAATCCTCCAAAATCTCCGGTTGAATCCTAATTTCCAATCATTCCTTCATCGGTGTACCTATGGCATCATTGGCAACCAGAACGCTCACCACTTGTCCACTCAGGGGCCTTTTCAATGGTTCCTAGCTCATAGTACTCGGCAATATATTCACATATCAAAATGGAATCTCCATTGAAGATCGGCAAGATCAACCAATGGATCCATATAAAAAAGAGCCGTGGACCGTTGAGAACCATCAAGGTCAATCAACCAGATCCATACACGAATTCAGAAAACAACTCTTACTCCTTGTTCGAATATCTTCCACGATGCACGTGTATGTGAGATCCCTGTCCCCACCATGCTTCGGATTCGAGGTACTAGCAGAGCGGAAGTAGCACTTCATGCGCGGCGCAGGGACCCACACTCGGGGCCTCGTCCCCACGGATATCCGGACAAGAGACTAATCCGTCGAACCCGGAAAAACTTCCCTTACCCAGAAAGCACGGGCGATTCCACCAAGATAACTTTTTACTCTAACGTAGTCAAGATCATTACTGATCACGATGATCCGATTGCACCTATAAAGATAATCGGTCGGATCAAGGAAAACTTGCACTTGGATCATTGGGGTCAACGCTTTTTTCCCCATCAAGAGGCACAGCCGTTGATTCCTATCCATAGAACAATTACTATCCGGGATTTACTTTATCTATCGTAATAACAGAAATTGAGTCTCGATTTACGGATCCATCAGTCCAGCCTAACCCCATCCGATCCCATGGGTTAGCCAACCGCCCAACCATTGTAGTGATGGGATCCAATTTGGAATTTGGTTAGGTTTTGTCCCGGGTACCAAGGAAAAGAGTTCCAAGGCCCCCTAGCCGGAAGTTCATGCAAACATAAAACTAGCCACACCACTTACACACCCAATATGAAATTGCCTTTTTCTTAGCATCAGCTAACTTTAAAACAATCCTTTAATGAAACCATAGTACCACTAATCACAATCTTCCAATTTATCTGGTTGATTCATAATTTCCCATCATTCCTTCATCAGAGTATCTATGGCATCATTGGCAACTAGAACGCTCACCACCTGTCCACACAGGGGCCTTTTCAATAGTTCCTAGCCCATAATACTCGGCAATATAATCACTTATAAAAATCAAGATGGACTCTCGTTGAAGATCAGCAAGATCAACCAACAGATCCATATAAAGAGCCATGGACTCATCCATTGAAGACCAGCAAGGTCAATCAACCAGATCCATGCCCGGTTTCACAAAACAACTCTTACTCCTTGTTCCAATATCTTCCTCGACGCACGTGTGGGTATCCTAGGCGACCCAGAGCCCGAGCACCGTATGGTCAGCACCCTCTAGGATCCTTCGCAGGTGACCTAGCACTTCACTCATAGGCTGCTTCCTTGGTCCCTCATCCACCGTACCGGAAGCTCACCATTTTTAATCGAACCGAGGCTGGTCAAGACCTCGGCCGACCTTGCTACGCGAGACGTCCTCCATTGACTCTCTGTCAGCAGTTGCAACTTTAACAGTTAGGTCTCCACGACCTTAATCACAAGACGGTCAAAATGCTTTCCCAGCATTCTTGACATAAAACAGCCATTTACAAACAGCATTTACAACAGTTTACAAATACAGTTTCTATATTAACTCTCATTTTTCCACATTATCCCTCATTAATCCACATTACTTATTCCACATTCCATTTATATATGTACTCATCCAATCACATCATTTTCCATCTCTTCACTTCAGATTCCTTCACATCACATATCATATATTCACATCCATATCCACATCCATACATCCACATCCACATCCACATTCACATCCATACATCCACATCTACATGCTTACCTCCACATCCATACATCCACATCTACATGCTTACCTCCATTTTCACATCCTCATTTATACATCCACATCCCGTATCCACATTCATACATACACATCCATATCCACATCCACATGCATACATCCACTATCACGTCCTCATTCATACATCCACATCCACATACATACATACATCCACATCCACATTTTCATTCACATCTATACATCCACATCTACATCCACATACATACATACATCCACATCCACATACATACATACATCCACATCCACATCCACATCCACATTCACATCTATACATGCACATCTACATCCACATACATACATACATCCACATCCACATTCCACATTCACATCTATACATCCACATCTACATCCACATTCACATACTTCCACATCCACATTCCCATTCACATCTATACATCCACATCTACATCCACATACATACATACATCCACATCCACATTCCACATTCACATCTATACATCCACATCTACATCCACATTCACATACATCCACATCCACATTCCCATTCACATCTATACATCCACATCTACATCCACATACATACATACATCCACATCCACATTCCACATTCACATCTATACATCCACATCTACATCCACATCCACATTCCCACTCACATCTATACATCCACATTCACATCTATGCATATACATCTTCATGCATACATCTACATCCACATTCACATCTATGCATATACATCTTCATGCATACATCCATTTTCACATTCATACATCCACACTCCCATCTCCACATCCACACATCCACATACATACATCCATTTCCACATTCCCATTCATATAACCCCATATGCCTTCACATCTAATCTTTTATATCACATCCATTCTCGCCCTATCACAACCCATATACATCTTATCCTATCACATACACTTCTTACCTCTGCTGAGAGTCTTGATACCCCAAGCTCGATGTCAGTGTGAGCCAGCTATGCTATGTGCTGGCAGATTAGGTAGGAACATGTGTGAGACATAAATGACCGCGTATCCAGCTGGTCATAGTGTGTGGACATTAGCTAGGGTTAGTAGAGTGTGGACACAACTCATTGTGTGTTGTGTGGATTATGGATTAGTGCATTATGCTTTGTGTGAGAGTGGACATGGCTTCCCTCTATGGTTAGGGTTTGTAATATACATTAGGGTTTGCTCCTGTGTGTGTGTCTCCTCCCCCTCTACCGTTCTTTCAACATGGTATCAGAGCCTTGTGCTGTTTATTAAGGTTTATGAGTGAGTGAGTGAAGAGGGAGAAGAAGAAGCTGTGAAGCTTGCCATTGGAGCTGTGAAGCTTGGAGCACACCAAATACTATCAGATCTGAGAGCTTGGCCTACCGGGTAAGGTCTTCTAAACATCCTTGAGCGGATTGTAGGTGATACAGGCAAAAACAAAGCAAATCAAAGCAAAGCAAAGCAAAGCAAAATTCTGGTTTTTGAAGCTTTCCATTAAAGCTTGGGAACATTGATGTATGGTGGAAATACGTGTGATTCTGGCAAAAGACATATGTATTTGACAATGAGGGATGTAATGGCAACTCTTATGCAAGCCCTATTGTGATTTTGGAGCATTTTGGAAGCATTTGAATGTGTGAAAATTTTGGTTTTTTGAGCTCTTACAAAACAGAGAGAAGGAAGCCCAAAATTGATGCATTTGGAGTGAGTTTTCTGCAAAAATCTAAGCATTGGTGGATTGCACATGTACCTAGGTGTGTTGGGCATCTATAACCATCATCAAACAACATTATAAACACTCCCAAATCCCCTAATTGCAGGCGGCGTAGCCCATACAGAGGAAATAGGGCAGATTTCTGGTTTTTTGACTACAAGGAGGTCAATTACTCATTGGATGCTTGACATATTTCAAGTTTTCTTTAGCAATTGGATGCTTTACACTTTGGAGAAGAGGGCTATGTGATTTGTTTGGTCAATGATGCCTAATTGAGCTGGGAATGAGCTGATTAAAACAGGCTGTCCACCACTGGTTGCAGAGAAACAGAGCATTTTTAATTGAGCAATTAATCCTTGGTGTTTTACAATTGGACAAATTCCTCTTACATGGACTTGATGGACACTAATGCTAAGCTAATGAATACGTGGTTGCTCAATTTGGACAAATATTGAAGGAATTAGAGCAAATTCTCTACTGGTTTTTCTGGTTTTTCCAAAAACAGAGAAAGGGGTTTTCAAAAATTGATATGTACACATGTCAGATGGTGTTGATACTCAACATTGAGGTTCATTAGGTGTCAATGCAAGTTGCCTATACTTGATTGCACCATTACATTGCGATTTGGAGCCTTGGAAGGTGTGTAAATTTAGGGTATCCCGCACTGAGTGAGTCAGTTCATCTTGGATGATTACAGGTTGATTTTCTACATCAAATTTGGAGTTTGTTGGCTACCTTGGAGTATCTGGAACATTCATTGGAGTGTGGTTGAGCTGAGGAAGGCTCATTTACAGATTTGAAGTGTGCGGAAGGTGTATGCATTGAGCAAACATGTCGGACAATCCAGTTCAGATTGTTGGTGAAAAGCTGGATAGGAAGAACTTCCAGGCATGGAAGTACAGGATAAAGAGTTTCTTGAAAGGGAAAGGATTTTGGAATCTCATTACAGGTGCTGAGCCTGAACCTGAACTACCTCCACAACCTACACAGCAGCATCTTATTGCTTATAAGCAATGGTCAGAGAGAGCATTCAAAGTGCTGCATTATTTGTCTATATGTATTTCTGATGCTATGCTCATACACATTCAGGATGCTGAGAATCCCAAAGATGCATGGGATACTTTGGTCAAGATGTTTGATACAGATACGAGTGCTCGCAAGTCTCAATTGCGACAGCAGATACACAATGTGAAAAGGAATAAGAGGAGCATACATGATTATGTGCAAGAAATCAAGAAGTTTGCAGATGCATTGGCCACAATAAATGCCCCCATGCCTGATGATGATTTGGTGGATATTACCTTGCGTGGTCTTGGCAAGGAATACAAATCCTTTGATACATCTATCTCAGTGAGGAGTACAGGTCTACCCGACTTCGATGAGTTGGTTTCACTCTTGTTGGTTGAGGAAATCAAGCTCAGTGATTCATTTCTGGATGCATCTACTAGCCATGATGATGGCAGAAATCAGGCTTTCTACTCGCAGAGGCTTTAGAGGCAGGGGGAGATTTGCATCACGTGGACGTGGTGGTAATGGTCGTGGATGGCAGGACAGGCCTCCACAACAGAATTTTCAGCCTTCATATGGTGCTCGAGGTGGTCGTGGATATTCACCTCAGCGAGGCAGAGGTACCCCCCGTGGTAGAGGACGTTGGCAAGGCCAACAAAATTCTATGCAAGATGTGGAATGCCATTATTGTGGCAAATATGGTCATATGGCGAGAGATTGTTTCCGCAAACAGAATGATTTGAGAGGGGGAAGAGCACAACGTGGTGGTCATTATGGTGGAAACTATGCACAACATGGTGGTAACTATGCATCAAGTAGCAATGATGGAACTGCGAATCATTTGTTTGCCATGAAGCATGTTGTGGGTTCTATGACGACAAATGCTGAGAATGATGACACATGGTATATGGACTCAGGAGCATCAAACCATATGACATGTCATGGTGAATGGTTTGAGCATATGAAGCCTATGGATGTAAAAGGCTATGTGGAAACAGGTGATGATACCCAGGATGTCATTACACATGTTGGAAGTGTACCATTGGTCATGCACAATGGTCAGACAAAGTCTATGTCTGATGTGCTGTATGTGCCTTCGATCACTAAAAGCTTGGCCTCAGTTGGTCAAATGGTGGAATAGGGATTACAGGTTCGTTTCAACGAGCATGGATGCTTCGTTGAAGATTTCAAACATGGATGTAGAGTGATTGCTAAAGGCAAGAAAGAAGGAAGATTGTTTAAGCTGGATGCTGGAATTCCTGAGCTAAAATCAGCCATGTTCTCAAAGAGCAGGAATGTGGTACAGGACATTGATATGTGGCATAAGAGGATTGGACATGTCAATATACAGAGATTAAAGAACATGCAAACAAGAGGCATTGTCAATGGATTGCCTAGGTTCAAATATGATGGACATATGCATGTTTGTGAAGCCTGTCAGTTTGGGAAGCAGGCAAGGTTGAGGTTTCCTAGAGAAGGAAATACGAGTAACAGGCCACTTGAGATAGTACACAGTGATGTATGGGGTCTTGCACAAAACCCATCTATCAAAGGAAGTTTATACTATGTTACATTCATAGATGATTTCAGCAGGATGACATGGATATACTTTCTGAGAGAGAAGAGTGAAGTATTGGAAAAGTTCATGGATTTCAAAGCTTTTGCAGAAAAGCAATATGGCTGTTGGATTAAATGTCTGAGGACAGATGGAGGTGGTGAATACACCTCAAAAGCTTTTGAGCATTTCTTGAGGAAGCATGGAATAAGAAGACAGTTGACTTACAGGTATACACCTCAGCAGAATGGTGTGGCTGAGAGAAAGAATAGAGTCATATGTGAAGTGGAAAGGGCAATGCTTAATGAAAAGAGCATGCCAGATTACTATTGGGCAGAAGCATGTGCTACTACAGTGTATATACTGAACAAAACACCTACAGCAGCCATTCATGGAAGCACGCCAGAGATGCGGCTTACAGGTTACAGGCCAGACATTGGACATCTTAAAGTTTTTGGATGCATAGCTTATGTACATGTGCCTGATGAAAGAAGAAGGAAGTTGGATCCTAAAGCAGAGAAATGTGTATTTGTTGGATATGCACAGGATCGAAAGGCATACAAATGTTATAACCCTCAACTAGACAAGTGGTCATCTCACGAGATGTGGTGTTTGATGAGCTTGCTAGTTGGTACAAAGCAAAAGATGAGGGTGTTATTGAGTCACTTGAGGCTGATGTTCATGTGAACTTGCCACCACAAGCAAGTTCTAGTTCTACTACTATGTCTGGGCCAGCAGAAGCTGAGAGTAGCAGTGTACGTCCATGGTCAGGACGTTTGAGGCATGAGAGTGTGAGCACTGGGAGTAGTGCTATGGATAAAGGCAAAAAGAAAGTCGAAGGAATTGGAATCACAGGTTATGAGTCATCTAGTTCTGAGAGTTTGGATGAGGAGCTTGGCATACCTGTTTTACGCACACCTGGTGCTAGACAGGATAGATATGTGCCACCACATGCTAGAGTTACAGGTGTACAGAGTGACCCGCAGGCATTGCGGAGATCCCAGAGAGTCAGATATCCTGTTGATAGATTGACATATAGAGATTTTGCTATGCACTATGCATATATGACATCTATGGTGAAGCATGTGGAACCTACATGCTATACAGAGGCTGTTGGAGAGCATGTATGGGAGAAAGCAATGGATGTAGAGATGGACGCATTGGTCCATAATGATACATGGGATTTGGTTGCATCACCAAAGGACAAGAATGTTATTGGATGTAAATGGGTTTACAAAGTGAAGTGCAAATCTGATGGTTCTATTGAGAGACATAAAGCAAGATTGGTAGCAAAGGGTTATGCACAGACCCAAGGATTGGATTATGATGAGACGTTTAGTCCAGTGGCTAAGATGGGCACAGTGAGAGCAGTCATTGCTATGGCTGCAGCTAATGGCTGGGAAATGCATCAGATGGATGTCAAAAATGCATTTTTGAATGGAGATCTACAAGAGGAAGTATACATGGCACAGCCAGAAGGGTATGTACACCCTAGATATCCCACTCACGTATGCAGGTTGAAAAAGGCATTGTATGGTCTGAAGCAAGCACCTCGTGCTTGGAGTGATAAGATGAGCAGATATCTTATCTCACTTGGTTTTCAGATTTCTACAGCAGATTCTTCACTCTATGTGAAGAAGACACAGCATGGGATTGTTTTACTAGTCATCTATGTGGATGACTTGATTATCACAGGTGATCATGGTGCAGATGTGATGCATGTCAAGAAAGCTTTGAGTGGGCAATTTGACATGAAAGATCTTGGTGAGTTGAGATATTTCCTTGGCATTGAAGTGGTGAAAGATCATGCAGGTACTTGGTTAGTACAGCGCCAATATATGTTGGCAAAGTATGGCATGACAGGGTGTAAGCCTATGAGTACACCATTGGAGCAAAATGTGAAGTTGCGGGCTGATTATGGCGAGGAATTGGATGATCCTTCTATGTACAGGAAGATGGTTGGTAGTCTCATATATATGACTATCACACGCCCGGATTTGAGTTATGCTGTGGGGCTAGTCAGCCAGTTTATGCAGAGCCCCAGGAAACCACATTTGGATGCAGTGAGACGCATCATGAGATATGTGAAGACCACAACACATTATGGTTTATTTTATGAGAGTGGTAAAAGCTTGGACATACATGGCTACACAGATGCTGATTGGGCAGATAGTGCATATGACAGGAGGTCTACTAGTGGATATGCTTTTACACTTGGAAGTGCTGTGGTGAGTTGGAGTAGCAAAAAGCAACCTATAGTTGCTTTATCTAGTACAGAGGCTGAGTACAGGGGTGCAGCCATTGCTACTTGTGAGGCTATATGGTTAAAGAGTCTCTTGGCAGATTTATGTGAGCCTCTTGATGGCAAAGTTGTCACTCATTGTGACAACATGAGCAGTATACAGTTGGCAAAGAATCCAGTGTTTCATGCGAGGACCAAACACATAGAGGTCCATTATCACTTTGTCAGAGAAAAGGTGCTGGATGGTACAGTTGATCTTCAGTATGTGAAGACTGATGAGCAGGTGGCTGATATCTTTACGAAGCCACTTAGCAGGGAGAAGTTTGAGTACTTCCGCCGACTGTGTTGGGAGTACATGGGATGAGCTTGAGGGGGAGTGTTGAGAGTCTTGATATCCCAAGCTCATCTACATCTTCATCGGCAGTACATCATGAGCTTGAGAGGGGCTGTTGAGATTCAAGCTCGATGTCAGTGTGAGCCAGCTATGCTATGTGCTGGCAGATTAGGTAGGAACATGTGTGAGACATAAATGACCGCGTGTCCAGCTGGTCATAGTGTGTGGACATTAGCTAGGGTTAGTAGAGTGTGGACACAACTCATTGTGTGTTGTGTGGATTATGGATTAGTGCATTATGCTTTGTGTGAGAGTGGACATGGCTTCCCTCTATGGTTAGGGTTTGCAATATACATTAGGGTTTGCTCCTGTGTGTGTGTCTCCTCCCCCTTTACCGTTCTTTCAACAACCTCATCCCATACACATCTTAATTCATCTTATCACCTCCTAACTTATTTTATAAGCATCTTATCACCTCTTATCACATCTTATACACCTCTTATCACGTCCTATCACATCTCATTTCTATTTATAGAATACAAAAGAATTCTTATATTTGATATAAGATTTCTTCACACATTTATTTATGCATAAATTCCATTTAAGGAGATTAATACTTTCGAAGTAAAAATCAATCTGTTATGCATCTTCCTATGCATAAATTCATTTTAAATAAAAATGACACTTTTGAATTAAAATTCAATCTTTTATGCATCTTCCTATGTATGAATTCAATTTAGATGAGAATGACACTTTTGAATCAATCTTTTATGCATCTTCCTATGCATAAATTCAATTTGGTAGGAATTACACTTTTAGAATAAAAGAATTTCTCTTATGCATCTAAGTTATGCATAAAATCCCTTTATGATGAAAATCACACTTTTAGTATAAAAAGAATATCTTTTATGGATACTTCTATGCATGAAATCCAAATATGATAAAAGTAACACTTTTATAATAAAATAATCAACTCTTATGCATACTTCTATGCATGAAATTCAATTGTGATATAAGTATCACTTTTATAATAAAATAATCAATTTTTATGCATACCTCTATGCATGAAATTCAATTGTGATAAAAGTAACACTTTTATGTTAAAATAATAATCTTTTATGCATACCTCTATGCATGAAAATAAAAATGATAAAAGTAACACTTTTTATATAAAAATTTATCCATTATGCATACTTCTATACATGAAAATAAAAATGATAAAAGTAACACTTTTGATATAAAAACTTATCCTTTATGCATAATATAAAAATTTAATTTCTCCATGATTATAATGAAATTCTTTCAATTAATCTAGGATGATAATTCCTAGAATATGGTAGAAAGTCCTCTTTTTATGCTTTGAATGAAATTATTTTATGCGTAATTTTTATAAAAATTTTACCACAGCTCCGCTGCTATGACTGATAAATCTCAATTTTTCTAAGGAATAAAGCTTATCATTAAGGAAATAATTAGAATGGTCTCTAATTGGATCATCAATCCATAATGGATTGAATCATCAATATACATAAACTAAAAGCATAGAAAAAAGCCATTAATTTGGCCTCAAGCATAGCTTAATATTGGATTAAGGAAAAGCTTTATGAAAAGCTTCATTTGGATTGAGAATGGGTCATGAGTATGACCATTTCTTGAGTGAGAGAGAGAAATTACATAAAACCATTAGAATTAAGCATAAATAAAAATTTATGTAATTCTTAACTATCATTAATCAATTAACTTCAATAGCATTCATCAAATTATGTAACTCTTCACTAACACTCATCAATTAACTTGAATAGCATTCAAAAACCATTCCAATTAAGCTTCTCAAGCTTGAGAGGGGTTGAGAAGAGAGAACATTGAGAAATTATAGAAAATGATCAAAATTCACTAATTACCTTACAATTTGCTTGATTCTTTGTTCACGGTAGAGGCCCCCAACCAATCAATTGGTTAAGTATGTTGATGGAGCCCCTAATGGGGATTGAAGAAAGAGGGAAGCTCCAAAAACTAGTGAATTATTAATGAATTCACAGTTCTTGGCTTAGGTGGAGTAGAGTAACGATGCATAAACACTATATTTTTTTCAACAAGGGGAGGCTTCTATTTATAGGAAAAATTGAGCTCCTAACCAAACAAACTGATTCTAAAATTTTCCAAGTCAGTTTGGTCACTTTTTGACCATTTTTAGGTCAGTTAAGCTAACTTTTTGGAACTAGACTTGAATGAGGAGAGAGGAGAGATGAAATATCTCAATTTTTATGAGTTTAAAACTCATTCAAGCATGTGAAATATGCACCTCCTTTAAAGAACTTCCCTTCCTTACATATGTGTCAAAATGGAATCATTATACCCAAAATATCTCATATTTTTAATATTGCTCATAGTTTTTTACTAATAAACCTTGTACATTTTCAACTCTTCATCTTATGTGAAATATGCACCTCCCCTTCCTTCTATATGTGTCAAAATGGAATCATTATACCCAAAATATCTCATATTTTTAATATTGCTCATAGTTTTTTACTAATAAACATTGTACATTTTCAACTCTTCATCTTATGTGAGCATTTACTCATTTCTGGATACCCAAAATATCTCATATTTTTAATATTGCTCATAGTTTTTTACTAATAAACCTTGTACATTTTCAACTCTTCATCTTATGTGAGCATTTACTCATTTTTGGGTATCTTCTTTTACAAATTGGATTTATCTCCTCCCTACACATGGATTGATGCTATTGGCCCATAGGAACCTTAATTGGACCATAATCCAAAAATTTCTGAAAATCTAGACCCTTAGGCTAAGGTCCTTTATACCCATTTCCAATAAATTCTAATTGCACATTGGAAAGTTCTTTTTGAATTTCTGTTTTAGGGGAACTTATTTTAATAAGATGAGATAATTTTCTATCCAAAAATATTAAAAATCTGAATATTCTCTCTCTAGAATATTTTCTCTCTCTAGGTTAAAACAGTTAGAAACAAGGTCTTTATATTTCTGAAGAGGGATTGATTACAGGGGAAGATACTAGACATCAAAAGAGGGTTGGGGAAGGAATCTTACAGTGTAGGTATCTTCGGTGACCCAGTGCCCCAGCACCATATGGTCAACATCCTCTAGGATCCTTCTTAGGTCACCTAGCGCTTCATTCATAGGCCGCTTCCTTGGTCCCTCATCCACCATACGAGAAGCTCACCATTTAAATCGAACCGAGGCTGGTCAAGACGTCGGCCAACCTTGCTACGCGAGACGTCCTTCGTTGACTCTCCGTCAGCTATTGCAACTTTATCAGATAGGTCTCAACGACCTCATTCACAAGACGGTCAAAATGCTTCCCCAACATTCTTGACATAAAATAGTTATTTAAAAACAGGTCCTAAATACAGTTTATATAACGAACTCTCGTCTTTCCACATTGTTCCACATCAATCCAGATCCATTTCATATGTATTCCCATTCTCATTCAATCTCATCTTTTTCCATCTCATCATATCTTTCCTCATTTATCCTCATCAGATCTCATCCACTCCTCGCGTCTACCCATCTCCACATCTCATCACATCACATTCATTCACATCTCATCACATCACATTCATTCACATCTCATCGATTCATAACTACCCGGATCCACATCACATCACATCATATCCATTTCACCTCACATCTCATTCATTCACATCTATCTCGATTCACATAACATCACATCTCATTTATTCACATCCCAATTCACATCACATTCACTCATACCCATCACATTCATTCTTATCACCATCCCATCACATACATAACATCACATCACATCTATCCACATCATATCTCATTCATACACATCTCATCTCATTCATTCACATCCATCCACTCGTTCACCTGTACGACTACCCACATCTATTCATACATTCAATCTATCACTTCATATCCACATATATTCATGTCACATCACATCTCTTTACATCACATCACATTCTTTCACATACACATCTATATCCATTCTGTCACATACATACACTCACATCCCATATCATTCATTTACATCGTGATTGACATGACATGACATCTCATCCATTCATTCACATCTATCTGATTCACATCACATCTATTTACATCTCATCACCTCTATTCACATCACATCCATCCATCCATTCATTCACATCTATTTGATTCACATCACATCTCATCACATCTATTCACCTCACGTCTCATCGCCTCTATTCACATCACATCCATCCATCCATTCATGCACCTCTATCTGATTTACATCACATCTCATCATATCTATTCACCTCACGTCTCATCACCTCTATTCACATCACATCTATCCACCCCTTCATTCACATCTATTTGATTCACATCACATCTATTCATAGAATTTAAACATAGAATTTAAGAGAATTTTAATTTTGATATAAAATTTCTTTATGCATCTATTTATACATAAAAATCAACTTTAATGACAATAGCACTTTTGAATTAAAAATAATTCTTTTATGCATCTTTCTATGCATAAAAATTAAATTTACTGAGAATAACACTTTTGAAATAAAAATAATTCCTTTATGTATCTTTTTATGCGTAAAAATCAAATTTACTGAGAATAACACTTTTGAAATAAAAATAATTCCTTTATGCATCTTTCTATGCATAAAAATCAAATTTACTGAGAATAACACTTTTGGATTAAAAATAATTCCTTTATGCATCTTTCTATGCATAAAAATCAAATTTAATGAGAATAACACTTTTGAATTAAAAATAATTCCTTTATGCATCTTTCTATGCATAAAAATCAAGTTTAATAAGAATAACACTTTTGAAATAAAAATAATTCCTTTATGCATCTTTTTATGCATAAAATCAAATTTAATGAGAATAACACTTTTGAAAAAAATTAATTCCTTTATGCATCTTTCTATGCATAAAATCAAATTTAATGAGAATAACACTTTTGAAAAAATAATAATTCCTTTATGCATCTTTCTATGCATAAAAATCAAATTTAATGAGAATGACACTTTTGAAATAAAAATAATTCCTTTTTGCATCTTTCTATGCATAAAAATTAATTTTGAATAATTAATATCAGTGATATCCATGCATATTCATAGATGAATATACATGGAGTAAATTAGAATATTTCTTTTAGAATGCACAAACGGTGGGAATTACTCTTTTGGAATAACATAAAAACAAACTTTCTTTTCCACAAAATTCGAGAAAATTTTACCATAACCTCCTTTGTATGGCTGACCATTTCTCATTTTTAATCATTCTATTTTCAACTTATATTAACCGCAGTTAGATGTCTAGGATTCTAATCTACACAATTTTCATTCTATTATAAAGTTACCCCAGTTAGATGTCTAGGATTCTAATCTACACAATTTTTAATTTCCAAGAGAGTAAACAATAAGAAAAGTTTATTTAATCTTTTTGTTAATCATTCTAGGATAAAGAAAGGCTGAATTGTAAAGAAGAGAAGGGTGTAACCTTTTCATCAAGGCATAGCATTAGAGTTTACTTTAATCAACTATCAAATAAGAAAATTTAGAAAACCATAGATTTAAAATTAAAAAGTAAGAAAAATAAGCTTACATGGAGCTTCTAAGCTTTCCTTTGGCTTGAGGGATTGAGGGTTCTACTCTTGTTTGGAGCAAGATTGCCCACCAATTACTTTGGAGAGGATTAAGCCAAAAACAATTGAATTATCAAGAAAATTCAATGTAAATGGCTCTGGGTAGGAGTAGAGTAACAGTGCAAAAACACCATTAAACTTTAATAAAGGGGGAGGCTTCTATTTATAGGAAAAAGTGATCCTCTAACCAAGCAAACTAATTCTAAAATTTTCCAGATCAATTTGGTCAATTTTTGACCATTTTTTGGTCAGTTTAGCTTCGTTTTTGGATCTAGTTGAAACAGGAGAGATGAAAATATCTCATTATTTTTTAGTTTAAAACTCCTCCACACATGTGAAATAGGTGCCTCCTTCATGATGGGAGATCCCCACACTGAGGTGTCAAAAATACATCATTTCCTTCAAATATCTCTTAATTTTTAACTAATAAACCTTATACTCAGTCAACTCTTAATCTTATGTGAGCATTTACTCATTTTTGGGGGTTTTTCTTTTATTCTTCAATTTATCTCCTCCCTACATTTGGATTAATCTTATTGGTCCATAGGAACCTTAATTGGACCGTAATTCAAAATTTTTTGAAAACGTGGACCCTTAGGCTAAGGTGCTTTATACCTATTTTTAATTAATTCCAATTGCACATTGTAAATTTTTTTTGAATTTTTGTTTCACGGTAAACCATCTTAGACACTAGGAGGATTTTTATATAAAAAAAATCTCAATTTTGAACTACCTCCCTCTAGACATTTTCTCTCTCCAGGCCAAAAGAGGGTGAAATAGGATCTTTCTTTTATTTCAGAGAGGGGAATAATTATAAGATCAGAAGGGGAGGTTCTTACACCTACACACCTCAAACGCTGGAGGGAGGAATCTTACAATTAATAAGTGGTTAGATAATGATTAAGATGAGATTAGTGAGCAATTAATCTAACAGGGTAATGTAGGCATGGATACTCAAAAACTAGAAATTTCTCATTAGGTCAATGCCTCAATTTATAGGTTGTATATCCACAAGATGCCAAGCATCTAATCCCACTGATTTCTCTTTGATTTGTGTCACCTCCCCTACATCTGGGGGCACCTTTTCCTAGAATCTTTACAAACTCCCTTTTACAATCTCTTGCTAAGGGCTTGTTCCCACACACACCCATTCACTTGCATATTTCAATAGAGTAAGTGGAAGGCCTATGACCATTTGGCCATAGCAGGTCTCCCAAAGCCATGAAGTCTTAGAGTCTCATCAAACAAAGAGTCTTATGGATCACTATTGAGTGAGGCCTACAGTATTCAAAAGTCTACGGATGTTAGTAGCTATCTTTCAATAATGAAAGTAGTCTTGGTAGTGAGTGAGGCATTTGATTGTTTGGCCATAAGAGTCTCCTTAAGCCATAAAATGTTGGGATCACTACAGTGAGTGAGGCCTTTGACCATTTGGCCACCACAAGAGTCTCTCTCGTCGAGAGAGAACATGGAGTTTTGGGCCATCACTCTAGGAGTGAGTGAGGCCTATGATTGTAGTCTTGGGGGATCACTAGTGAGTGAGGCCTATGGCCGTTTTGGGGGGATCACTAGTGAGTGAGGCCTATGGCCGTTTTGACCATAGGGTCCCCCCACCAAGGCATGGAGGCTTGGGGATCACTAGTGAGTGAGGCCTATGATTGTTTGGCCATAAGGTCTTCACAAGCCATAGAGTCTTGAGATCTTAGCAAATAAAGAGTCTTGGGAATCATTATTGAGTGAGGCCTATGGTCGTTTGGCCATAGGTGTCTCCTCAAGCCATGGAGTTTTGGGGATCACTATGATGGAAAGGATATTTTGCAAAAGGCTTCTTCCAATGAAAATATTCTTGGGAATCATTTTTGGGTGAGGTCTATGGCCGTTTGGCCATAGGTTCTCCCTAAGCCATGGAGTCTTGGGAATCACTACAGCCTATGAGGCCTATGAGACCTATGAGGCCTATGAGGCCTATGGATATTTGGCCATAGGGTCTCCCTAGAAGCCATAGAGTCTTGGGAATCACTACAGCCTATGAGGCCTATGGATATTTGGCCATAGGGTCTCCCTAGAAGCCATAGAGTCTTGGGAATCACTACAGCCTATGAGGCATATGGATATTTGGCCATAGGGTCTCCCTAGAAGCCATAGAGTCTTGGGAATCACTACAGCCTATGAGGCCTATGGATATTTGGCCATAGGGTCTCCCTAGAAGCCATAGAGTCTTGGGTTAAATAAGGAGTCTTGGGGATCATTACTGAATGAGGCTTATGATTGTTTGGCCATAGGGGTATCCTCAAGCCATGGAGTCTTGGAGATCACACTGAGGTAAGGGATGTTTTGAAAAAGGCAATGGATGGTAACAATTATTCTTACAAATATAGTAGTCTTGGGGATCACTATTGAGATCAGTGAGGCCTATGGGGTTGTTTGGTCATAGGGTCTTCCGAAGGGCATGGAGTATCGGGGATCACTAATGAGTAAGGCCCATGATTGTTTGGCCATAGGGTCTCCAAGACATGGAGTCTTGGGGATCACTAATGAGTGGGGTCCATGATTGTTTGGCCATGGAGTCTTGGTGATCACTAATGAATGAGGTCCATGATTGTTTGGCCATAGGGTCCACAAGCTATGATGTCTTGGGGATCAGTATTGAGTAAGACCTATGACCATTTGGCCATAGGGTCCCCTAAGCCATGAAAGCTTGGTGGGGATCATTATTGAGTGAGGCCTATGACCGTTTGGCCCTTGAGGTCTCCTCAAGCCACAGAGTCTTGGGGATAATTGTAATAGAGTCATTTAGGAGGGCTTGACATTTGTGTCTCGTGTGGTAGAGAAATAAGTGATCCTATGGCTACTCATCAAGCCATGGAGTCTTGGGGTTATGGTAATAGGGTCATTCAGGAGGCCTTGACATATGTGCCTTATGTGGTAGAGCAATAAGTGATCCTACGGCCACTCATCAGCCATAAATTTATTCTTGCCATTAAGTCATCTCGAACAACTTACCACAAAGCTCCCTTCCGACTCATTAGACAATCTAGACATCGCATCGTCTTCAAAATCCATTGGCTTATTGTTAGCATTTTTGTTAGACTCCAAAGGTTGGTTAGTTGCATCATCTGGTGCCGCAACTTTTGTGAGATTTGTATTGGATGTGATAGGCAACTGCAATTGAGTGTCCTTCAACTCTAATGGTGAGGAAACTACCACATTATTGTTTGACTCTACTAGTTGACGAGAAAGTATATTTTACATTGACTTTTCACCATCTATATTATTTGGTAACTCCAATACATGGGTGGCATTTGTATCATAATCTATTGTGATCACTTCATTAATAACTATCATGGATTTGCTAGGCAAATTATTATCCTACCAACTTCATTACTAGATCATGTGGGCACATTTCTCCATTGCCATCTGTTTCTTTAACTTCTTTGATATCGTCATGCATTACTCTATCATTTGTTCGGCTTTACATTGGACAAGCTATGTAGCTTAATTTCTTTTAAATCTACGAGTAATGTCACCAATTCATTGAAAACTAATTCTACTTGCTATGACTAGCCATCATATTGACTACATAGTGTAAATCTAATAATTGACAAGCATCTCTACCATCCGTTATTGCTCCAACTTCTTTGATCTTTAGTTCAAAACCTTGTTTAACAACTCTACATTAAGAGTAAAATCTAGTCAAGCCCAAAATCCATATAGTATCCTAATTTATAAAGACAAGACCATTGGAATTTTAAACCATCTTGCTTTATCCTCCTCCTTAACCGTAAAGCCTTGTGGTCATCATGAAGGCCTATGACTCTGCAACTATAAGATCACTTGAGTTTTTGACCTTGTCACCATGTCCTCCATGCCATGGAGTCTTGGGGTTTCCTCAATCCATCGAGGCTTTGGAGTCATTAGGGACTTAGGCCTATGGGTGTTTGGCCAATAAGGGTCTCCTCAAGCCATGGAACTTGTAGTCTCCTCCAATCATGGAGTCTTTTGAGTTTATGACCTTGTCACCATGTCCTCGCACATGGGGTTTTGGGGTTTCTTCAAGCCATGGATGATTTGGAGTTATTAGGGACATAGGTCTATGATTTTTTAGCCATAGGGGTCTCTGTAAGCCATGGAATCTAGGAGTCCCCTCCAACCATGGAGTCTTTGTGGTCACTAGTAAGGTAGGCCTATGAGCGTTTGGCCATAGGGGTCATGCTATGAGGCATTAGGATTTAGGCCTAGAATTGTTTGCTCAAAGGAGTCTCCTCAAGCCATGGAGTCTTTGTGTCACTAAGGAGTGATGCCTATGACCATTTGGCCATAGGGGTCATGCTATGAGGCATTAGGATTTAGGCCTAGAATTGTTTGCTCAAAGGAGTATCCTCAAGCCATGGAGTCTTTCTGTCACTAAGGAGTGATGCCTATGACCATTTGGCCAGAGGGGTCAAGCTATGGGGTCATTAGGAGTTAGTCCTAACACCGTTTGCTCAAAGAATTCTCATCTTGCCATGGAGTGAGTGTTAGGGCCACTAGGAAGTGAAGACTATGGCCATTTGGCCATCGGGCTATCCTTAAGTCATGGGGTCTTAAGGTCTCCTCATGCTATGGAGTCTTGGGGATCATAAGAGATACATGCCTATGATTATTTGGCCATAGCGGACTCCTCAATCCATGGGATCATTAATGAGTAAGGCCAATGACCATGCAACCACAAAGATCACTAATGATGTGAGTAATTGGCTATAGAGGCCTCCTTAATCCATGGAGTATTGGTTTCTCCTCAAGAAATGGAGCCTTATAGTGGGTCACTACTAGGGACTTAGGCCTATGACTGCTTGGTTGTAGGATGTTTTTTAAGCCATTAAGTTTGGACATAAGGGTCAAGGCCATAGGGTCTAGTTAGGCTGGTATACTTAGGCTATGGAAACTTACTCTACCATTGATTTCTTGTTGGTCAAAGTTTCTTGACATGTGAAAGAAAATTTATTCCACTTACATGAAAAATATCGGCCTTCACTTAAAAGTGTTGGTAGTTTTCTTTAATGGGGTTATCTAAATGATGACTTCTTTATTTGTTAGTTTGTCTATAAGTATGATATTACTTGATTTTAAGTGGACCTACATGTCACAAAATTTAAATATCTTAAAATAATTTTGTTCCATACATGTCATACCATTAACATGTTTTCTTATGTTTGTGTATTTAAAAGTGACTTATATGTGGTCAACATCCGAACCCCACTTCAACAGTGAAAACCATTCATGTCTTTGAAAGTGTGTCACCAATATACCCACCTCACTGCCAAAATGTAAATCCTACTTCCTGTACCAAAAGTGCTTGTAGCCAGAATCTAGGACCGATGATGTACCCAAGCTCGAAATTTATCTCACCTAGAGCCAAAGTAGCATTAAGGGGGGGAAGTACCAAAGTAGCACATGGGGGCCAAAGTTGCACAGCACATAGGGGAATGTAGAAAGTAAAAAAAGTCAAAACAAAACTTTGTAACTGACATCTAACCTCCTTGAGTAGCCCAAAGATTTGGCACCAAGGGGGGGTGTTGAGAAATGTGGTGCCAAAAGAGCACAAGGAAAATATGGAGTGAGTGTGAGAAGCCACATCACCAAGTGAGAATTATCCCACATGCAAGAGAAAAACTAAGTTGTACTCTCCTCATATAAAAAGAGGACATTTCAAGCAATGAAAATATATCACTTACACTTATCTCAAGTCTCTTTATGTATCGGATTCCAAGCTAATTCATCTTGGTGTCTAATTGAGTGCATCTTAATTAGCACTCTCATTATGAGTTTTTTTCATTTCTATCCACCTCAGTTTAGCATTGTGATTAGTGTAGGATTAGTTTATCTTTAGGTAAATGTCTTGTCATTAGGAGAGCTTGATCCATGATTCTCAACAATAAAGATCACTATGGGATGGGGCATATGAGTGTTTGGCCATAAGGGGTCCAACTAAGTCATGGAGTCTTGGACATCTTCTCAATCCATGGAGTCTTGGGAATCTCCTCAATCCATAGAGTCATGGAGTCTTAGGAATTCCTTAAATCGATGGTGTCTTGGTATCTCCTCAACACCAAGGCATCTCCTTAACCCATGGAGTCATGGAGATCACAAGTGGGTGATCGTTTTGAGAAATTAACCATAGGGGTCTCCTCAAGCCATGGAGTCATAGGGGTCACTATGGAGTGAGACCTATGACCATTTGGCCATAGGGGTCTCAAAATGCCATATAGATTGGAGGATCACTATAATGTGAGGTCCATGATCGTTTGGCTGTTGAGAGATATAATCGCGGTGTTGTGTGTATGTGGGAAAGCACCCTAAAGGTGCAAGATATTATGGGGCAAGATAGGAATGCCACATGTAATATTGAATGGTGTGTGAGTGTTGACCAAAAGAGTGGAAAAGGAGTTGCCACATGGATGATGATGTGTAAAGTGGGATAAGGCTAGAAAGCCTATATCATTGTATGGTTCACTTGAGATATGATATAGAAGAGATCAAGTGTTGAGTGTGCAATCTCTCTCTCTCTCTCTCTCTCTCTCTCTCTCTCTCATGGAGTTTTTAGTGTGGTTTAATCCACCTTAATTATGTTGTGTAATCTATGTCTATCACCATGATCAATCCCATTTTAGGATTGTTAACATGGTATCAGAGCTTGGGTGGGCTCTTGGTCATGGTGAATATTTATGTATAGTTTTCATGGTTATGAGTTCTTTGATTAAACATTCTTTTCAATTATTATGAAAAAAAATTATGCACTCATATTATCATTTGGATTTGGATTTGCATTTGTGAGGATTTGAGAGAGATTTGGAGAGATTTAGAGCTGCCATTCTAAAGTTTGAGAGGAGATTTGCAACAAGGAGGTTGCATAAAAGCTGCCCAAGAGAGTTGCAAATAGCAACTTGGAAAGCATGCTTATCATCAAAGAAGCTGAAAATGAAGATTTCAGCAAGTATGAAGACTATGGAGTCTTCGGTGTCAACAAGGAAGCTACCAAGAAGTTTGTGGAGGTAATTTGTGAAGTTTTGTCTCAATGTTTTGGTTATTGAGCATGGGAGAATGCTCTTGTGGAGGTGCATACCTGTCAAGATGATGGCAAGTGAGATGGGAGACTTGCAATGGAGTTCACATGTGTGTGCATCAAGAAGAGGATGTACTTGTGGATGTTGCTCAAGGATATGAGCAAAGTTGTGAAAGCTATGGGAAATTTCACAATGATTTATGCACCTTGGTTTCTTGTGGGAACCGTGTAGTAGTTTTGACATGCAAGAGGAGAGCATGAGAATTGTGAGCACAATGGGAAGCCCATGTTGTTGGCTGTGTAAACCTCAAGGTAGGAGGTAGTTGGAAAAACTGCACAAAGAGAAGAGTGAGCATCTCCTCTAAGGAATTGATGAAGAGGCGACATGGACATTGGGTGTAAATCCACCCTCACAATCAGCCAGGAAGGGAAGCTAGCAAGAAGAGACAGAGATTGGGAGACGTCAACCACCATAGCAAACCACTCCACAATAGTAGAGATTAGCAGCCCGTAAAATAATGCTCTCGAGTAGGTCACCTCGAGTGCAAAACGCAGCTAGCAGAAAAAAAATAAAAATAAAAATGGGCAGACAGTGGTATCACTAGCATCGCAGCACATGATGATGCCAGAGGGGGACTGATGGTGATTGTATAGAATGAGGGCAGCGAGATCAGGGTCGGAGAAGAGCGTAGTTCAAGAGAGGAAGCCAAGCGAGAGCGCAGCAACATGAGCTGAAGGAGGCGTAGGCGACGGATCAGAAGCAACGTAAAAGAAGTGAAAAGTATGCAAAAGGAAATTAACAGCGTGTCAGACAGACTAAAGCAGGCTGACTGACGCCCAAGACAAGGCGGCGGGGGCTGCTGTGGGGCGACCTCAGGTGATAGTAGCGGCTTTGTAGTTTGTTGTAGAAGATGAACAAAGGCAACAAGTGTGTTCAAAGAGGTTGCAGAGGGTAGTTACAATGAAATTGTAAATAAGCGATGTGCAGTGTGCATAACTTATTGGAGTTTGGAGGATGGCAGAAGTAGAGAGCAGAAGCTCTTCGCTTTTGCCACGTACACATCTCTGCGAAATGAAAGGGAAAAAAGAAGAAGGAAAATTGGGCAGATTTCACAGGTACGTGAAGTTGAAGAAGTTGGAAGAAGCTTTGGGAGGAGCTATGGCAGGCTTGTGTGTGGAAATTGACCAGCTATAGCCACCAACAAAGAGCAGGTAGACATGCACAGGCGAATGAAGGAGACGATCAGAGGGGTAGCTGTAATCTTGGCGCATAGCGGCAGAGGTAGCCGAGGAGTGAAAGAAATTATTTTTTTCCTTCTATAAACCCTTAAATTATTTAAGGATACATTCACACCAGCAAATCATTTGTCCCTTGGTTATGCCACCATTCACATGCTTTTAAAGCATTGTTGGCAAATTATGAAATGAATTTTTAGAGTTTTTCACACACACATGTGAGTTCCCTACTAGGCTTTGGCCAAAATGATTGTATTGTTTCACCCATAATTATGAGGGTAATCGTACCCGAGTTTAAAGCTCAAAACGAGATATGTATTTTTTGTTCTCACCCATTGGTACATTGAGGGTTTCCCTACCCGAGTTCACCTAGAAGCTCGAAATGGTTGTTGCGTGATGTGTGCATGAGAGATGCACGTGTCAGGTGCATGCGCATGGGTTGGTTCCCACCCGAACTTCCATGTTCAAATCGGACTCAGTGGTTCCGCTGTGAGCGAGTCGGCTCAAAATGGACTAGGTGTCTAAGATGGTAGACACGTGCACACATGATTGGTTGATGGACACTCCAATGTATCATTGAGGGGGAGTGTTGAGAGATAGCGATTGCGGTTGTGCAATGCTACATTGATATGGGTGATGGATGATGGGTGAGTTGTGGAACACCTCGATTAAGAGGGGGTGTTGAGAGATGTAATCACGGTGTTGTGTGTATGTGGCGGCAAAGCATCCTAAAGGTGCAAGATATTGGGACAAGGTAGGAATGCCACATGTAATATTGAATGGTGTGTGAGTGTTGACCAAAAGAGTGGAAAAGGAGTTGCCACATGGATGATGATGTGTAAAGTGGGATAAGGCTAGAAAGCCTATATCATTGTATGGTTCACTTGAGATATGATTTAGAAGAGATCAAGTGTTGAGTGTGCAATCTCTCTCTCTCTCTCATGGAGTTTTTAGTGTTGTTTAATCCACCTTAATTATGTTGTGTAATCTATGTCTATCACCATGTGTGCCATGTCATCTCTGCAAAATCACAACACCAGCCGTGATGACTACATAATCACAAAAATTTATTCTTTATACACAAATCCAATTATTTACCCTTGATCCTTCTGCAGTGTTCTACTCCTAAAAAAGGGTAAAAACATGAAATTTATGAGGTGGTGATTCTGCAACCTATTGAATCATGGCCTTGTGACTGTATTTCCAAAGAGCTATAATTTATTTAGACAATTCTGTGCTAACATAAAATTCTAACAAATAAACTCTAACAAGGGAATGTGGTGCTCCTACCAATTAGTGGACGTATAAAAATTCTCTATTTTAGTATCATGGTGGGGCGCAGGCAAGGATGTCAAACCCAACCCACTTTATGAAGACCCTCCCGTCTCACCACTTTCCTCAAAAGGATATGAAGAACCCCTAGGAAGTGGTCCAAGGGAAAGGCAAAATCTGCTCCACTAAAAGACCAGCTATTTGAGACCACTCATGGATTAGTGCACAGGGGGCAGCCACATCGAGATGGTGGACAACAAGAAAGTTTACTTTCAGTATCATTCACTCCGATGCATGTAGTTAGTGAATAACATAGAGGTAAAGGAGAAGCTGGATCAAACAAGGCTCAAGAATAATGATGGTGGTTAACACAAGATGGACATTCATGTAACACAGAGAGAGATGGAATTATGCAATACATAGTAGCAACAAGAGCTTTGACCAACCCAGAAGACATTATTTCAAAATTAGCTCAGAATCTCACACATACACCACCCAAGCATCAACATATGCTTGGGAGAGTTCCCCTTTTTCCCCTTACATCCATACAGGTACTACCCGTTTCCAAGAAATTGTTACAAAGTTGTTATAAAACAAGAAGACCTGACTCATGATAAGTCTGTTACTCAAGGGAAAAACCTTGGCGACGGCGAGATGAGCTCATCAGCTCAACACCTGATGATCACGGTGGATGTTGCGTCAGCAAAGCGAAGCCCACCATTTCCTACTGGCATTCTGAAAAGTTTTTGGATCTAGACTCTATCTTGGTCTCTAGACTGTGTTGTTCAGATGCTTCATGATCGGTCCCACCCTACTTCCTCTAGGTCGAAATGAGTGGTGGTGCCTCCTCAATGGTCCTTTGTTGGTTTTCCCTAGACTCATAGGCTCTTTTTCAACTGCTCTCACTAGACCGTCCTAGCCCACCACCTCTCTCATCGGTCCTCCTGAACTGCACCTTAATAGGCCATGCATTTGAGTACTTGGCCCTAGCTCTTGTCATTGCGACCACTTCCATGTCAGCTACAAAAGCGTGGGGTTCTATGTGTTCCATAAAGACGGCATCATCTTCAAATATTTTATGTTCATGTTCTCTTATGCCCCTTCTACTGCCCTAGCTCCACTTCCTCCCATAGGATGGTATTCCAGAGTGGTTCAATTTTGGTACCCCCTTTAATGTTTCTATCAGCTTACCTTGTTGGTGAGGGGCACTAATAGTGTTTCTGTTTGCTTGAGATATTTCCTCCTCACTCAAAGTTTCTAATCATAATTTTTTCCCACTCCCACTCATAGCTCTAGATCTAGCTTTGTGTACTACACTAGGGGATGGGCTTGTGTCCTTGCGGACTAATCAAGCTTCTGAAGGTATTTCTAACTTAGTCAGGAAACTTTCTATGTTGTCAGTTGGAAGGCCTCATGGCTCCTGCTTGTTGTGTCATGTTCACCAATTACTGCATACATTGTAGTGCTATTTCCTTCCAAGCACTTAAGCTTTTCTACCCCAATTCATTTTGCAACTTTAGTTGCCACTCTTCTTTAGCCTTTTTCCTCGGTTAGCCCAACCTTGGAAATCCTGAATCATTTTTCCTTGGACTATAATTCCTCGGCATGAGCTTTCACGGAATCCATTTTTTTGCTCTCTTCTTGATCTTAGCATTAACAGTTGTCAATGCCATGTTAAGCTCATTAATACTCATTTTTCTAGTTTTTCTCCTGTTGTCACCCTTGTGGGTGTTGCTGCCTCTACCTCCATTAAAACTTTAATGGTCTTGCCATCTTTCTTTTGTTGTTCCTTATACTCCTTTTGATGAGTGCCTCCAGCTCTTCCACTTGGACCCATAGTGCTACTTCATCATTCATTTTCTCTTCAAATTTCTTTGTGGCCACCCACACATGTTCTTTTAGCTCATTTTTAGGGATTTAATCCAATGCTAAGCTAGTCCACAAAACTATTTCTTTGCCCTTTCCTTCTTCCTATGCTTGTAGTTTCTTTCCCTCTCCTTTCAGGACTACAAACTTCCTATCGCAGTTTCGCATTTTCTTTTTGCAGTTCTTCAGATTGTTTGCCTCCATTGTTGTCTCCTGCTTCCTTTTCAACTCCACTTGTGGCTAGGGCATCCAAAGCCTTTCCATATTTTGGGTCTCAAGACGATGTAGCCGGATCCGGATTTCTTGACACCCCATCCGGATTCATGTCTCCTGGCTAATGTAGAATTATCTATTTATAAGTAGGTGTGGGTGCTTCTATACTAATTTCAATTTCTCCAAGTATACCCCCCACACCTCCTTGAGGTCCTCCAATGTATGTGTCTCCAATTGCTCCATCCTCTTAGCCTCTAGCTCATAGACCTCTAGATACTCTTCAACATCTAGCATTACCAATTATGCCTCCACCTTCACTAGGTCCACTTTGTCCTTGTTTGCTCTGTTCTCGGCATCTATTATTATTCTTACGGGTTCGTCCCTGATCAACACAACATGTGCTTCAGTGCTCCTGTGAGATCCCTCTGCCCCCTCCGCGCACCAGGCTCCTGGTAGCTAACAACGGAAGTAGCCCCCTCATGCGCGGGGCAGGGTTTCTCACTTGGGGCCTTGCCCACGAATGTTCGGGCACGAGACTAGGCTGGTGGTCACTCCGAAAACCAAAACCGAGAAAATTTCCCATGCCCGAAAAGCGGGGACGATTCCACCTTTTTGAATTTTTTCCTAATGAGTTTTCTAACGAGATCAAAATCTAAACTATCCTCCACCTGAATAAACCAAGATAGAATGAAACTATCACTGATATAATTTGATCATCTGAGCAATTCAATGTTTTTTTCCTAATCAAGTTTAGGCACAACCGTTGATCCACTCAATCAAGAATTTTATCAGGGAATTAACTATCTACTCGAATCCTAGCGTAATCCTAAGATTTTTCAATTTGACTATTAAAACTCCATTGATTCCAGCCTAACCCCATCCGGCCCATGGGTTAGCCACCACCCTGCCACTAGAATCGGTAGATCCAAACAAGTACTCACCCACCCATAATTGAAATGCCTTTCTTAACTTTAGCTTTAGAAAACAGATACCCACACACTCCTCTTTAAAACTTTAAAAAAATCCATTGATAAACAATTTACTGGTTACACATGACATACTTCAAATTTTCCATTGAGTCTTTGTTTCTCACAAAACAGTATCACTCTGGACTCTCTGTTGAGACCAGTGAGTCAACAACGAGATCCAGTGATAGATTACAATAATCATTGGTCTGTCATACAATATCTTCCTCGACATACGTATGGGTATCCTTGGCACCGTGAGCCCGTGCATCACCTGGTCAAAACCCTCCAGGATCCTCCTTAGGTGTCGTGGCACTTCACTCAGGGACCGCTTCGTCGGCCCTCGCCCATCGTACCGGAAGTGCACCATTTTAACCATACCGAGGCTGGTCAAGACCTCAGCAGGCTTTGCCGCGTGAGCTGTCCCTCGAACACTCCCTGCTAGTTGTTGCAACTGAACTTCCCTTAGATAAACATATATGCCAAATGCTCCCTCTAGCATTCTGGCGTAAGACAGTCTTTTAAGAAAACAGGGTTTCTATGCAAGTTTATAGTTTTGATTTTGTTTGAATACCATGAATAAATCTTAAATCCGTATCCCAATACTTCTAGATCGAGGTCTGAATTCCAAACAGAATTTCTCAAATTGTGTTAACTTGATCCTCAAATCAAAATCAAAAGTCTTAACTAGTTTCAGATTCGGTGAGTGTTTTGAGTGCATTTTTCCTGAAATGATCACATCATCATTGACGAAGGAATTAGGTCGTGGTCAATAGTCTGAATCAGAGTTTGGGTCTGGAAAGGTTCTTCCTAAACTATCTTTCTCGAAAGGTACTATTCTAAATTTTGTTTGACGAATATTTGCTTACAGATTTCTAAAACATGGATTTCTTAAGAGGAATAAAATAATCATTTATCTCGATCTCCAACTTCGATAGTTTAATTGAATTTTCTCATTACCATCTTAGTGAATATGAAATGGTAGAATTTCCTCTCACATATTATCTACCTATTCATTTTTCTAATTTTTACGAAAATTAACAGAAGATTAAGGAGAACCCTTATTTCATTATAAAGTTTCTATATGCATCAATTTATGCATAAAATCCAATTCTGATATGAAAGTCACACTTTTATCATCATAAAAATCACTCTTTTAACATGAAAGAATTTCTTTTATGTATATATTTATGCATACAAATCATTTATGATGAAAATCACTCTTTTAATAAAAAAAATCTTTTATGCACCCAGTTATGCATGAAAATCATTTATGATGAAAATCACACTTTTAATATAAAAAATATCTTTTATGCATATGTTTATGCATAAAAATCATTTATGATGAAAATCACACTTTTAATATAAAAAAATATCTTTTATGCACCCATTTATACATAAAAACCATTTATGATGAAAATCACACTTTTAATATAAAAAATATATCTTTTATGCATACTTCTATACATGAAAATCAAATATGATAAAATTAACACTTTTATAATAAAAAAATAATCTTTTATGCATACTTTTATGCATAAAAATCAAATATGATAAAAGTAACACTTTTATAATAAAAAAATAATCTTTTATGCATACTTCTATGCATGAAAATCAAATATGATAAAAGTAACACTTTTATAATTAAAAAATAATCTTTTATGCATACTTTTATGCATAAAAATCAAATATGATAAAAGTAACACTTTTATAATTTAAAAAATAATCTTTTATGCATACTTTTATGCATAAAAATCAAATATAATGAAAGTAATACTTTTATAATAAAACTAAATTTCTTTTATACAAATAATCAAAATGCATCTTCTATGCATGAAAATGACACTTTAGATTATAGAAATCATAAGGATTACTCTTTTAGAATAATGAAAGATAATACTTATTTCCAAATTTTTGAAAAATTTTGCCATAACCTCCTTTGTATGGCTGACCATTTTTCAATTTTAAGTCTCTAAAATTAATTAGAAATGCATCAAAAGTATTTAAATCATTCTAAAGTAACATTTTTCTACTTATTTATTAAGAGAAACATTATGAATAAACTTGATTTTATTCATTAATCATTCACCTAGGATAAAGAATGGTTGGATTTACTAGAGAAGAGAGGGGAATGCCTTTTGCAATGAGGCATAACATCATTTGCAATGAAGAGAAGACAAAAATCATAAAAAACCATAAAAAACCATAAAATGAATGTTAAAGAGAAGAATCTCCAACTTACTATTAATGAATTTGAGAGCTTTCCTTTGGCTTGATGGTTTGAGGGTTCTACTCTTGTTTGAAACAAGAGTGGCCACCAATCTTTTGGAATAGGGAAGGTCAAAAAAACTAATGAATTATGAGTAAATTCACAGTTTTCTGGCACTTGGGAGAGGCAAGGTAACAGTGCAAAACACTATTGAGTTTCAACAAAGGGGAGGGCTTCTATCTATAGGAAAAAGTGAGCTTCTAACCAAGCCAACTGATTCTAGAATTTTCCAGATCAGTTTGGTCAATTTTGACCATTTTTAGGTCAATTTTGCTCACTTTTTGGATCTAGTTGAAATAGGAGAGAGAAGAGATAAAAATATCCCATTATTTGGGAGTTTAAAACTCATTCAAGCATGTGAAATAGGTGCCTCCTTCATGAGGGGAATTCCCCCATGCAGAGGTGTCAAAAATGCATCATTTCACTTAAATATCTCTCTTTTTTAACTATTAACCTTGTCCTTAGTCAACTCTTCATCTTATGTGAGTATTTACTCATTTTTGGGGGATTTTTCTTTTATTTCTTCATTTATCTCCTCCCTACATTTGGATGAATCTTATTGGTCCATAGGAACCTTGATTTAAAATTTCGAAAAAATCTTCACCCCCAAGATAATGCTTCTTGAACAGATTATGCTTAATTTCTAATGCACCTTCTGAAAATCTTTTTGAACTTCTGTTTCAGGGGAACTTATTTTAATAAGATGAGATATTTTTCTATCCAAAAATATTTAAAAATTGAATTATCACTCTCTAGAAGATTTTCTCTCTCTAGGCCAAAACTAGTAGAAACAAGATCTTTTAGATTTCCGAAGAGGGATTTGATTACAGGGGAAGATGCTGGACATCTTGAGAGCCTGGGGAGGAACCTTACATTCTCTCCCACTTAAAAAACGCGAGATGTCCTCATCTCACAAACTGGGGGTAATCCCACAACAAATCGGCTTCAATCTCCCAGGTGGCATCTTCAAAAGGATAGAACTTTCATTTTACTAATAATTCTTTGAGAATTCTGTTCCTGAGAATCTTTTCTCGAACATCAAGAATTTCTTCAGGTTGAAGTTCCATCTGTCCTTGGTTGAAGAGGTTAGGATTTCATCATCAACAAGCACATGATTTGGGCTTGGCACATATTTCTTTAGAAGGCTTACATGAAATACATTATGAACTTTGAGATGAGGAGGCAGAAGAAGCTCGTAGGCTAAGTCACCTACTTTCTTTGTATCGCATATGGCCCACAATATCTGGGGGATAACTTCTTGTACTTCCCAAGAGATAAAGAACTTCTTTTGGGCTGTACTCGAATGAAGACCATATCTGCTTCTTTGAATTCTCTGTCTGTCCTCTTCTTATCTGCATACTGCTTCTATCGATCCTGGGTAGCTTTTATATCTTTACGAATTGCCTGCATCTGCTGCTCCATGTCATCAAGCATCTATCTGGACATCTCGACCCTAATCAATGGGTCGGACCAAGTTAATGGAGTTAAGCAATCTTGTCCATACAGAGCTTTAAAATGGCTCATCCCGATACTTCAGTGATAAGAAGCATTATAGGCGAACTCGACTAGGTGCAGATAGCTTAGCCACTTCTTGGGTTCCCTGCCCACAGCATGACCAAAGTATATCTTCGATTACTTGGTTTACCCTTTCAGTTTGACCATCGGTCTCAGGGTGATAAGCTGTGCTGAGATCCAAGAAAGTTCCCACTGCTTCAAAAAATGCAATCCAAAACCTTAAAGTAAATTTGGGATCTCGATCACTTACTATTCTCTTGGGTAGGCCATGCAATTTGAAGATTTCTTTGAGGAACACTCTGGCCACATCCATTGCAGTGTAGGTTTCTTTTACTGGAATCAGATGGGCAACTTTGGTTAGTCTATCAACTACCACAAAAATGGAGTTGTAACCTGATTGCACTTAAGGTAATCCAGTAATAAAATCCATACTGATACATTCCCACTTGTCCAATGGATGTAACTTCCCAGGCATTTTTACTCTTTGAGCTTTGACTTTCTGGCATGTTAGACATTGACGTACATGATTTAGTACATCCTTTTTCAGACCAGGCCAAAAGAAGCTTTTCTTTACAGACATGTAGGTTTTGATGAAACCTGGATGTCCTGCTATAAGGCTATCATGGGCTTCATTCAGAATTTGACCCTTGGTTCCCTCATCATTGGGAATGTATAGCCTGCGATTATAATACATAATGCCATCATCCAGGCTGTACCCTTGAACTCTATTCAACTCCTGTGGAGTTTTGCTTTCCTGCATAAGTAGGGTAGCAATAGGGCCAAAGAATCTATCCTGCATGATCTTCTCTCTTGCTTTAATAATCAAAGGATTTGATATCACAGTAATTGCAAGCAAGGAGGCTTTTCTGCTAAGGGTATCTGCTACCACATTTTCTTTGCCTGGGCGATACTTGATTTCAAAATCAAATTCCTGCAGGGTCTACATCCACCTTCTATGGCGCATGTTGAGGTCCTTCTCAGTAAAGATCCACTTTAAGCTCTGATGATCTGTCATCAAAGTGAATCTTTTTCCGAGTAGGTAATGTCTCCACAACTTTAAGGCATAGACTACTAAAAGTAATTCCAGGTCGTGGACAGCATAATTCCTCTCATGCGTTCTGAGCTTTCGGGATTCATAGGCCACTGCATGACCTTCCTGCATAAGTGCACCTCCCAAGGTAAAACCACTAGCATCAGTTACCTCAAAGGGTAGAGAGACTACTGGCAGCTTCAGAACCGGACTAGTTACCAAGGTGGTCTTCAGCTTATCAAAAGCACTGTGGCACCTCGCAGACCACTAAAATGGGGTATTCCTTTTGACAAGGTTAGTCAGGGGGGAAGCTATGAGAGCATACTTTGGTATAAAAATTCTATACCAACCAGTCAATCCCAAGAATCCTCTGACTTCTTTCACTGTCTTTGGTTCCGGCCATTGGTTCCGGCCAATCTATGACTACTTGGACTTTTGCAGAATCTGGAGAAATTCCATCTTTGGATACCAAAAAGCCCAAGTATTCAACATGGTCAGTAGAGAAAGTGCATTTGCTCTTTTTGGCAAAGAGTTGGTGCTTCCTTAGAATCTCAAGAACTTTTCGGACATGAGTCTCCTGGTCAGCTGCATTCCTTGAGTAAACCAGAATGTCATCAAAGAAAACTAGAAACAAATCATCCAAGTATTCTCTAAGGATGTCCTGCATTAGGCGATTGAATGTAGCTGGGGCATTAGTTAATCCGAACGGCATGATAGTGAATTCATAATGCCCATAGCGAGTATTGATCCTGTTTTTGGTATATCTTGATCATTGATCCTGATCTGGTAATACCCAGATTTGAGATCTATCTTTGTGAAGATCTGGGCTCCATTTAGCCTATCCAGAAGCTCATCAATTCTTGGGATAGGATACTTATTCTTAACTGCCGGCGACGGCTGATTCAGACCTCTGTAGTCCACACAGAGTCTAAGCGTTCCATCTTTCTTTTTCTGAAAGAGAACTGGCGCACCCCAAGGTGAAACACTGGGTCTTACAAACCCTTGTTCTAACACAGCTGTCTAAGCTATTCCTTGAGTTCAATGGCTTCAGGAACTGGCATTTTGTACGTGCGCATTATACGTGCGCAGGGCTACTGGCTGAGCTTCGAGGGTCAATCACATGATCTACTTCCCGAATTGGAGGCATTTCAGTTAGTTCTCCTGGGAATATATCATCAAATTCATTTAACCATTCTAGTTCTTTAGCCTTAAGCTTTGAGTCTACTGGGTTCATTTTGACAACATAAATTTGTTGCTTCTTCCTAAGTCCTTTCAACAACCTGGAAGCTTTTACTAACTGAAGGTCTGGGGATCCAGAAACTCCAGTTCCTTGAACTTTGTTCCCGTGAAGGTCATGGAAGGATATGGTTCCATTGTGACAGTGTATGTCAGCTTGATTTTTGTGGAGCCAATCCATTCCAAGGATCCCGTCTCAAAAACTCCCAGAGGTAAGACTTTGAACTAACAGTCGGTTACATTACCATCTAGATTGAATTGGATAAGCTCTATCTCATGGTGAGTGAAAAGAATCTTCCCACTGGCCAATTCAACTTGCATAGGTTTCCCTGATTTCTGTTCTAAGACTAGCTTACGCAAGCATCCAGGGGAAATGAATGAATGAGAACTGCCTGAATCAATCAAAAGCTTAAAAGGCTTACCCTGATACTCTGCTAGAGTATGGATGACGAAGAACTCCTGGTTAGGCCCTTGATTTTCAATGGCAGTATAGATCTGCCCTCTTTCCTCTTCTACTACATCTAAAATTGTGACTGCTCTGGCTGCTCTGCAGTCTGAGGTGAAACTCTTTCTCTTTGGTTGCCCCAGTTCTGGGAAGGAGTTCTTAGGTTTCTCTGGACAGAGGCAGATGGTTGAGCTAGAGCTCTTCTGGGGTTACCCTCGCTTGGGCGAGACGTCGGACCCTGATTGGACTGGTATGAAGGGGTTGGTCTCTGAACTCGGGGTCCTTGACTTCCCTATCCCCTTGACATGGCAGGAGTTGGGCAGTCTTTTAACTGGTGACCAAAACCCTGGCATCCAAAACATCGGTTTTCAGTTTTGAGCTCATCCCTCTGATTTCTTGAAAGAGGTGGGGTTCCTAAGAAAGTATTCTGGGGGGGAAGGGTCTTCCTTCACTTCTGAATCTTCTTGCATCCTGATTCTAATTTGGGCCTTGCTGCCTCTTTGGGGGTGGAAAGTTTGAAGTACTTCCCTAGGCTTGGAGTCTTTTAAAGTTAGAGGGTGCAGGCTTTGGTAGGATCTTTACTACAAAGGCTTTGGCAAAATCCTTTGCCATTCTTATTGCTTCAACCATGGACACTGGCTTGGCATTTTTGACCAGTGTGTCCAAGGGTTCATTCATTCCCCGAATGAACTTGAGTTGTTCTTCATCTAGAGGTGGTGAATATTTGAGTAGAAGAGCAAAGGCCTAGTGATATTCCTCGATGGTTTTGCTCTCCTGCTTTAGCTCTAAAAATTTGTTCATTTTGGTTTCCAAATAATCTAGGGGGACAAAATCTCTTTCTTAGATAGGTTTTTAGATCATTCCAGGACACTGAGTATTTCTATCCAGACGGTTGGTATCACAGTGGTTCCTCCATGCTACCCTGGCTATTTCCACTATTTTCAGCCGAGCAAGAGCCATTTTGCTCCGCTCATTGTAGCATGTGATGTCAAAATATTCCTCCATGGCTTCCACCCATTTCTCCATAGCCTCGCCTAGGTTCTTCCCTTCTCCTTTGAAGGGTCCTGGCTGAGTCCTATGAAGAGCCTTGGAACATCAGGGTCAAGCTCGTCATCTTCAGAGAGAGGGTCTGGCTAACGGCCATGGTTTCCTCGTCTCATGATTCTGCCAAAATTTATATATTATTAAATTTTTATTTTGATATCATCCACGAGATCCTAAGACTTAAGAGGTTTGAAAAAACAATTTCTTAAACAAGACAATGATCTTATTGGAGATCTATAACATATGTCCGATAATAGATTTTTCTTTATCAGATCGTTCGTAAACAATCACTTATTCAATAGGAAATTTTTCTTCAGAAAACATTTCTATATTTATATAAAAGTTGTAATATGTACATAGAGCAGCTCGGCTCCAGAATCACCGCCTCAGTCGTAATCGCATAAAGAAGCGAAACTGCGAAGAAGACATACCATGGTATACACGATTCATTACACAAAGAGGTGCTCTAATTCTATTTCTCGGGATAAAGCGGCTAAGAAGTCTAAAAAATCGGCATGAAGTTCTGAAGTTCATGGGTGAATGATCACAGAGTAGAACGTGCTGAATAAGCCCTAGTCTTATCAGAATCATGGCCAAGGAAATATTTTGCCTGAGCCTCTGACGTTGACTGGTACTGATGTTAATACACCGTCCTCCACAGAACCACATATATCGATGTCGCTCAAGAGGATCAGAAAAGTAAAGACTCTCAAAATGGCGAGCGAGTCTCACTCTGCTCATTCGAGTCGTAGCAGAGTTGATGAGGTGATCAAATGCAAAAGCTATCATATCCTGCCTCTGAGAGAGTCCAGGAATTCCAGGACTCTGAGAGAGTCCAAGAATTCCAGATAGGTTCGGGATGTCCATCTATAAATTTCCAATTCGATTTATAAGTTTTCAATTTTTAAGGTTCATTCACATAGTATTAACAAGTGAAAAACATTTCTTTCCCAGATTTCTATAAAAAAAATTAGGTAATTTTCGCTCTGATACCAACTGTGAGATCCCTCTGCCCCCTCTGTGCACCGGGGACTCCCGGTAGTAGCTAACAACGGAAGCAATCCTCTCATGCGCAGGGCAGGGTTTCTCACTCGGGGCCTCGCCCACGAATGTCCGGGCACGAGACTAGGCTGGTGGTCCTAAATATTTTTGGATGGAAAAATATCTCTTTGTATTTAAATAAGTTCCCCCAAAACAGAAGTTCAAAAAGATTTTCATAAGGTGCATTAGAAATCAAGTATAATCTGTTCAAGAGGCCTTATCCTAGGGGTCAAGATTTTTTCAAAATTTTAAATTAAGGTTCCTATGGGCCAATAAGATTCATCCAAATGTGTGGAGGAGAATTATTCTATGCCATAATTATGCTGAAATAATGATAATTTTTACTATTCTCTAAAATTCTCTCCAAATTGAAGAAATTGGAGCTTCCCTCCTTCTTCAACCTCCATTGGTGGCTCCATCAGCATACCAAACCAATTGATTGGTTGGGGGCCTCTACCGTGATCAAAGAATCAAGTAATTTGTAAGGTAAATTGTGAATTTTGATCTTTTTCCATAATTTCTCAATGTTTCTCTCTTCTCAACGTGGACTATTCTATGAGACTGGGACAGAGATATGTGTACATGGGTACATAGATGCTGATTGGGCTGGTAGTATCTCAGATAGAAGATCTACCAGTGGATTCATGTTTTCTTTGGGGAGTGCTGCTGTGACTTGGAGCAGCAAGAAGCAGCCTACGGTTGCTCTATCCAGTACTACAGAGGCCGAGTACAGAGGAGCTGCTATGGCAGCATGTGAGGTAGCTTGGTTGAGAAAGCTACTTGCAGATTTGGGTCTATCAGTGGATAGACAAGTTGTCATTTTCTGTGACAACATTAGCAGTATACAGTTGGCCAGGAACCCAGTCTTTCATGCTTGCATGAAGCACATAGAGGTCCATTACCACTTCGTCAGAGAGAAGGTCTTGGCAGGAGACCTTGACCTTGTTTATGTTAGCACAGAGGATCAGGTAGCTGACATCTTCACCAAAGCATTGGGTACAGAGAAACTCCGCAGATTCAGGGCTTCACTTGGTGTACATGAGATGGAGTTGAGCTCGAGGGGGAGTGTTGAGATATCGAGCTCGTCTAGTGAGGCGGTGGACACTGATGACCCGCCTGGGGGATAGGCCCCACACTTACACCACTGGCATGGTTGGTGAGATCTTGGGTGATATGCGGCCAGTGGGATGACAGGCTGTGTGACAGCCATTCTAGAGACTGGCATAGTTATAGCGCCAGTTCATTTAGTCGGTTCACACTATAGAGAACCCGTGTATGTATTGGTTGTGTACCTTTCATATTATGTGTACTCTTATCTTGTATATTGTGTGTTGAGTGTTGAGTGAAGAAGAAGAAGATATTGAGCCTCTCACCTTGTGTGTTCTCTATTAGGGTTTTGTGAGTGTGTGTGTGCTTGCAAGAGCTCAAGCTCTCTTCCTCCCTGCATCTTTTCAAATCTCATCCAAGTTGTCATCTCCAACAATAAGATCATCTACATTTCTCAGAAAAAAAAAATTCTCGGAAAAAAAAGATCATCTACATATATGGTGATAATCACAATACCCTTATCACTCTTGCGCACATACAAAGAGTGATCTGCATTTGCTATATGAAAATCAATAGTGACAAGATACCCAACAATCTTTTCATGCCATGCTCGTGGAGCTTTCTTCAGCCCATAAAAGGCCTTATGAATCTTACACACATACTCTGGGTGACCTGTATCCTCAAAACCCGGTGGGCTGATCCATATACACCTCTTCTTGCAAGTCACCATGCAAGAACACATTTTTTACATCCATCTAATGTAAAAACCAACCTTTATCTATAGCCATCGCAATCACAACTCTCACAGTTGCCATGTTTAAAACTGGGGAAAATGTCTCCTCTCATAATCAATCCCATGTGTCTATTCATATCCTTTGGCTACCAATCTAGCCTTGTACCTACTTTATGCTACCATCACTATTATGTTTCACCTTATACACCCACTTACAGCCAATAACTTTATTGCCTTTAGGTAGTGGCACCAAATCCCAAGTCTCATTTCCATACAATGCATCAATCTCCTCATCCATAGATTTCTCCCAACATACATTTCCAATAGCCTTATCAAAACATGTGGGTTCTACAACCTGCACAACTTTTTTCATATAAGCATAGTGATGTGCCACATAACCATCATAAATCAACCTCTACATAGGGTTTTTGACTTTTCCAGATCTTCGTAACTTTGCATTCATGGGGCTACCATAGCCTTCTTCACACTAGGTGTCCTCATTGTTGGAATCCCAAGCTCCTGATCAAGGCTTATCTCCAAGCCACTAGAATCTCCATCAACAAGAGAATGCCCTACATAAATATCAAGCATACCAAGGGGCTTAACCACTTTCTCTTTGCCTTTATGTGATGTACCAACTATTTCAGGACTGGTATTATGACGTAGCCTGCCACTCCATGGTCTATTAATAAAACCGCTAGATGAGGACTCTCCTGGTCCACTCAATGACTGTGATTGCTGACTTGCATTCTGTGGTGCAACCACATTTCCACTTACATCAGTCCCAACATCTTTTTCAGAAACATACCAAGCTACTCATCTCATCAAATACAACATCCCTACTTACCCTCAATTCATGTGAAGCATGATTATAACATCTATATCCCTTTTCTCAAGGGAATACCCAATAAACAAACATTTTTCTGCTTTTGGATGGTACGTAACTCATATGGCACATGCACATATTCAATACATCCAAATACTTTCAAGTGAGACAAATCAGGTTTCTTGCCAGTAAACTTCTCCTATGGCATTACATCATGTATGGCTGCACATTAGAAGTCTTGTTCATGATATAAACTACTGTAGACATAGCCTTAGCCCAATAGGTATGCAGCATATTCTTCTCTGTCATCAATGCTCATGCTATCTCTGTAATGTGCCTGTTTTTTTGCTGAGCAACTCCATTTTGGTGCGGAGTGTATCTACATGTCTCTAAATGCCATTCTTTTGCAAGAATTCAGAGAACTCATTGGAGAAGTATTCTCCCCCTCCATCTGACCTTAGGTACTTCACATGCTTTCCTATTTGTTTTTCCGCCCATGACTCTGAAATTCTGAAAATGAGTGAACAATTCACTCTTCTCGTTCATGAAATACACCCACACTTTTCTCGTGTGGTCATCAATGAATGTTACGTGTAGTACCTGCAGCCACCCATAGACATAGTCTTCGTAGGACCCCATACATCTGAATGCACAACATCTAGTACATTCTTGCTCACATTTTTGTCATGTAAAAATACATGTTTTGTTTGCTTTCCAAATTGACATGCTTCACAAACTTTCTGCATACCTTCAACTTTAAACTTAGGCAACTCTGTCACAATTTCTTTAGTCTACATAGACTTCATTCTTTGCACATTTACATGCCTAATTCTCTTATGCCAAATGTTTGTGTCTGCAACAACTCCTGAACCATTTACAAACATTGCAGCACTCACTTCAGGCATATTTACATTCAATGTAAATATTCTACCCACTCTATTGCCTTTTGCAACCAACCTTCACACTTATCTTTAAAGTCTTCTACATAGTAGCCCCATCAGGGTTAAACCAGACCTGCAAACCCTACTCAATCATCTTGGCCAACAGAAACCAAATTCTTTGTAATGTTCAAAACATGAAGTACATCTGCAAGCTACTTCACCTTACCATCTTGCATAGACAATGGCACATTTCCAACATGGGTAATCAAATGAGCAGTGTCATCCCTTATTTTGACAAAACCTGGTCTTTCAAGAGTCTTCATTTCCTTGAACCACTCACCTGAACCACTCACCGTGACTTTTCATGTGGTTCGAAGCACCTAAATCAACATACCATACATCATCATTACATGCTGCTATATCATTTGTAGACATAGCATTAACCACATGTTGCATAACAAACAACCTCTCATTATCCTCATTATTTTTGCTAGAGGATGCATAGTTGTTTTGCTGCACTTTTCCATTTCGCGTGTCACTCTATTTCTTATAGAAATCTACCTAAATATATCCAGGCTTACCACAATAAAAACACCCTCGTGTATCATTATGTTGCCTTTGCCAATTACCCCACGACCTCTTTGACTCCCCTTGCCTCTAAACTAGCCTCTTCCACCCGTATATTATCGTTGTTTGTGAATCTTGGGACTGTTACTGCTAAATTGACCATAATTCTAATTACCTATTCGGCCACCACCTTGGCCACGTCCATGACCTCTACCTCATCCTTTACCTGAACTTTTGTAGAAGGGCTACTGCTCTAGACTATTTTTGTTTTGTGAAGACTGTTGATCTTCACCCAAGTTCTTCTCTTGAATGATCAGCATTGACACCAAATCTGTGAAGTTGGAAATGTTCTCCCGAGTCTGAATAGACATCTTGAATGTCTTGTATTGTGGCCCGAGACCACGCAGACACACTTCCACCTTATCATCATCATTAATGGACACACTAACTAATGCAAGGGATTCCACAATGCCCTTGATCTTTAAAGCATAATCATTCACAGACTTATTCTTCTTCTCCATAGTATGAAGCTCATTCTTTAATTGAATCTTTCATGACTTGGTGTTAGTTTCATATAGCTTCACGAAGGTGTCCCATGCCTCCTTAGGTGACTTGGCATCCTGTATATGCCCAATCATAGTGTCTTGTATGCTGATAGAAAGACAATACATGTGATCCTTGAATACAATCCTTGAACTCTTTTATATCTGCAGCAGTTGGATTAATCTCTGGTATCTCCGGTGCCTCATCATGTTCACCTTCAATGTAGTCCTAGTAGCCTTTTTCCATCAAGAAATTTGTCAGTCTAAACCTCCAAGCTTGGAAGTTGTTCTTGTCAAGCTTCTCTGCAACAATCTAGTTTATTCCATCATTCGACATCTTTTCTACAACACAAATTTACCAACAACAGCACTCTTGCTTGACCTGTGCTTGACCTGCACAAAATGATGTATTCTCTACAGCGATACTATACTACACCCAAATTGTCACAACAAGTGACTTCAATTTGCATACATACACCTAATGGCAACTTTGAGACCTCTTTGCAGTACACATAGTGTCTGGACAACCAATCGCCCTTCATACAATTCCAAAAACAGAGTTCTGGCAGCAGCAGAGAATCGAAACTTACCCATAGTGCTTGTGAACGCGTGCAAACTGAAAAACAGAGGTCCAGATGCGTACGAAACGCATTTTTGGCCCAAATTTTTTTTATCCAATGGATATTATAGTTGCCCTGTAGAGCTGGCCTCCTGCGAAGAAAGCTCCTCAATCAGAGCTCGTTTGCCGGTGCCTCTTGAAGAGCTCCCGACAAGGGGGTAGCAGCCAACACAAAGGGGAAAGAGTAGATGAAGCTCTTACCCTTATACCGCTTCCTATGCTTATCTTGCTTGCCCCTCAGACCTTAGCATGAACCAGGCTCTGATACCATGAAAAGATGCAGGGGAGAAGAGAGCTTGAGCTCTTGCAAGCACACACACATTCGCACAAACCCTAGAAGAGAACACACAAGGGGAGAGGCTGAAAATTCTTCTTCTTCTTGACATAACAAAAGAGGTCTTTCAACTTTTTAGATTTTTAATTCATCATCCCTTAACTTGATCCACTGGACAAAAGTTAACAGTAGTAATCTGCTAGCACAATCCACTAATCTCATAGTGATTTGCTGAAGTCATTAACGTCATTCTAACTACGAACATTATCACAGGGACTCATCCCATTCATCCTCATTGTGGCTTTGCTCGGCTTGTTACATTTCAACCAAATTTTAGGAATCATCATTTTTCAATCAGAATCCAAATCAATTCATCAGTTCACAACCAGAATTTAAAAATCATATCAACCACATTCGAATTCATCATCTGGATAGCATTAATGCTTATAATTTCAAGTCTTAGATTTACTCGTATATACTACCAGTAGTAAAGAGCTACAGTTATACCTCGGTATATACGGGTAGTCATGGTCCTTGGAATTATAAGGTAAAGACCATCATGTCTAGGCCTCAAGCAAGTCAGGGATTCCATACAATTGTGGTTCTTCCATCTCAAGACCCAATTACTAATTTATGAGTTTCACTTCAAATAACAATTTGTATGAATTTTATCATACAATTCTGATCTTATACTACTACTTCATAAATTTTTGACATTTTTGGCTTTTTGGTTGATCCTCATTAGTCCATTCCCTCTGATACCAACTGTGAGATCCCTGTCCCCACCACCTAACAATTTCAGGGGTGCTAGTAGCGGAAGTAGCACTTCTTACGCAGGGCAGGGTCCCACACTCGGGGCCTCGTCCACGGATATCCGGACAAGAGACTAATCCATCGGTTTTTCCAAAACCAAACCCGGAAAAACTTCCTTTGCCTGGAAAGCACGGGCAATTCCACCAGGATAACTTTTCCCTAACATAGTCAAAAGCCTTAACTAACTGAGCTCATCTGACCGAACCCGTAAGTCCCATAGTCAGATCAGGGAAAAAGACTCTACTTGGATCATAGAGACCAACGCTTTTTTCCTCATTGAGAGGCACAGCCGTTGATTCTTTTCCATAGAACAATTTTTGTCCGAGATTTACTTCATCTATCGAACTAAAGAGAAATTGAGTCTCGATTTACGGATCCATCAGTCCAGTCTAACCCCATCCAGTCCCATGGGTTAGCCAACCGCCCAACCACTATTAGTGATGGGATCCAATTAGGAATTTGGTTAGGTTTTGTCTCGGGTACCAAGGAAAAGAGTTCCCAGGCCCCCTAGCTGGATGTTCATGCAAACATAAAACTAGTCACTCCACTTACACACCCAATATGAAATTGCCTTTTTTCTCAGCATCAGCTATCTTTATAACAATCCTTTAATGAAACCATTGTATCCCTGATCACAATCCTCCAAAATATTCGGTTGAATCTTAATTTCCAATTGTTCCTTCATCGGAGTATCTATGGCATCATTGGCAACCAAAACGCTTCACCACCTATCCACAGAGGCCTTTTCAATAGTTCCTAGTTCATAGTACCCGGCAATATAATCACTTATAAAAATCAAGATGGAATCTCTGTTGAAGATCAGCAAGATTAACCAACAGATCCATATAAAGAGCCATGGACTCATCCGTTGAGGACCAGCAAGGTTAATCAACCAGATCCATGCCCGGTTTCAGAAAACAACTCTTACTCCTTGATTCAATATCTTTCACGATGCACGTGTGGGTATCTTTGGTGACCCAGAGCCCGAGCACCGTATGGTCAGCACGCTCTAGGATCCTTCGCAGGTCACCTAGCGCTTCACTCATAGGCCGCTTCCTTGGTCCCTCCTCCACCATACCGGAAGCTCACCATTTGAATCGAACCGAGGCTGGTCAAGACCTCGGCCGACCATGCTACGCGAGACGTCCTCCGTTGACTCTCCGTCAGCTATTGCAACTTTATCAGTTAGGTCTCCACGACCTTAATCACAAGACGGTCAAAATGCTTCCCCATCATTCTTGACATAAAACAGTCATTTACAAAACAGGTCACAAATACAAATTCTATAATGAACTCTCGTCTTTCCACATTATCCCTCATCAGTCCACATTACTTATTCCACATTCCATTCATATGTGTAGTCATTCTCATCCAATCACATCATTTTCCATCTCATCACATCAGATTCATTCACATCACATATCATTTATTCACATCCCAATTCACATGTCATCACATCTCATCCATTCACTCATATCGACGTCTCATCATTTCACATACACATTCACATCCACATTCATACATCCACATCCATACATTCAATTCCACATCCGCATTGATACATATACATCCATATCCACATCCATACATCCACATCCACATTCATACATCCATATCCACATCCACATCCATACATTCATTTTCACATCTACATCCACATCCATACATCTATTTCCACATCCACATTCATACATCCATATCCACATCCACATTCATACATCCACATCCACATTCCATACTTACATCCATACATCCACATCTACATCCACATCCATACATCCATATCCACCTTCTACATTCATACATCCATATCCACATTCCACATTCATACATCCACATCCACATTCACATCCATACATCCATACATCCATATCCACATCCACATTCCATATTTACATCCATACATCCACATTCATACATCCACATCTACACCCACATCCATGCATCCATATCCACCTTCCACATTCATACATCCATATCCACATTCCACATTCATACATCCACATCCACATTCACATCCATACATCCATATCCACATTCCACATTCCACATTCATACATACACATCCATATCCACATTCCACATTCATACATACACATCCATATCCACATTCATACATCCACATCCACATCCACATCCACATCCACATCCATATCCACATTCCACATTTATACATCCATACATTCACATTCACAAACATCCTCATCCATTCATCCATTTACATTTATCTGATTCATATCACTTCCATCCATCCATTTATATCTATCTGATTCTTATCACATCTCATCACATCTATTTATTGAATGTAAGAGAATTCTAAATTTTTTTTTGATAAATAGTTTGTTTACGCATCTAATTAGGCATAAAGACAACTTTAGTAGGAATAAAACTTTTATAAAAATCCTTTTATGCATCTATTTAGGCATAAGTTCAATTTTAACGAAAATAACACTTTCAAATTAAAAATAAACCTTTTATGCATTTTACTATGCATAAATTCCATTTTAACGAGAATAACACTTTCAAAATAAAAATAAATTTTTTATGCATCTAACTATGCATAAATTTAATTTCAATGAAAATAATACTTTCAAAATAAAAATAAATCTTTTATGCATCTAACTATGCATAAATTTAATTTCAATGAAAATAATACTTTCGAAATAAAAATAAATCTTTTATGCATCTTTCTATGCATAAAATCAATATTGATAAGAATAACTCTTTTGAATTAAAATAAAATTCTTTATGCATCTTTCTATGCATAAAATCAAAATTGATGAAAATAACTCTTTTGAATTAAAAATAAAATTCTTTATGCATCTTTCTATGCATAAAAACAAAATTGATAAGAATAACTCTTTTGAATTAAAAATAAAATTCTTTATGCATCTATTTATGCATAAAATCAAAGTTGATGAGAATAACACTTTTGGATTAAAATAAATTCTGTATACATCTTTCGATGCATAAATCAATTTAGTAGGAATTACACTTTTAGAATAAAATAATTTCTCTTATGCATTTAATTTATGCATAGAATCCATTTATGATGAAAATCACACTTTTAATATAAAAAATATCTTTTATGCATACAAATCATTTATGATGAAAATCACTCTTTTAATATAAAAGAATTTCTTTTATGCATTTATTTATGCATATAAATCATTTATGATGAAAATCACACTTTTAATATAAAAAAATATCTTTTATGCATATGTTTGTGCATATAAATCATTTATGATGAAAATCACTCTTTTAATATAAAAGAATTTCTTTTATGCATCTATTTATGCATAAAAATCATTTATGATGAAAATCACACTTTGAATATAAAAAAATATCTTTTATGCATAGGTTTATGCATACAAATCATTTATGATGAAAATCACTCTTTTAATATAAAAGAATTTCTTTTATGCATCTATTTATGTATAAAAATCATTTATGATGAAAATCACACTTTGAATATAAAAAAATATCTTTTATGCATAGGTTTATGCATAGAAATCATTTATGATGAAAATCACTCTTTTAATATAAAAGAATTTCTTTTATGCATCTATTTATGCATAAAAATCATTTATGACGAAAATCACACTTTCAATATAAAAAAAATATCTTTTATGCATAAGTTTATGCATACAAATCATTTATGATGAAAATCACTCTTTTAATATAAAAGAATTTCTTTTATGCATCTATTTATGCATAAAAATTATTTATGATAAAAATCACACTTTTAATATAAAAAATATCTTTTATGCATAGGTTCATTGCACTTTATAACTTTTGTAATTGCTAACTATATGTACCTTAAATTCTTGGATTTCTTGGTACTTTATTTTTCTTGCTATGTTTATATTGCAAGGTAAGCTCTCTGAGTGCAACCGATTGCATAACAATGCTAAGAATTTCTTTTATGCATCTATTTATGCATATAAATCATTTATGATAAACATCACACTTTTAATACAAAAAAATATCTTTTATACATATGTTTATGCATACAAATCGTTTATGATAAAAATCACTCTTTTATAATCAAAATAACAATTTCAATATACTTCCTTCTATGCATGGAATTTAATTCTAAAGAAAGTAACACTTTTTTAATAAAATATTTCTAGTATGCATTTTCCTATATACCTAGGATAAAAATTACCACTTTAAGAATACATATACGATGGGAATTACTCTTTTTGAATTAAAAAACTAAAACTTATTTTTCACAATTTTAGAAAATTTTGCCATAACCTCCTTTGTATGGCTGACCATTTTTTAATTTTTAATTCTCTAAAATTAACTGGAAGTTCACCAAGAGTATTTAAATCATTCTAATGTAAACATTTTCTACTTATCAAAGCGAAACATCATGAAAAACTTGATTTTATCCATTAATCATTCATCTAGGATAAAGAATGGTTGGATTTACTAAAGAAGAGAGGGGAATGCCTTTTTCAAAATGAGGCATAACATCATATTCAATTTAGAGAAGACAAAAATAAAAAAAAATCATAAAAATTAAGCATACATGGGAATTTATGTATTTCCTTAGTTCCATTCATCAATTAACTTCAACAGCATTAAAAAGCCATTCCAATTAAGCTTCTCAAGCTTGAGAGGGGTTGAGAAGAGAGAAACATTGAGAAATTATGAAAAAAGATCAAAATTCACAATTTACCTTACAAATTGCTTGATCCTTTGATCATGGTAGACGCCCCCAACCAATCAATTGGTTTGGTATGCTGATGGAGCCACCAATGGAGGTTGAAAAAGAAGGGAAGCTCCAATTTCTTCAATTTGGAGAGAATTTTAGAGAATCGTAAAAATTATCATTATTTCAGCATAATTCTGGCATAGTATAATTCTCCTCCACACATTTGGATGAATCTTACTGGCCCATAGGAACCTTAATTTAAAATTTCAAAAAAATCTTGACCCCTAGGATAAGGCCTCTTGAACATATTATACTTGATTTCTAATGCACCTTCTGAAAATCTTTTTGAACTTCTGTTTCGAGGGAACTTATTTAAATACAAAGAGATATTTTTTCATCCAAAAATATTTAAAATCTAAATAACCTCTCTCTAGAAGATTTTCTCTCTCTAGGCCAAGTATAAACAAGATCTTTTATATTTTTGAAGAGGGATTTGACTACAGGGGAGAATTTGGACATCATGAGGGGCTGGGGGAGGAATCTTACAGTCTCGGTCTTATAAGATAATTTTATTTTGTTTCTAGTTTGAATACACATGCTTTGATTGGGACAACATTATGAGATGAGATAGTGAATTGTGCAAACATTTATGTTGCAAATCATGAGGACTACTTAAAGAATCTTCTTGAGAGAGATAGGAGGTTAATAGCTCAGACTAGAAGGAAATACACTAAGGGTGCATAGAAATGATGCCCTCTTACTCACATATATCTTGGAAAGCTTGTGCACAATGTGATTTGTTTCTATGATGCCATCGTTTAACAATTTCATGGTTTTCATCTTTGTTACATACTTCAAATCTTTGACGATGTTTTGGTTCAATGTTTTCCTAGGTTCAAATCACATAATCACTGACCTGGAAGCTCAATTAGTAAGATTGTCATTGTTTGATGAGGAGGTCAATATATTTTGTGGATATTTCTCGACAATTACCTCTTTTTTTATGGTCCAAAGGTGGTGGTGGAAAGGAAATGCAAATGCAAACAGATACACTCTATGTGGATGATGATGCAGGTGTCTGAAAATATAGCATCCGGACATGGTGAGTGTCAACTATGGCCTTCCACATCTTGTGTAATCTATTTTGCATATGCCTCCAATTTGAAATATTTATTTTAGGTTTAGGTGTCGATGAGTCGAGTGGTGTTAATATAGACAGGGTCATTTCAAAGCAAATTACCACCTACGTATATCAATCAGACCATACGCTTGGAGAGGGTTTCTTGGGGGACGATCCCAAGTGTCTAGCTATAGTTGGTGACTACATTGCTATTGGCAAGGATTTTTTGGGGGGAATGAAAAATCCAACATACACGAATATTCATGAGCAAATGGAGAGGTGCCTGCCTCACATGGTTTTTTCTAGGGAAGGGAGATCCATGTATTGGGGTAGTAGATTTTGTGTTTCTGCACCTCCCCCTTGGAGGTGTTCTACATGATCCCATGTCTAGTAGGCCTCTTGGGACACTATCACATAGGACCATGTGCGATATGGAGTTTCATTGGCTGCACATTGACACTCTTTGATTCAGGTTGGTTATGGCATCCATGGGAGATACCCATGTACGACTAATGAACATCTGCACCTTCTTTTTGGTTTTCAGTGGGTGATTATGTTTTTGTGTTTTTTAGATTTTTGCTTCTCTTTCGAGGCTTTCACTTGTTGTGGATTTCACATTGGGTTTACATTGTGGTTTCCTATAATTTTGGATGTTACAATTTTGGTTGTGAATGTTACAATTTTGGTTGACTCGCTTAATGGGGTCAACATAGTTGTGGTGTTATAGCCTTATTAATGATGCCAGGTTGCTAGTCAAATTTTTGTATGTTGTGATAGTGAATTATCTGACCCTCTAATAAGAGATTAGAATGTTCAAACTTGTTTGTGATTCTTGAAACCTAGAGATAGGGATTAGAATGTTCAAACTTTTTTGTGATTCTTGAAACCTATTTTTGTTTTGATTTCAATGCGCAGTCAACTACCCCAATATGCAAAGGCGATGCCAAGAATAATGGTTAAAGACCCAAGATTTGATATGGGACATAAGAAGAGATTCGACATCCACCATTTGTTTATTGATAATGAGTGTGACTCTACGTGACTACCTTTACTGAACTTTTGGACATTGTCATCCATATTTTTGTTGAATACTTCAGAGGTTTCATGTGATTGTTCATGAGCATCGGAGGCCATTTTGGAAGTAGCTCAATATTATGGCAAATTCTCTTATAACTGCACATGTGTTTATTCATAACCTCTTCGTATATTATGTGTCCATCAATGGGTGGCTGCATTGGATTTTATTTCAAATGTCACAAATTGAAATTGAAATTAAAATTCAATGGAATAATGAGGAACCATTTCTAAATTAGTCTTCTTTTTGGGGTATCATTTGCTACATCCCACACGATTTTTTGGTTTGCTCCGAAGAAGTCTCTTGGAGGATGACTTTACTTGACTTACTTCATCGCAACAAGTAAGACTTATAAGGGATTCTCCACCCATAGTTAGGATGAATAGTATGAAAGCTATTCATTTAGCTAGAGAGCAAGGATACAAAGCTTTCTTTATCAAGCCACATGTTGTTAAGGACTACCTAAAGCGACTATAAAATTCATATGGAACTCTAGCACATAGGTTATTTATAAATTTTTAATGTGCTTTTTTAATTATTAGCATGTTTTTATTGACTAAAAGATTTTTACAAGAAGAAGTTTATTTAGTACAAATGCTAATTGAATCATCTTGACTAAATTGTTTTTGTAATAACAAGTAGTTTATTAATTACAAATGCTAATAAATCATCTCAACTCTCGAGTACTAGAGTATCATGTTTGTTTCATGTACTCCTAAAGTTTCATGTTTGTTTCAAGTTATGGTATTTATGAACACCACTAAGGTTCATGAGATGATGCTCACTCAATTAATTTTGGGAGTTGGTACAGCCCCCTCAAAATGTGAGCTTGGGGGAGTTAGTGCAAATCGCCCCAAAGTCATTATATTTATTGTGAAAACCTTTGTAAATGCAATTTTTTCATACTTTTGTGAGTGAGGATGTAGTTTATTTTGCCTATTTCTCTTGATTTTTAATGGAAAAAGATAATAATTTCTCCCAACAAGGCCATTCTGGTAATTGGGATTCTCCAAAATTATCTAATATTGTCTTAGATATTCTAAGTCTAAATTTGCAAGCTTTCCTATCCACACGGTTCCTTCCCTTGCCACTAGCATTAATTCTTGCATATCTAGCCTTAGACCTCTGCTAGTGGGGAAGGTAACATAGTTGCATGTATGTGGTTGCATAAGCTTTCGGCAGTAAGATTAGCATGGTCCGATCAAATGGTGTGATTCATTATAATGCTTGCATCATGATCTTTGGTTGTAGCATCAAATTACCAATTGGTAGGTTCTTTATTAGTAGGCTTCTTGCCATCATGCAGGATCAATCACACTTGTTGGCATATCTTATGAAAACTCCTTGAGGTCAAGAGTGTTAGCAAGAAATTTAAAAAAATAGGAAAGGAGGAGGAGGTACAATATCTTTTGGGTTGTCACTATTCTCCCTATTTTATTTTCTTTTCACAAAGAGAGAAATTAGGAGCTTGTAGACAGGGTAAGTGTGTTCATCCTTAAATCTATCCCCTATCCCTTTAATCTATCTTGTATGGATAGGGTAAGTGTGTTCATACTTTAATTTATCCCGTATCCCTTTATTTGGGTTTGGAAATATGGTTTTTGAGAGATAAATGAGTCATGCACATCTTCTGCCTCCAAAAATATAGTGTATTCTATATGTTCTTAATCAAAGTCATACACTACTAGAGTAGACGTTGAGGAGGTTAGATGTGCAGTAATAATGTCATATAACTTAAGAATACCATAAGGATGATACATGGTGATATTGTGTATTGAATGTGATAGTGGTGGGTATCCTAGCTTCAAATAATCCCTCTTTTTACATCCATTCTAAACTCCTTTTTTGGGGAGAGGAGATCTAGATATGGAGGTTTCTGTTGATGTTTTCATTAAGTCCACAAGCTCTTTCCATTCTTAAAAGTTAGTAGAATGCAATAAGACTCTACACCATGTCTAAAATTTGGCACTATTGGTTAGAGGGAGTAGTGATCAATGGACTATAGACATTTCAATTCTATTTCCCCATCGAATACTCCCATTATTATGGTGGGGCCAGTGTATTTTTAGTATTTTATTGAATTAATGCTGAATCCCCTTAGGTGAGTTCCTCACTAACATTAATGTTAAATTAGTAGAGATATAAGGTTAGTGAAACAAAAAACATATAAAGGTTTAGAGAGGGGTGACTCGAAGATCATCCAATGATGTGCCCTTTTCTTCAACTTATCGGATAGGTTACTTGTGTCTTAGGAGTCCTGGGCTAGGATATTTATCAAATGCTTTCGAAAAGTTGTAGTACGTGAGCTTCCTTTGCTTCCAAAGCTTGGGTAATCTCTATTCTTCTCTCTCTTTTTTTGGGAGTCTCTTAGTTATTTCCAATTTGTGGTTGGCCAATTCATTCCTTTCCTTTATAAGAACCTCAATTGTGTCTTCCAGACTTGACACGTCGGTCTTGGCATTTATTATTTAATTGTTTGAATGTGGCTCTAGTGATTGGTGGCTTTTGATCATGGCTTCCTTTTTGTGCATTATATCATGTATGTTTATTTTACAGTACATGGTTTATCCCTTCACATGTATTTTGGCCTAGGGTTTTCCTCCTCCATAGCCTCCAGCTACTTTTTTGTGGGTTACATTCTATTAGAGCAATGTTGTGCTTTTCATTTTGTAATATATTTTGAGCATTGATTCTTGCTTCTTTCTCTACCTCCAGTTGGTTCAATAAATGCTAAACTTTTATATGTTGGTGGCAATGTCATCCTCACGAGTTGTATAGCATGTTTGTCTTGCATGTAATGCATCTATATCTTGAGATCAAAATGAATTTTCCTATCATCATTTAAACTGTTATTTTTACCTTCTAGCTCTTTTATGAGAGAGTTCATTTGGATATGTAGTTTTCCATAATTTTCCTAGATGTTCTACAATCTACTTTGAAGCTCATATTTTCCTCCTCATCATGACTTTGTTTTTGGGCACTTAGCTATGCATGCTTTTGTTTAATAGTTTCACGCAACTTCTTGATTTTGGTAGTCTTTTCTCTCCATTACAATTACAAATAATGTGAAAGTTAATTAGCATTACCTCTAAGATACATACTTTACACTTTCCTTAATAGATAGCTTTGTATTTGTCAAAAAGGTAGGGTTCCAATCCATGTGTTCACTTTTTGTACATACGTTTTCTTGATATATATCATGTTAGGGAGTTGGTGGATGACTGGCATGCATGATTTCTTGTCGTACTTTTTGGTGCTCTTTCCATGCATGGCTGCCTTAGTAGAGTTGATCTGTCTCATCCATGGTCAGTTCCTTTCTTTGTTCTTTTGAGAGGTTGTGGATCTTCTTTTTGCTATGCGCAGTGGCATGGGAAAGAGGATGGTCAACTGCTATTGTGTATGATGTTGCATTACCTCATCCAACTCCATTATCACATTGCATTCTGATGTTGTGGCTGCTCTGTCGACATTTTTGGAGCACATCTACCTAATCAGAGCCTAATCCTAGACTAATGACAACACTAATCTAAGGTGGATGAAAATGAAAAAAACTTGTCATGAGTGTGTGCTAATTAATATGTACTCAAGTACAATTAGACACCAAGAAAAATTAGCTTAGATACATAAAGAGACTTGAGATAAGCGCAATTGATATGTTTATTGCTTGAAAATGGTCCCCTTTTATATGAGCATGTACACCCTTTGGTTTGCATTTCAATGTGGGATAATTCCCTTTGCTCATGTGGCTTCATCGCTATAATCATCATTGAATGACACTATTAAAAAATAATAGCACTGCCTATTTCTGACACTCAATGGCATTGATATTTTTTTGGGACCCAGATTGCGACATTATCCCCAATATGCCCATTTGAAACATAGTAACTCCCGAAATCTTCTTTCTGTTAAATCCAAAATGCCATAGAAGGCGAGTTACATCCAAAATGCTAAAATGCCATAAAAGGCGAGCTACATCGAGTCTGGAGTTACATAACATAAAACATAATAGGCCCATCTCTACTCATCTTCCTCCTCCTCCTCCTCCTCATCTTCCTCATTCTCGTCGCCTGTTGCATCTTCTTTATCTTCCTATATCGCCCAAGATTAAGTAATATTAAAATACAAATTAGAAAATTTTCTAAAATCTTCTAATAATAAAGGAATTTAAACTTTTAGAAATTATTCAAATAAGTAACTTATAGGGGTATATTATCATAGTTCAAAGCAACACCTTGTTGAGGCAGCCATTCAAACGTAGCCAATATCTCATTACGATAAGCATAGTTGTACTCCTGACGCGAGAAGGAGAATGGCCCACCACATTTTCCTAAATTAAGCATACATTAAAAAAGAATGGCCCACCACATTAAAACTCCGATCGATGTGAGGAATGCCATGACATGAGCTCTGCTATGGATTTGCACTTGAACATGTGTTTGATGCGAGGAATTATAGGAAAGTGTCGCAAGACTTTACCAGGTACATCAAAACTCTTCATATCTGTTCTATACCTTGCTTCACCACAAGTGGGACAATGTCGAGTCTCCTTATGCATCCCATGAAAGAGAATGCAATCATTGACGCATGCATGTATGCGATCAAATCCAATCCTCCAAGAGATGTCACATAGCGCCTCGCTATGTCTCTTGAGGTGGGTAGTCTATTTCCCTTTGGAAGCATGTTTGATAATAGCCTGCATCTAATATCATCAATTATAATTAGTCTTAAATCCTAAACCTTAAACCACTAATTCAAATTTGTAAGTTAGAATGCTTACTTCAATAATGCGTCAAGACTTGCATTGCTCCATCCATAAACTGTTTGTATATTGAGTAGTTCAAGTGAAGCACGTAAAATAGAGAATGTGCACCCTTCAAAAACCGGTGTCGATGAAGCCTTGTAAAGATGCTCTTGTTCCATATCATCGTCGTCCATACCTTTGGGATCATCCTTAAAAAGATTCCGCACCATATCATCAAACACTTCCTCTTCCACAACTTTGTGGGGTGCAGGGCTATTGTCATCCCTTTCCCACTCATCTCTGACAATAGATCCTGAAGCTCCAGCATCATCTCGTCGACGCTTTGCGTGCTCTCGTCGCGCGTAGGGCACCATGTTAGGGTGTGGTACTACATCCTGCTTCAATTAGAGTTTATATATTACAACTCTATTAATTTAATTTGGATACCATGAGTCATTTGAATACCATCAATTTACGTCTACTCACCTCTAAACCTGTTTGATTCCATTCTCCATACATGGAGATGTGATTCAAGGTAATTCGACGTGCTCGTACAATGCATCCTTGACATCGATTACACATACATTTGATCCGTTGTCCCAACCACACATCGCAATTACAATGACGCATTGTCTCATCTTTCCCAGAATTGCTTGAGGAGGTTGATGACATCATATGTACAAACCAAAAAACACAAAATCATAATATGTTTTTAATGAAAGTATAAAAATCGCGTGTATTAACGCGGCTATTTCCTAAAAATTGCGTGTATTAACGCGGCTATTTCTTAAAAATCGTGTGTATTAACGCGGGTAATTTTTACAAAACGCGTGTATAAACACAGCTAAATTATCATACACGCGAACATACACGCGTTTATAAACGCGACGATCTGTTTAAACTAAAAATAGCCCGCCTTCCCCAAATAAAGATTTTGAACTAACATATCTGTTCTTTTTCGTTTTCGCCTCTTCCAACAAAAACGAAACCTAAGTGCAAGGAGGGAGTAGAGAAGGAGCACACACGGGAGGAAACCGACCAAGAAAGAAGACTCACTTTTTCAGAGGTGAGTCAGTTTGTGCTTTGCCTTGTCTCCTTCCTCAGATTTGTTTATGCTATTTTCTCTTTGCTTTTAGGGTTTGTCTCCGTCCTTTTGCTTTTGTGCACACGATTTTGGGTGAACGATTCTGACAGGGGCGACAGTGGGCCTTCTTTAAAGACACATTGTCGGAGGTCGGTTGCTTTCAAAAAAAAATTTACGCATGTCACGTGTAGGAACGCATGTATCCTGTCTGCACAGAGTGTTCACGCGGATATACACGCGTTTCTGGACGGGCGTATACACGCATTTTTTGACGGGTGTATACACGCGTTTCTGGACAGGTGTATACACGAGACTGCGTTTCCTGTTTCTATGGTTTGCAGGCTGATAGGTGACTTGAATGATGATATTTGTGTGAGTCAAGAGACAGCCCATGATGTACATGAGGATTATTTTTACAGATTCTTTATGGATATTCCAGGTTCTTCATCCGATCCATTTGCATACAGCAATTGGCTGATGGAGATGCTAAATCATTTTGGGCACCATCCTGGTCCAGTTGAGCTTACAGAGTACATGTATGCCCATCCCCCTCCTTCCATGCCTCGTGTCTATACCCCTACCGCGAGTATCCAGGGCACTTTAGTGCCGTCTATGCCTACGAGTCCGACGAGACGGCATGTAGCTTCTCCTCTTCCACGTCCACCGAGGAGACATACCTTGTCCCAGACACACTCACGCACACCCTCGCAGCCACCATCACGTGCTCCCTCAGAGCCACCGTCACGTCAGGGCTCACAGCCACCGTCACGTAGACAATCCCCCAGTCGTGACTCCACCCGCAGCAGTAGGAAGAGTGGGAGTGGAGGATGCGGCGGGTGCTTTGGTGGGGGAGGTGGGGGAGGTAGTAGGACACGCGGTGAGAGAGGAGATAGAGGGAGAAGAGTTAGAGGAGACAGTTCGGAAGAGGAGGAGATGAGAGAGGTGGAGGGAGTGATCTGCTATGATGTGACGGATAGGGGCAGGATAGTGATGGATGCGAGGGGGAGGGAGGTAATGGAGTACATGCGTGGGGTAGTATCAAACTTGTATAGAAATTATTTTATTAAATTTAAAGATCAAAATAGCCGATTAGTTGGGGAGGTGATAGAGGCTGTACATAGTCGGTACCCCAATCCCCCACATGCTACATTCTCGGATGTATGGGGAAGGACGCGAATAAGGGAGATCTTAAGTAATAAAAGATCTCACCTTAAAAAACTCGCGTACGATGATGGGCTAAATGTAGCTGCGGGTGGCTATCCTGCCGAGAAACCTGCCACCACTGCGCACAAACGCGAGTGGAAGGAGGCAAAGAAACGAGTAGAGGGTGGCGTGAAGAGTAGGCGGCATGTGAAGGCACGACGGATCCAGAGCAGATGGAGACCATTGGATCTTCGCATTTCGGATCTAACGGCGTCGAGTCATGGGAGGCAGAGTTCGTAAGTATCTTGCCACTTTATTTGATTGTTTACTTAATTCATTGATTCTATTATTGTTTTAATCTTACAAATTATGTTGATTATGATACAGCGACGGGTTACGGGGAGGAAGCCCACAACCCATGATACTGCGTATGCTCGCCGGCATAGCAGATGTGACACGTGGGCCATCTTCAGAGCCGAGGGACGTATTACGGACGCGCAGTTTGAGATGGCCATGAGACCATACGGTCGACAGGTACTTGAAAACTCTAAACGAATGATTTTGGTTTATTGAATTACATATATATATATACTTATATACTATATATTACTTGAACTGGCACAAGCTGGTGATGATCCACCCGCCGCCACTGTGCAGAGGGTAGACGTGAGCACTACTCATCGGACATTCCGACCGATGTGAGCTCATCTGAGCATGGAGGGAGCACCGAGTCATCATCTGGGTCTGAGTAGTACTCAGACTTATAGTATCACATTCCATATTGAGGATGTGGTTGTATATATTTTTTTGTAAACTGAAGCCATGGGCTACTTCGAGATATGGACTCCCTTGTATATATGTGTGAAATTTTGATAGTAATATTGAATCGTGAATCGATAGTATTACATTCATGTCTGTCTTGAATCGTGTATTGACAATGTATGCATTCATGTCGTTTTTGTCTTAATCTTCCTCGTGGATATGTTCTTCGTGGGTGGATGGTCTAATGCACCAAAAAAAAAATCCAGAGAGTGTTATTGGGTGCTGGAATGCTGGAACAGCATTCAGGCACCAAATAGCACTCTCTGGATTTTTTTTTTGCTCGCTGTTCGCGTATATAAACGCGTCAAAACTGCTAAAAGTCGCGTGTATATACGCGGAAAATCTGTAAAACACGCGTGTATAAACGCGTCAAATCTGAGAAATACGCGTGTATAAGCGCATCTAAAGTAACAAAACGCATGTATAGATGCTTGTATCAACGCGTGTAAATGCATCTGAACTGACAGAACGCGTGTATACGCCCGTGTATGAGCACGTCTGATTAGTCCTATACATGCGCTTTTACACGCATGTCTCTGGCCGTGATGATACACACACTGATACACGGGCCCGCTACTTTTTTTCACAAGTCATTTTTAGCGGCTAGGAGCGCGGGTATGAGTTCGATCCCTTGTAGTGAGATATGGAGGTTTCTATTGATGTTTTCATTAAGTCCACAAGCTCTTTCCATTCTTAAAAGTTAGTAGAATGCAATAAGACTCTACACCATGTCTAAAATTTGGCACTATTGGTTAGAGGGAGTAGTGATCAATAGACTGTAGACATTTCAATTCTATTTCCCCATCGAATACTCCCATTATTATGGTGGGGTCAGTGTATTTTTAGTATTTTATTGAATTAAATGCTGAATCCCCTTAGGTGAGTTCCTCACTAACATTAATGTTAAATTAGTAGAGATATAAGGTTAGTGAAACAAAAAACATATAAAGGTTTAGAGAGGGGTGACTCGAAGATCATCCAATGATGTGCCCTTTTCTTCAACTTATCGGATAGATTACTTGTGTCTTAGGAGTCATGGGCTAGGATATTTATCAAATGCTTTCGAAAAGTTGTAGTACGTGAGCTTCCTTTGCTTCCAAAGCTTGGGTAATCTCTATTCTTCTCTCTCTTTTTTTGGGAGTCTCTTAGTTATTTCCAATTTGTGGTTGGCCAATTCATTCCTTTCCTTTATAAGAACCTCAATTGTGTCTTCCAGACTTGACACGTCGGTCTTGGCATTTATTATTTAATTGTTTGAATGTGGCTCTAGTGATTGGTGGCTTTTGATCATGGCTTCCTTTTTGTGCATTATATCATGTATGTTTATTTTACAGTACATGGTTTATCCCTTCACATGTATTTTGGCCTAGGGTTTTCCTCCTCCATAGCCTCCAGCTACTTTTTGTGGGTTACATTCTATTAGAGCAATGTTGTGCTTTTCATTTTGTAATATATTTTGAGCATTGATTCTTGCTTCTTTCTCTACCTCCAGTTGGTTCAATAAATGCTAAAACTTTTATATGTTGGTGGCAATGTCATCCTCACGAGTTGTATAGCATGTTTGTCTTGCATGTAATGCATCTATATCTTGAGATCAAAATGAATTTTCCTATCATCATTTAAACTGTTATTTTTACCTTCTAGCTCTTTTATGAGAGAGTTCATTTGGATATGTAGTTTTCCATAATTTTCCTAGATGTTCTACAATCTACTTTGAAGCTCATATTTTCCTCCTCATCATGACTTTGTTTTTGGGCACTTAGCTATGCATGCTTTTGTTTAATAGTTTCACGCAACTTCTTGATTTTGGTAGTCTTTTCTCTCCATTACAATTACAAATAATGTGAAAGTTAATTAGCATTACCTCTAAGATACATACTTTACACTTTCCTTAATAGATAGCTTTGTATTTGTCAAAAAGGTAGGGTTCCAATCCATGTGTTCACTTTTTGTACATACGTTTTCTTGATATATATCATGTTAGGGAGTTGGTGGATGATTGGCATGCATGATTTCTTGTCGTACTTTTTGGTGCTCTTTCCATGCATGGCTGCCTCAGTAGAGTTGATCTGTCTCATCCATGGTCAGTTCCTTTCTTTGTTCTTTGGAGAGGTTGTGGATCTTCTTTTTGCTATGCTCAGTGGCATGGGAAAGAGGATGGTCAATTGCTATTGTGTATGATGTTGCATTATCTCATCCAACTCCATTATCACATTGCATTCTGATGTTGTGGCTGCTCTGTCGACATTTTTGGAGCACATCTACCTAATCAGAGCCTAATCCTAGACTAATGACAACACTAATCTAAGGTGGATGAAAATGAAAAAAACTTGTCATGAGTGTGTGCTAATTAATATGTACTCAAGTACAATTAGACACCAAGAAAAATTAGCTTAGATACATAAAGAGACTTGAGATAAGCGCAATTGATATGTTTATTACTTGAAAATGGTCCCCTTTTATATGAGCAGGTACACCCTTTGGTTTTCATTTCAATGTGGGATAATTCCCTTTGCTCATGTGGCTTCATCGCTATAATCATCATTGAATGACACTATTAAAAAATAATAGCACTGCCTATTTCTGACACTCAATGGCATTGATATTTTTTTGGGACCAGATTGCGACATTATCCCCAATATGCCCATTTGAAACATAGTAACTCCCGAAATCTTCTTTCTTTTAAATCCAAAATGCCATAGAAGGCGAGTTACATCCAAAACGCTAAAATGCCATAAAAGGCGAGCTACATCGAGTCTGGAGTTACATAACATAAAACATAATAGGCCCATCTCTACTCATCTTCCTCCTCCTCCTCCTCCTCATCTTCCTCATTCTCATCGCTTGTTGCATCTTCTTCATCTTCCTATATCGCCCAAGATTAAGTAATATTAAAATACAAATTAGAAAATTTTCTAAAATCTTCTAACAATAAAGGAATTTAAACTTTTAGAAATTATTCAAATAAGTAACTTATAGGGGTATATTATCATAGTTCAAAGCAACACCTTGTTGAGGCAGCCATTCAAACGTAGCCAATATCTCATTACGATAAGCATAGTTGTACTTCTGACGCGAGAAGTTTTCCTAAATTAAGCACACATTAAAAAAGAACAATTTATGTAAGTTTTAATTCTTTGAAAAAAAAGTTTGAATACAAAATAAGAATGGTTTAACTACTTACAAACGTAGCAAAAGAAAGATGGCCATCCACCCGATCCAAGATGAGAAGCCCCTCCTTTATGTTGTCGTACTTGGGTTGCTTCTCTTTGTTTCTTGAATAGATAGGGGTTTTCTCGATATGTCATTTTTTCTTTCTTCCAATATTTATCTGATTCTCTTGTTAGCTTGAGGCTACCACACTTGATGGACTTAGCAATCAATGATTTCCTATGACTCACATGTCCCCGCATATGATCCAGTGTAGTCCCTCAAAAAAAGGAGTGGAGGGAAATTTTTAGGGAAAAAAGATCGGCGTTGGCGGTGCTGCAGATTCGAGAAGTTGATTTCCCAGCACCGTTATAATTAACACCCAGTGGCGCTTCTTAGAAACACTTATAGTGGTGCTTATAAAAACTTATAGCATTGCTTATAGCGACGTTGGGAAAATTCTAGAGAGCAAACCATTCCATATACCATTGACACTGCTAGATTTAGTACATGTATTCATATTCATCTTTTTAATTGCACATGTTTTTTTCCTAGTAGTACAAATGTCTTCTACTAGTTTGGATAGTGAAGGGTCACCATTAATTGGTGGTCCAAAGTGGTTGCAAAGAAGAATCCCTTATTCATGTGCAAGATGCAAGAATGTTTGTGTACGTGAATGTCGAGTCACATTAGAGCATATTAGAAAATGGGGATCCTTTGAACCAATGCCAGGTAACATGACGATGCAAGCCAATTCCTGAGTTAGTATATAAACTTATGAGATGATATTTATACTCATGGTTTGACATGTAATGTTGAGTGTCATTTTAAAAATATGGTCATTAGGATGAGGAGGGTATCGACATTAGTGCACAAATACTACACAAATCTATCATTGGGGGAAACTTCTAGAAGGAGTACAAGCATCGTATAAGAAGCACTTGGAAAGTAGAGAATGTTCAGTACATTTGGAAGACCTAGGATTTTCTCTACATGAGAGAGAGGAAGAGGATATCATGGAGGAGATGCTCACCCACTTTTTTCAAAGCAAAGGTGAGGAAGAGACACCTAACTTTCAAACTTCTAAAAGAGAGGATGTGTTACACAAGGAGGCTAACACACCATTGTATGAGGGTGCAAAGTACTCACCTTTATGGGCGTGCTTGGAAATTCTCAACTTGCAAACAACATATGGATGAAGCGATAATAGTGTAAATATCCTACTCCCATTATTAAGGAAGATGCTTCTAACAAGCAATTTGATGCCTGCAAGAAGAAGTGATGCTCGAAAAATACTTTCCAAGCTTAGTATGGATTATACTCAAATTTATACATGCTGTAATGATTGGGTACTATTTAGGGGTGTCTTTGCAATCTCATGTAATGTCCAAGTTGTGGAAAGGATCCTTTACAGGAAAGATTTATAGGTTGCAAACATATTGCAAAAGTTATTGAGGCACTTTTCTATTATATTTCATATTTAACACATGTTCCTATGTCAATCCATTATCGAGTTAATGACATGGCATGCACACCATTGTTCAACTGATGGCATGATGAGGATTCTCGCGCTGACTCAACGGCTTGGGCTCACATTGAGGATGAATGGCCAGAGTTCAAAGATGAGCCCCATAATTTACAGCTTGGATTGGGTATGGATGGGGTGAACTCATTGGGATAGAGGTCTACATCATGGTCCACATGTACCATTGTTGTTGTGAATTACAAATATTCCTCCATGGATGTACATCAAGAAGGGTCATGTGATGCTTGTATTTCTTGTGGTCGGGAAGCACAAGGCAAAGAATATGGATGTATACCTTGAGCCCTTGATTGCTGAGCTTGAGAAATTATGGAGAGGCATAAGGGTGCATGATGTTTCTCATCCTATTTCATGTCACAATGCAATGGTCAAGCATATCTTGATGTGGACTATGCATGATTTTCTAGGCTATACAGAGTGCTTAGGTACGCCGCTAAATAAATTGATTCTTATCTAAGCATGCAAAAATGATTCGTTTATAACTCTAATGTATTGTAATGTCTATTAACTTTCAATTCTTACATGCCATTTGGTAGGTCTCACAACTGCAGGATATAATGCATGTCCAATTTGTGGACCATCACTTGTATCCAAACAAGCACAGTGTAAGGTTTCCCCCCTTAAAGAAATAGAGGAAACCATAAGATAGTCTACTAAAGAAATAGAGGAAACCATAAGATAGTCTACTAAGCCTAACTCGAGAAAAATTTCCTACTCGTCGACATCTTGACCTCAAGGATGCAAGGGTACAATTTGTAGGTAAGATCTAGTTCTATCCCGTAGGGGGAGCATGGTATTCCAAATGACTCTTAAAATCAGATCACTCATAGAGTGACTGTCATTAATTCGGGCAACCTCTATTCTGATTTCTAGAAACAATGTTTTTTTCCCCATCTATGTAAGGCATAGCCGTGGGCCTATGTTTGGGACATCATAGCATAGCGGAGGCTACACTCCAACCCACACACTTTGTCAATCCGTGAATGCAACCCGGTTAGCGTATAGAGGCTATCCCGAATGGGAGAAGATTAGTTAACCACACACTAATGACTTCTAGTCCTACTCAATCCTTCTTCAACACTCAAGCAATCAATCTAACATAATCAAAGCATCAAGATTAGGCTACACTTAAGCACAAAAATGCAACTTATGCAAAGAACCTAACATGCAAAGAGCTATCACACAAGCCTCAACTACACTTCATGCACAAGCTTCATCACATGCACTCTACAACTCACAAATCAGATTTTAGCATCAAAACATCATTAAGAAATCTAGATTAGCAAGTGTGTAGACCATAACCTCATATCATTGAAAATGTAGAGAATAGAGAGTACAAGATTGAAGCATGAATGGAGATGGAGAGCCTTGGGAGAGCACATGAGATGGAGCTATGGAGCAAGCTCTCTCTATGAGCCTCTCAACCAAATGACCAAAGAGTGCTCTCTAGCTCTCAAATGGGCCACCTTTTATACAAAGACTCTAGAACTCCCAAAAGTTCCCATGTGGGATTATTGTCAAGCCCTCTCCCACATTCATCTACAACTTGGAACTCTTTTCAAGAGCCCTAAGTGTCTTTTTTGTTGCATCCTTGTATTGATCTTCATTCGTCATGCAACACTCCCCCCTTCCTATATTGCGCACGTCCTCGAGCGCGGTAGTAGAAAGAGCTGCAAAAAACAATAGATACAAGTAAAGTCTTTATTGAAAAAAAAAAAAGAAAAGAAAAGAAGAAAAGAAAAAAAACAGCAATGACAATTTCACATGTGAGCATACAAGTGCAAGGCTGATTAAAGTTTTAAAGAGTACTAAAATAGGTGAGTAAGGACTAGTCAAAGTGAGACTTAAGTGGTAGTAGATAGTGCTATGCAAAGGCAAGTGTGCTTGTACACCGCCGGTTATGACCACAGTCTCAATGTCCTACAAGTATTTAAGTTATTCCTAAGTGGCAAACCTACTCCTAAATATGAGCAAAGGTGATTGGAACTCTTTTTTTTTTTTTGATATGTGTGTAGAAGGTGATAAAGATTAAGGTTCCATCCCAATGAGACCCAAGCAATGGCCAAGAGACCTCCGCCAAGAGAATCTAAAGACGGCTAAGTATCTCAAGAGCGACAGACCCTTTTTCTTTCTTTTATGACCTAAGGAGTACCCCATGAAGATGAGGGCATCAGTCTCGAGGGTCCATAATGTACCCTAGAGTCCTACCAACATCTATCAAGGCGATAGATTCCTCGAAGGTCTTTTTCTGAAGCTTTTAGATGTCAGTGTTCACCACATGGAAACCACGGCATCGGCCCCAAGGTGCTAAGACAACCCCAGGTCCTACCAAGCATTCCTCATGGCTGTAGACACATCATGTCACAATTCACTTTGTATATATTTTTTTTAGGGTATATTTTCGTAAATTTTTATTACTCCTAGCACCTAGCTCATACCTAAGTTGTAGCTACCACTAGGGATAACTAATATACCTTGAAAGCATAAGAACTTGGCATACTCCCTTGGTATATATCCTACACTGTCTTTAGATAGAAATATCTTTTACTAAGTCTTCTAAGAATCTAGAATTCGCTCACCATATTTTAACAACTAATCAAAAACTTAAACCAGCCAACATTGTGTGAACATGAAAACCATATATCCAAAAGATAAAAGCACATAAAGAAATAAAGATTAAGATTTGAATACACCTGTTGTAGTGCCCTGTTGATGTTGTTCGTTTGCATTGATGAATTGCTGATTTTGTGCAGATTGCTCCTCCTTGATCTTTGTAGGCGTAGCATGTATACCCCCTTCCTAACTTGTGTGCACGGTAGGTGGACTATAGGGGCGTGTTTGATGCTCTTGTTAAGCTGAGATCTCTGCAAAATTTTTATTAACAAACAAGGAAGGAAAAGAAAGGAATAAAATTTACTATTGGTGCAAATCACCGAATATAGCCGAGGGGAAAAACCCAGTGGGAGAAAAGTGCCCTGGCTTGTCGATCTTATTGTTGAGTCGCTGAGCTTACCCTTGCCCTGGTGGTGGAAATTATCTCAAAAAGAACATAATCCTCTAAAGGCATAAGGAACCACTCTATTCAAACATTGATCTACCAAAGAGCTTCAATTGTAGTGTTAATGCCTTATCTTTGGTTTTAGGTATATCCTTTTTAAGAGGTGGGAACTTTAGCAATTGTCTTGGAATTTGAGCAAGATAAGAGGATTTAGGCATTGAAATGCTAGAATCTATGCTCAAATGAATCTTATTTGGACTTGTCTTAGGTACACAAGTTGATGGTTGAATTGTGTAACAAGGAGAAATTGGGACAACCGGTGTTTCAATACATGTTTTAGGAAGATCAACACAAGTAGATTTGTAGGTGCTATCACAGCCACCTATCCTATCTTGAAGAGTTTGTGTTGATTTCTTTTGCACCCACTGATATGGAAAATCAAGGGTGGCTTTTGGAATCTTTCTGAAACACTCTTTTACTCCTAGCAAACCATGGCATTTTGGAAGCCAAATTGCTGTTGCCCCCTCATAATAGCCTTGTGCTTTAAAAACATGTTTTGGGACCCAACGAGTAACAATCTGAGGTTTAGGCTTGGAAAAGATGTGCTTCTTAAGAGGCTTAGCAACTGGACTAGATGGTACAAGTTTGTACGCATCTTTGGGTAGCCAAATTGATAATTCCTTCTTGCCTGGCCTTCTTTGAGCAGCAACTAGAGTAGTTGGAACATGCCAGCCATGGCCCTCACTTGAGTACTCATCAATTATCCACATCATTTGTTTTGGAGCTTCAAGAGCAGATTTTGAAAGTGGGTTGTGTAGGGTAGAAACACCACCCTTTTGACATGATAAAGCCCGTGGATTAGCAGAGACTTCCTCTACTTGCAGTGCTTTTGTAGATGTATCCCTATAGTACAAATCATCTAGAAGGTCACATGGTTGTACCATTCGTATAGGAATAATGTCATATCCATCTGAGTCACAGAATTGAATTGGCTTAGGTAAAGCACAGGTCGATAATGTTGCAAGGACATGACTCCATTCTAATGGATCAATTAAATGCTCAGGGAAGGGTTGTGGAATGTATGCCTCGTCTGATACACTTCGATTACCCTTAAGTCTCTCAGTGTTGAAATCCCTACATGAGGCTCCACACATCCACAGATCTTCTCGCCCGTCTGACAATGTAACTCTTGAGCCCTCAGATGAAGCAGAATCAAACTCATCTATTGAAGACCTTGTTACATCACGATATGAGTGATTCCTTAGGTTGACCCTTGTGATGACAGAATCATGTCGGAGGTACAAATAATTGTATCCCCAATCTTGAATCATTTGAAATTGTCGCATGAATGGTCTACCCAATATCACTTCATAGTTTGGATGTTTTCCAAAATCCACTAATGCAAAGGTGTGCTCATATTCAATCCCACATGTGGTGACCAATATGTTCTCAAGCAGCCCAAAGGGATGTTCTAAGCTTCCATCTGCTAGCTGCAAGCGCATCCTGGTACTCCTAATCGCTGGTTTGCCCCACTTTTCCCAAATGGACCTTGTCACAATGCCCACTCCTACACCACTATCAAGTATTGTAGTTGAAGCTACTTTTCGCACTTCTAATGGGAGGGTAGCATTTCCCTGATCATCCTCACAAAATTTTCCTACTTTATTGATAGGAACTGGCATAACATGCTTTGTCTCAGGGTGTATAGTACACTCATGGTGACCCTTTTGTAGCAATACCTGCTCTGACACACATGTGGCAATATCATTCCACAACTCAGGTCAAATTTTTATCAAATCAAGCAAAGGTAAGGTACAAGCCACTGGTGCTGACAAAATAGCTTGCACGATACTCATACTTTGTTGATAGGAACTGGCATAACATGCTTTGTCTCAGGGTGTATAGTACACTCATGGTGACCCTTTTGTAGCAATACCTGCTCTGACACACATGTGGCAATATCATTCCACAACTCAGGTCAAATTTTTATCAAATCAAGCAAAGGTAAGGTACAAGCCACTGGTGCTGACAAAATAGCTTGCACGATACTCATATCCTTCTCCTTTGTCAACCTTTTATGCATGGAGGGTATCCTCAAGGTTTGAGAACAGTTCTCATATTCTCCCAGATATGATGGTAAGGTTTTCATTGTATGCTTACTTCTAGGAGAAACAATTGTTTGAACTTCCTCCTGGATGCTTGGGCATCTAAAGTTGTTTTCCGTGCCCCTGGTAAAATCCACCTCAGAGAATGGAGGCGAACTAATAGAAGACATGTTCTCATTAACTTTCTCATGAACTGCGGTCCACATCTCATTTGCCATGTCCTCATTAGCATCAATAACTTCATCATTGCATGGGAAGACAAGGCTAGGTGGTGGCAGATTACCTCCTTTCAATTGGGTGTCAATTGGTGCAGACCTTTCGCTATGAGCTTGTGAAATGAGCTCACTTTTCATTTCCCGACTTGATGACACTTCTGGTATGGTTTCTAATGTTGGCTTAAGAGAGGTTGGGCCCCGAGGAATAGGTGGTGGTGGTCCCTCAAGTATTGTCTAAGCTTCCCTAATGAGTTGCTGATGTACAGCTAGATTGATCTTCTCCTCACGAGGGTTTGGGTATTCTTGAAGCTTCTTGGGTAGCTCAGATAAAGCTGCAATGCGACTTCTATGAGCATCAATGATGGCATCTAGAGTCTCATTCACTTTATCCACAAAAACAGAACCCCCAGAACTATCCTCGGTCGTACTAGTCTCATCTTGTTTAGCACTAGGCCCAGGTTGAGGTTGATGTTCCTCATGCACTTCTTGGGATGTAAAAGTTTTATCCCTCATGTTTTGTTTAGAGGCATCTTGAGAACTAGTGGACGCACTTTTAGTTTGCTTGTTTCGGTTCCTCTTCCTCCTAGTGGTTTTTTTTCTATTGGACTGTAGGGTCTTGTCCACTAGATTTGTCTTTGCATCCCTAGTTCGAGGTGTCTCATCAGTTTGTATTTCAGCATTTCGTGTCTGTGATCGAGTCATGACTCTAAGTGGCACGACATCCTCATTCTCAGATGAAGGTGGAGATGGAACTGCGCCTATAAGGTTGAGTGAGACCTTTGGTTGAGAGGTGCCATCCTCATGTGGTTTCAGCAGACAATCCTTTGGGAAGTGTTCTACACAACACCCTAGACAATATCTTTCAATTGGTGGAAACTGTTGTACTATTGTATTGGATCGAGATGCTTGCCTTGAGCGATGTGGACAATCACGAGCCCTCCAATGGGGTTCTCCACACTCATAACAGGGGCCCATTGGTTTGGTCTCTACTTTCCTTGGCTACCATTGACCTAAGGGGCCTGGAGTCCTAGGTTGGTAGCCGCCTAGCAACATCAAAGAGTTTGGTTCCCCTGGTTGAGCCTCCCAGTGCTTGGCTTGGGTATGCGGGACTTTCAAAGAGATTTTCTTTGGATGAATATGATGCGTATTCCTCCTCCACATAGCCTAGGTTTACCAAGTCTCTACACATATTTGAATTGTCGTAGTCAACAACCCTCACAGGAGCAGTCCCAGGAGCAAGAGGTTGAGCATCAAGAACAGGTCGTGCTTGCTCTTGTGCCATCGGTGGCTTACGTTCAAAATTAGTATACTGTTGATACATTTGTGGAGCCACTCCACCCCTTGGCTGCTCACGTTCCTGTCTCATTCTCGCAATGCGAGTACATTCCTGTGTGGTATGGGTAAAGTTCCAAGCACAGGCTTGGCACCACTTCTTTGTGGGTCGGTTTGTGACTAGAGGAGAAAAGGTATTACATTCCTCTGTTTTATGGTTACCGCCACATGCTCCACAAAGATGAGGACCTGTAGGAAGTACACTCCTCATTCTCTGCTACTGTTGTTGTGGCTGCATGGGTGGACGATAGGTCTGTCCCAATCTCCTTAGTACTAGGTTAGCTATCTGGTCTGGATTTACTAGCGCGCTAGACCCTGAACTTTGGTCATCACCCCACTGATCTCTAGGTTTCACCTCTGGGCCAGAACCATCTTGGAATTTGAAGTTATCGGTGAAATCCATAGCATCATGGCAACACTCATTGAAATTTGTATGCTTCTTCGCATAGAGATGTGTATGCAGTGTTGAATTTTTGAGTCCTTTTAAGAAGAGAGAAATTAATCGACTTTGGGCGGGCTCATCTTCTGGGCAACGATTAATGTACTGCTTCATTCTATTTACACAGTCTCTAACAGTCTCATTCTCGCCTTGCTTGAAAGAGTAGATGTGTGCTACCGTGTCATGTTGAATTCCCATCAAGGAAAAAGCAGCAATGAACCTCTCTTTCAAAACTCGTAAAGAAGATTTGTCTGAAGCCTCTAGTGCCTGAAACCAAGCAAGGGCCTTTCCCTCAAGAGTGAGTCCAAATCCTTCAATTTGAGTATGCTTGTCAGCCACTTGCTCAGCTCGAACTGCTTGCCTAAATGTTGCTACATGGTCGTATGGATCTCCCGACCCTTCATACTTCTTTACCAGTTTCTGAAGAGTTGATGGCCTTACTTGTCTTGAATACTCATCATAGGGCCTACGGCCTCTCACTCTCAGTGGGAATTGTTCCTCTCTTTGGTAAGATGGTCCACATGCATCCAAAATTGGTGTAGGTCCCCTATTACCAGCCTCACCAAACCCCTCCAAAGATCTTGTCACCCGCATTTCAGGAGGTGCATTAATGGGAGGCTGAGTTGGCTCCCCTCTCCTCCGATTGTCATAGTGAGAAAGATGTTGTTGTGGTGTGACCGGTGGTCGCACATTTGTAGGACGATATCTTGGTGCTAGAGTTGGGCTACTAGCAGTGGTCCACTTGGATGTTAAAGGTCCCTCTCTAGTGAACTCTCGTAGGGGAGGAGCAACAGTTTCTCCAAGAAAGGCTGTCTCTCCTGGTTTGGCTGTATTTGTTGAGAACACTTCCATGAATAATGGTTGTCCTTTCCACGTGAGTTCCCGAATCTCTTTCCAATCTAAGGTTCGGTATTCATTGGCCCATTTATCAATTATTCTGTTCATGTGTCTTGCAAGCTTCTCAACTATCACCACAAGAGCTAGAGGAAGATCTAGCTGTGGCAATCTAGTTGTGGCATAATATCCCTCTAACGAGTCCTTATAGACCTCTTGAAGTGGGTCATCCTGTAAGACCTTTGTCACTGGAATTTGTCGTACAAACTCCCATTGGTTCTCAGCCCCCTGGTCCATTTTAATCTTGCCTTTCCTATCCCTTTCTAAATTTAGATCTACAAGAAGTAAATCATCTATGGATGGTTTTGAGGACTGGGCATTGGAGGGTCCAGGTATGTCCAGCTCAATGAGCCAGTCATCTCTAGACTCCCTTGCGTTGGAAAGTTTTGATAAGTCAAAGAACTCGGTTTTAGAGAGCTCCCCTAATTTGTCTACATTTTCTGGATGGTAGGTGACTTCGTAGCGAACACCATCTCCACCCATGTACATGTTACCCTGGTCATTGACTAGAGGTGCTCTATCAAGTTCTGAGAAAATGTCTGCGATCTTAACAAGATACCGTTGTTGTGGGTCCCTAAAGATCTCAGCTCCTTGAGCATTCGTGTAGACATATTGGAGTCTCACATTAAGTGTTAACCCCATGGTGTCGGCTTCAAATGGATTAAAAGATCTTGCGGGTGTCCTATTTAGAGCTAAGGGATGACTATTTGATGGCCCTAGATTGTCCATGGACAATGAGCTAGTTGTTCTGGAGGAAAGGGTATCGGATTGGGATTTAGAAAGGGTTTCAGCAATATCTGCCAAATTTCCTACCGATTGGGTCCCACTTTCCTGCGTAGGTACTCTAGAAGGTGCCCTAGGCCCTATGGCAGAATCTATAAGACGTCCCGACCGCAAGTGCATAAGGTCAATTTTTTTTTTGGTTTTTTATGTGTTTTTGTTTTTTTTTGTCTTTGTTTTTTTTTTATTTTTTTTTGTTTATATATATATATATATATGTATATATATATATATATGTATATATATATATATATATATATGTATATATATATATATATATGTATATATGTATGTATATATATATATATATTTACCCTACCTAACCACTAAATGCAACTAAAATGAGTATGTGTGTAACTATCTATCCCTTTTTTTTTCTTTTTTTTTTAAATTTTATTTTTTTTAATTATAAAAAAATATGAATCACGCTAAACAAAACACGAATTATGCACAAAGTTACAAAAATTAAAAAAAATGCAAGTTACACTAATTATGCAAAAAATTAAAATGAAGAATTACAAAATATACAAAAATGTAGACTCCTAAAAAACACTTAATTTATAGAATTTTTTTTATTTATTTTCTATTTCTTTTCTTTTATTTTCTTCTATTTTCTTCTCCTTTTGTTTTTTTTTTGGTTTGTTTTTTTTTAACTAATACATTTTGTACCAATTACAAAAAATATGAATCTACTAATTATGCACGCAATTACAAAAATTCTAAAAAAAATAAAAATAAAAAATGCAAGCTACTTTAATTATGCAAAATTTTACAGAAATTTAAAAAATGAACAATGGATTCAAAATACAAAAATAAAAATTATTTTTCTTTTTTTTCTTTTTTTTATAAATTTATTGTTTTATGGTTTTTTTTTCTTTTTTTCTATCTCTTTTTCTTTTCTCTTTTTTTAAAAAAATTATATATATATTTTTTTATTGTTTTGTTGTTTTTATTTATTTATTTTTTTTATTTAAAAAATACAAAAACATGAAAAATAAATAAAAAAATAAAAAATTCACCAACCTTATCCTCCACCACTTTCTCTGTGCAGATTCGCCGCCGCTGCTCCTTCACGTGCTGCAGCAGCTGTCGCCTTCAATGCCTTCTGCGTTCAACAGCCTGGTGCCTTCAAATCTTCTCGCGGCCACTTCCTTCTTCTACACCTCGCTAGCCGCCGCCTTCCTTTCTCCAAGTCTGCAGCCACCGCCTACAGCCCTTCTTCGCAACCGCCTCTCTCCACGCCTTCCGCCTTCGTCGCCCCACTACCTTCTCACCGCCCACTCTCCATGCCTTCGGCCTTCGCTTTGCTTGCGGCCAGCCTTCCACTGCTGCAGCCTTAGTCGCCTCCAGCTGCCAACACTTCAACGCCACGTCAACTGCAGCTCGCCTACGGCCCCCCACTCCACGCAGCGCCTTCACCACCTCCACTGAGATCGCCTTCCCCCGCTGGTGCTTGGTTGCCTACAAACACCCTCGCCTTCTCACTCCCAACTGGCCGCCCGCACACTGTCGACAGCCTACAGCCTCCCACTGCAGTGCTCGATGCAGCCCCCTTCGTCGATGCAGCGCTCAATGCAGACAACACCACCCACTGCAGGCTGCTGCCACGTCAGTATATAAAAATATATATTTATATATATATATATATTTTTTTTAAAAGCCGCCTTCACTGCAGGCTTTCAACTGGCCGCCTTACAGATGCACGTATATATATATATATATATATATATATATATATATATATATATATATATATATATATATATATATGTATGTATGTATGTATGTATGTATGTATGTATGTATGTATGTATGTATGTATGTATGTATATATATGTATATGTATATGTATATATATATATATATATGTATATGTATATATATATATATGTATATGTATATATATATATATCTATTTTTCTTTGCTGCGCTTGATGGAAACGCCTCCCCACAAGACAACAAAAACAACAAAACAATAAAAAAAAGGCCACCTCCACTACTTCATACCTACCTCTCGCCAACCCCGTCAAAAATACAAAAACAGAAAGTACTTAAATCTGATTAATGGCGGGATTTCTCTACCGCAATGGGGTTTTAATTTTTTTTTGCTTCTAATCAAAAAATGGAAAACACACAAGGCGCCCTTGAGATCACACACTCAATGCCCTTGCAAACTCTACTCTAATCTACCCTAATCCACGATTTTGCAATCAATGGAGCACTGAGTAAGAAGTAATGGTTAACACCCTTCACTAACTTAGGTGTGCGTTCCCCGACAGCGGCGCCATTGTTTGGGACATCATAGCATAGCGGAGGCTACACTCCAACCCACACACTTTGTCAATCCGTGAATGCAACCCGGTTAGCGCATAGAGACTATCCCGATTGGGAGAAGATTAGTTAACCACACACTAATGACTTCTAGTCCTACTCAATCCTTCTTCAACACTCAAGCAATCAATCTAACATAATCAAAGCATCAAGATTAGGCTACACTTAAGCACAAAAATGCAACTTATGCAAAGAACCTAACATGCAAAGAGCTATCACACAAGCCTCAACTACACATCATTTCATGCACAAGCTTCATCACATGCACTCTACAACTCACAAATCAGATTTTAGCATCAAAACATCATTAAGAAATCTAGATTAGTAAGTGTGTAGACCATAACCTCATATCATTGAAAATGTAGAGAATAGAGAGTACAAGATTGAAGCATGAATGGAGATGGAGAGCCTTGGGAGAGCACATGAGATGGAGCTATGGAGCAAGCTCTCTCTATGAGCCTCTCAACCAAATGACCAAAGAGTGCTCTCTAGCTCTCAAATGGGCCACCTTTTATACAAAAACTCTAGAACTCCCAAAAGTTCCCATGTGGGATTATTGTCAAGCCCTCTCCCACATTCATCTACAACTTGGAACTCTTTTCAAGAGCCCTAAGTGTCTTTTTTGTTGCATCCTTGTATTGATCTTCATTCGTCATGCAACAGCCTAGTCCTCTAGAGTAGAACTGCCTAGGAATCTACTTACCTAACATAATATGTTAGAAAGCTACCCAAGTAATCGGGTCCACCCGTCCATAGGATGGTACCATGGGGGGACATTCCATCCTCCCACTTTCCACTCAACTCACGCATTAATTTTTTTTTCTAATTAGTCCTACCACCATGCTATGTGACATATATATACAAGTTCCTTAATTAATAACCTTAAACATTGTTCGTGTAAACAACCTTTAACAATGAAACAACAATGCTTACAAACAAAAGATTTAATAAAAGAAATAGATACAATGCTCAAAATTATCCATAGCCAAATCCACGCTCTCTTATTCCTTTACTTTATTCTTCCAATGATCTAGAATTCGGCCTTCTAGCCTCTATAGATCGGGCAATCTTTATGGGACCATACACCTCATCGTTTTGGTAGTTGGTGAGAACTCAAGCTGGCTTGTCTCCCTCTCAGGCTGCATCGCTTGATCCTACCGCTCCTTAATTATAGAGGGATGTCTACATGCTAGGGAGGGCTTATTCACCGCACTAGCTTGGGCCTGCAAAACTAGCCAGTATCATATTACTCACCTAAACCGGTGAACCTCATCGTCCCAATGGTAGAAGGGATTCCTTGGAACTCCGGACCTTGCTAATGTCGCCACCCGGCTACACAAGCACAGAAACAGAGTTACCCTTGAGGTGGGGAAAAGATGTACCTATACTTTTTAACTTAATCAAGATAACAATTGCTTAAACTAAACCATAGAATACGATAAACAACATCACCTTCTTAAAAACAATAATATCACAAGGATTTTGGCAATTTTCAAAGAAAGCATAGTGATATCTTTCTCTTTATTAATTTAATGCTAATATTAAAGATTCAATCAAAAACCTCTTTTTAAACGATGTGACCAAGCTAACTTGGCCATTAATTCCTTTTTGGACTCCCAAGGGGAGAGATAGGGTCGCATCCGGAGCAATCCCTCTAGGGTCACTCTTATGCACTCTTCTCGAGGTGGTATTTTGGCGTCTTCGTGTAGGAGCCATTCTCTTCACCTTCTTGTAGCTCACGTCACTATTATGCATGCTTCTCTAGGTGATATTTTTGCGTCTTTGTGGAGGAGCCATTCTCTTAGTCTTCTCGTCCCATATTACGTGAACGCAACACTTCAGTCGGTGGATCACGAATCGGAGCTTGTTTGCTCACTTTATGAGCATAAAACTCCTAGGTGGGAACCACCTCTATGAGCCAAAGAGCCCTTACTAAAGTCACCGCCGTAAATGGGGAGGGGAGAAAGGTATCCTTAAATTGGATTTTGAGGCAAAAGGCTGCACCTATAGGGAGAGAGAGGGCAGTTCTCCCTTAAGTCTATTCACATGGGGGGGTGGGGAGAGCAGCTAAGGACACCCTCTACTCAACACATGGGTGAGATGGTGAAAAAATCTCTGTAGAGCTTACTTGGAGATGGGCTAAAAATACTTGCTGGGAGAGTGGTTGCAGAGGATTGTCAGGTACAGTCTCGCACACAGTGTCGGTACGCACTATCGGGCGAATTGTTGGGTATGGGCAGCACAGGGTGTCGAGGTACTGGCCATGGGGGTACTGGGGGGTTTATATACAAACTGGTATGGAGTACGAGTGCAGGGAAAAGGGCAAGCAAAGTGGGGTGCAAAGGACGATGTATGGTGAAAGTACACCAACCTATGGCTGCATGAGCCTGGGGAAAGCAATGGTACTTGTGCAGCACGAGCAAAAGCTGAGGTACGCATGTACCTTCCGGGTTAGTGGCAGCATGGGCATCCACGTGTCAGCCAGTGTGGACCGTACATTGGGGTGGTCAGTCTTTTTTCCTTACGAGACTATTGTACAAGCGCCTGAGTATGTGAACGCCATCTTTTTGGGGCGGGGCCCCTAATTTGGAAAGCCTGCCTCGATATGCATGCCGAAGCGCCCGATAGATGTGAAAATGTTTTTTGGTGAAAATGTCCAGGGTTTTTTGGGAGTGCAAATCATTCATCAATCGGACACCCGGACGTGCATTTATTAAGGTTTGAAGCCTACCATATTTTAATTGAAAATAACTAAAATTTGCATATAAGCTTAATCCGATGTCCGTTTTGAGTGTTGTGAAATCCTATATTAGGGTAAAATCACACGCATATTCTAAATTGACTCAAAATTTTAAGATTCCAAGTGGAAATAGCTCGATTATTAACATTGACAATGTTTACATCATAAAAAGACCATACATTTATCTATCAAATGTGCATATATTATTATTGGAGATGGGCATGTTACATCCTTCCCCCCTTAAAGAAATCGAGATGTCCTCATCTCATCATAAATTTGGGGTATTATTTTTAAGAGTGTCGCTTCTTCCCAAGTTGCATCCTCTTCAGGGTCACTACTTTGCTTAGAGACTAGAAATTTGAAAGACCCTTGTGTAATATACATCGAGCAATTCCTCTTTCATAGAGCCAGTAAACAATATTTCTCATCTTAGGTCCAAAGCCCAAGTTTTGCATGACATTGGCAATAAATTATCGTTGCACTATATCAAATGCATTTTCTATGTCAATCTACATTATGAGTACATCTTGTTGAGTATATCTGACATATTGAATGCCAATGTAAGCATTGGCAATGTTATCCATTATTTGCCTTCTAGGCACAAAACCATAGTGTGTAGGGTGCAGACCCTCATACAAAATCTTCTTCAAATGGTTAACCAACATTTTTGTAACCAATTTGTAAACCAGAGGCATAAGAGTTACTGTCACCAATCTGATAAGTTTTCACAAAGATGTTTTTTAGGAAGTAAACAGACCAATCCCTCTTTCCAAGAAGAAGGGAGTTTGCCCAAATGCCAACAACAATTGATCATGAAAAGCAACTCAAATTGTAATATATCCAAGAAATCCAGTAAAAGTTCTATTATGAGGCCATCCTAGCTTGGGGATTTCCATTTGCCCAAATTGGCAATGCATGTTACAATTCATCCATGGTGAATTCAGCCTCTAAATCAGATGGCAAGACAAAATTCTAATCACATTGCGAAGAAACTGGTGTCATGTATCAATAATTCTTCGATTTGATTCATTGGGGGCAACAAAAAGGTTACTCAAGTAGCTATAAACTTCCCTTTCTAATTGTTGCGTACTTTCAATCTAACAGTCATCTTGATTCTTGACTCTATGAATGCATTGTAAAGTCCTCGAAACATGTAAGCCCTAAAAAAATCCTCTGGACGACCAACTTGTGTCTTTGAGAGGTTTTTATCTGGACTCAATCTGCCACTTTTTTAGCTTCCTTTCATCATTTTTCTTAAGACAAATGGTTGCTTGCATCAATGCCTCTTGCTCCAAATCTTCAAGACTTTTTTGATGATTACATTCGGTGAGTTGTTGAGTCACTAGTTTTGCATCCTTCACGTTATGTCCTTCTTCTCCCAAAAACAATTTACCATATTCCAAAATAACAGCTTGCATGCGAGTGGCAAATGTGCGGCCAAGCCATGTCAATGTCAACAAACACATGCATCTTTAAAGGTTACATTGCATGAGCCACCAAATCAACAAAAAGTTGATGTTTCAAATAGCTATTTTGATCAAGAGTAGCCTCTTTTGTGGGAGTGGTACATCCATTGTCGACATGCCAAAGTATAACATTATCCACAATGGATAATGATCTGAAAGACACATCAATTAGTCTATAGACATTTTGGAAGTGAAAGTATCATATTGATTTGCATTCAACATGTACCATTTGTCCAGACAAGCCCAATAGTTAGTAATAGCATTGTGATGAAAAGTATACCCTTGCATGGCAACCATCAAGTGTTTCCACAAAGCACATGCTCCCATATATCAAAGTGTAGCATGCCATTAATGTATTTTAGAGCCAAGCATGTGTGATTTGTTGGTTACTGTTATCATCATATTCAGGAGAGTTATTAAAGTCTCCACATAGAATGCATTTGAAAACCAAGGGCAAGCTCTCAATTTTTCCCACATTTGAGTTCTCATCGAAGAAGTATGTGATTCATATACCCCATCAAATTAAAAAATCTCTCCATTGACATGGCATTGAAGAACTATCCATCTTCCCACTTTTAATATACCATGATACAAAAAAGTTGGTGGGTGAGTAGCCTCATAGTTCACTGCCAACAGAGTTTCATTTTTATCGGACTCATCATGAGCCACAATCTTTATTTGTAAAACAACATTTTGTAACAAGTAGACTTACCCAGATGAATTGCAGAAAAAAGGTTGAGCATATTGTAGGACGCATAAAGGATTGTACTCATGAGTAGCATTGTATGTTTGCTATACCACTCATTAGTCTGGTCTTATGAGAGGACAATCGCGATAACTAGTCACCATACAGTGATTGGGAATATGATGTTTATTAGTGAGAATAGGAAGCTAGAATGAATATTCTAGAGCTCACTATTATCTTTTACTTAATGATTCACTCTATTATGCTTAATATTGTGTTCTATTTGTATACTTTCTGGAGTGCATCTATTTATAATGTGATGCGCCAATGTGTTCGCTTTAAGAATCTTTATTTTGTGATGTTTAAGCATACAAATGAGCATTATATTTCACATAAATGTGTCTTTCTTACATAATTAATGGCTATAGGCACTCCTTAATCCGGTCTAGACACATTTGGAGCTGTACTATGGCTCATTTGGACTAATCTCCATGGCATCCCCTACCCATCCAGACTAGTGCTAGGCATGTCTTGCCCACTTATGATGTTGGGCATAGTCATACAACTCAACTCATAAAGGTTGGCTAGGTGGTTCAAAACCACTGAAGTGTGGGCCTTGGCCAAACATTGACACTTTTGATGATCCTGTTAGGGATTTTAGGAGCACTTGGGGATTTAGGAGTGATAGGGGTTTATGAGTGCTGGGAAATTAGGAGAGATGGAGATAAGGAGCACTGGGGAATATGAGTGCCATAAGATTAGAAAAAACCTGGATAGGAAGTACGTTGGAAAAAACCTAGGTAGGAAGTACGTGGGAAAAAACCTAGGTAGGAAGTATGTGGGAAAGAAGCCTGAAGAGATTCTTTCTCTTCCTAAAGTTTTTGTTGGAGTAATATGGTTACTTATCCTGACACCAGAAGACTAGAGCTAAGTGGAGTGGTGTAACTTGGTCTTGGAAGGAGTGTGATTATTGTGTCATGACAGAAGCTGTGGTCATGATGAATAATTTCTAGTGAATCTACGCACATGGAGGCTGCATGGAAAATGATGGGCACTCATCCAAAACAATATGTTACCGATGCATGCAACCAAAGACCATGCGAAAAAATGAAAGGGTGCACGAGTGCCAGAGAAATTCCAAAGCAACCTAGAATAAGAAAGCCTTGTTGCAAGAAACCTGAACAAGGAGCAAGACATGAATATCTACAAGGAGAGAGCCAAGCAAGAAAGGTAACAAGTTCTTTTTCAGGTAGAGGATATTAATGAAAGTGGAGTGAGATATGAGCTATGATAAGATCTTAGTGAGATAAAGCTCAATATAACTCTGGCCCAATTGTTGAACTTGGTGCCTAACTATAGGTAGAAGTTGAACTAGGTTCCTCGCCAACTATATACTTCTAAGATTGTCACAATATATAACAACCTTCCTCTCCACATGCAACCCCAAATCAGCAACAAGTAGCTTGTGTAACCAAGCTACCTCTCACATGCTGCCACCATAGCTCCTCTGCACTCTGCCTCTGTACTCGACAAGAAAACTATGGGCTACTTCTTGCTGCTCCATGTCACAGAAGCACTCCCCAATGAAAACGTAAATCCACTGGTAGATCTCCTGTCTAAGATGCTACCTACCCAATCTTCATATGTGTACCCATATAGCTCCAATGATACACCTACTGCATAAAACAATGCATAATCAACATTGGCCCTCAAATACCAAAGCATGCGTCGCACACTGTCAAGATGTGGTTTGCGTGGAACCTGCATAAACTAGCTCTCAAAGCCAATAGTGTAAGTCAAATCTGGCCTGCTGATCATGACATAGATCAAACTCCCCACAATCTTTGTGTACATAGTGGGATCCTCCACAACACATAACCTGCATATGCACTAAGCTTTCCATTTTGATCTAATGGCATCGATATTGGCTTACAATCAGCCATCCCATACTTCGACATGTCCAATGCATATTGTCTCTGTGATAGCCAAATACTCTCAGGTGTGCGAATGACCTCAATTCCCAAAAAGGAGTGCAGATCTCCCAAATCCTTCATCTCAAACTTCCTTTTGAGAAGACTTTTCACATGCTCAGTCTTATCCAAGTTGTCACCCCCAACAATAAGATCATCTATATAAATGGTGATGATCATCACTCTTGTGCACATACAAAGAGTGATCTACATCTGCCATATGAAAACCAATAGCTACAAGAAGATACTCAGCAATCTTGTCATGCCATGCTTGTAGAGCTTTCTTCATCCCATACAAGGCCTTACAAAGCTTACATATACATATACTCTGGGTGACTTGTATCCTCAAAACTCGGTGGCTAGTCCATATACACCTCTTCTTGCAAGTCACCACACAAGAACGCATTTTTACATCCATCTGATGTAAAAACCAACCTTTAGTTGTAGCCACCGTAATCACAACTCTCACAGCTGCCATCTTTGCAATTGGGGCAAATGTCTCGTCATAATCAATCCCATGTGCCTGCGCATATCCTTTGGCTACCAATCTAGCCTTGTCCCTACTTATGCTACCATCACTATTATGTTTCACCTTATACACCCATTTACAGCTAATAGCTTTCTTGGCTTCAGGCGCAATGGCACCAAATCCCAAGTCTCATTTCCATACAATGCATCCATCTCCTCATCCATAGCTTTCTCCCAACACACATTTCCAATAGCCTCATCAAAACATGTGGGTTCTACAACCTGCATAACTTTTGCCATATAAGCATAGTGATGTGCCACATAACCATCATAAGTCAACCTCTGCACAGGGTTTTTGACTCTTCCAGATCTTCATAACTTTGCATTCATGGCTTCCATAGCCTTCTTCACACTAGGTGTCCTCATTGCTGGAATCCTAAGCTCCTCATCAAGGCTCATCTCCGAGCCACTAGAAACAAGAGAATGCCTTGCAGAAATATCAGGCATACCAAGGGGCTCAACCACTCTCTTTGCCTCTATGTGATGTACCAACTACATTTTCAGGAATGGTATTATGACGCAGCCTGCCACTCCATGGTCTATTAATAGAACCGCATGAGAACTCTCTTGGTCCACTCAATGACTGTGATTGCTGACTTGCATTCTTACAACCACATTTCCACTTACATCAGCCGCATACCAGCTACTCATCTCATCAAATACAACATCCCTGCTTACCCTCAATTCACGTGTAGCAAGATTATTACATCTATATCCCTTTTTCTCAAGGGAATACCCAATAAACACACATTTTTCTGGTTTTGGATCCAACTTAGTACGCAACTCATCTGGCACTTACACATATGCAATACATCTAAAAACTTTCAAGTGAGACAAATCAGGTTTCTTGCCAGTAGACTTCTCCTCTGGAGTTACATCATGTATGGCTGCAGTAGGGGTCCTGTTCATGATATAAACTGTTGTAGACACAGCCTCAGCCCAATAGCTATGTGGCATTTTCTTCTCTGCCATCAATACTCGTGCTATCTCTACAATGTGCTTGTTTTTGGCTCATCATCAACACCATTTTGCTAATGGAGTGTATCCACATGTAAATTGTCTCTGAATGCTATTCTTTCGCCAAGAATTCAGAGAACTCATTGGAGAAGTATTCTCCCCCTCCATCTGACCTTAGGCACTTCACATGCTTTCCTGTCTTTTTTTTTGCCATAACTCTGAAATTCTGAAAATGAGTGAACACTCTTCTCCTTTCATGAAATACACCCACACGTTTCTTGTGTGGTCATCAATGAATTTTACATAGTACCTGTAACCACCCATAGACACAGTCTTTGTAGGACCCCATACATCTGAATGCACAACATTTAGTAAAGCCTTGATCGTATTTATGTCATGTGGAAATAGATGTTTTGTTTGCTTTCCAAATTGACATGCTTCACAAACTTTCAGCATACCTTCAACTTTAAACTTAGATAGCCCTGTCACAATTTCTTTAGTCTGTATAGACTTTATTCTTTGCACATTTACATGCCCAATTCTCTTATGCCAAATGTGTGTATCTGCAACAACTCCTGAACCATTTGCAAACATTGCAGCACTCACTTCAGGCGTATTTACATTCAATGTAAACATTTTGCCACTTTGTTGTCTTTTGCAACCAACCTGCACTTATCTTTAAAGTCTTCTACATAATAGCCACCATCAGGATTAAATCAAACCAACAAACCTTGCTCAATCATCTGGCCAACTAAAACCAGATTCTTTGTAATGTTCGAAACATGAAGTACATCTGCAAGGTACTTTCCCTTACCATCCTGCATAGATAATGGCACATCTCCAACATGGGCAATCGGATGAGCAGTGTCATCCTTTGTTTCAACAAAACCTGGTCTTTCAAGACTCTTCATTTCCTTGAACCACTCACCGTGACTTGTCATGTGGTTCGAAGCACCTAAATCAACATACCATACATCATCCTTACATACTGCTACATCATTTCCAGACACAACATTAACCACATGTTGCATAACAAACATCCGCTCGCTGTCCTCATTATTTCTGTGCTAGAGGATGCATAGTTGTTTTACTGCACTTCTCCATTTCGCATGTCACTCTGCTTCCTATCTGCCTACACATGTCTAGGCTTACCATAGTAAAAACACCCTCGTGTATCAATATGCTGCCTTTGCCAATTAACACGACCTCTTTGACTCCCCTACCTCTAAACTGGCCTCTTCCACCTATGTGTTATTGTTGTGAATCCTGGGATTGTTGTTGTGCTAACCATAATTTTGATTACCTGTTCGGCCACCTCAACGACCTCTACCTCGTCCTCTACTTGCACTTGTGTAGAAGGCTTGTTGCTCTGAACTATTTTTGTTTTGTGAGAAGACTGTTGATCTTCACCCAAGTTCTTCTCTTCAATGATTAGTATTGACACCAAATCTATGAAGTTGGGATTCGGGAATGTTCTCCCGAGTCTGAATAGACTTCTTGAACGCCTTGTATTGTGGCTCGAGAGACCACGTAGACACACTTCCACCTTATCATCATCAACATAAATACCAATTGATCCAAGGGGTTCCACAATGCCCTTGATCTTCAAGGCATAATCATTCACAGACATATTCTTCTTCTCCACAGTATGAAGATCATTCTTCAATTGAATCTTTCGTGCCTTGGTGTTAGTTTCATACAACTTCACCAAGGTGTCCCATGCCTCCTTATGTGACTTGGCATCCTATATATGCCCAATCATGGTGTCCTGTATACTAATAGAAAGCCAATACATAACTTTCCTTTCTCCTTGATTCTTAAATAGAGGATACTTGAATTTTATAATTGGGACTCATATGCTTAGAAAGGGGTATAGTTTATTTTCTATAGAAACTTAAATAGGGGTTGTTATCAGGGATTTCATTAACGTCTTCACAATTTCGTGATCACGTTAACAAAACCTATTGTTAACATATTAAAACTTGTGATCACATTGTATATTCACATGACCTGAGCAATGACCTGCCAGAACCCACTAGTCCCGTAACACCTCCGGGCTTTTAGTTTTCCCGGCGGACCCGCCGGGAAAACTACTTATCTCGACGGGCCCGCCGAGAAAAACAAAGAACACCGGCAGGATACTATTCTCTATAGAAACACTGCTCCGACACCCATCGTACAACTTTTGGGGAGATAGTCCTTGTTTTGGGGGCGTGATATCTCTCCTCAAAGTACTTGTAGAGCTCTCGAGTTGCTAGAAGTGTCCTCTTGGGAAGAACGTCCTTATCTTAGGGGCTGTCGTCTTTCCTTGTAGGCACTCCTAAGGCTATTGAGCCACTCGTCCTTAGTTATTTGAACTGGGAACAGGGTGTGGTTCGTAGCTAATACTTGCGGAGATTTAGGGACAAATTTGGAGTCATTCAGCTTTGCATTTGAGCCACGTACATAATCTACCTCATTCTGCTTTATGAATGGTTTGATGGAGCCAAGAGTCCTGCTTAGGGGCTTGTATTGGTTCTTGATACTTGATATAGTTTAGAGTAGACAAGGGTCTATTGTCCTATACTAGAGTATTGGGCAAGCATAGATCTTTGATTTTCTTTGTGAATGTTAGAGAAGGTCTATTGTCCTATACTAGAGTATTGGGCAAGCATAGATCTTTGATTGTGTAAAGTATCCTTAATTGGGTACAAAAGGCATCCTTCATTGGGGGTGCAATGTGCATGATAGTTTCGAAGTAGTTTTGTAGTAAGACCTTGCAAGATAGTTTAAAGTAGTTTTGTGTTATGTGATGATCTTTTGTATTTGTCAAGATAGTTTCGAAGTACTTTGTCTGCTAATGTATGTTTTGTAATACGTGAGTGATTTGTTGTTTTTTCATTTGTGTATTCATTGTTATATGCTTGGTTGAATAGGTTATTTGTTGAGATGGAGGACAATGTTGGATCCAGTGATACCTCCAATAGAGTCCAAATTTCAAATAGCAGGAAAAAAAAGGCACCTGGGATAGAGTGGCAATATGCAATTAACGTTGGTGATCGATTCATAGATTGGGAGTGTAAGCTATGCCATGCAGTAAAATCAGGTGGGGCGCCTCGACTAAGAGAACACTTTTTAGGCGGACCGAAGAAAAAGTCATGTACCCACCCCTCTGCACCTATAGTGGCCAAACGCATAAGAGAAGAAATTCAAAAGAAAGATTCAAGAAAACATGACACTCCTACCGTTAATGTATCAAGGCAGCAAGAACACTGTTGTTCTAATCATCAAACTCCCGCTACATCGCCTACTTGTACCCCGAACGGCAATGTGCAACCAGAAAGTAATCTACCCAGTGCATCTTCCTGCAAGCGAAACTTTGACGTAGGAAATATACCCATGCGTCAAACTTCATTGCAAGAAAGCCTACGTCAAGGTCGACTCGATGATGCACAACTCGCCCTTGCTGAAGCGATTTACTTTTCTGGGATTGCTATGATGATGGTGGACAGTGAGCATTGGAAGAGAGCATGGAAGAAAATTGGTGAGTTTGGACCAGGGTTTTCACCGCCTACGTACCATGCTATGCGAAATGATCTATTAGAGAAATGTTATGCGCGCAAGTAAAAGAACGTGTACAAAGAATAATTCTTAGCAATATAGAGCTTTCTGGATGTAGTATAGTAAGTGATGGATGGTCTAATGTGCAAAGAAAACCATTAATTAATATAATGGTTATTTCACCTAGAGGTGAGACTTTCATCCGTGCCGTGGATTCAGCCGGTTCAATCAAAACTGGGGCTTACATTGCTCGTCATTAGCTCTGTGATAGAGGAAGTGGGTGCCAAAAATGTAGTCCAAGTCGTCATGGACAATGTAAAAAATTGCAAAAATGCATCCAAAATCCTACAGCAACAATATCCACATATTTTTCCGGTAGGCTGTAATACTCATAGTTTGAATCTTGTATTAAAAGATTGGTATAAATCTGATGATACCAAATGGTTTGCCTCAATCGTCGACACTACTCGCCAGCTTGTGAGATTCATGCTCAAGAGACAGAGAGTGTTAGATATTTTTCGACCTCGCATGTCAGTTATGTTAAAGCTTCCAGCGGAGACTAGGTTTTGCACTCACTTTTACACTTTTGAGTCTCTTCTTAGAAATAAAGATGCAATTTGCGAAACATTTACATGCATGGCATTTCATGACTCGGAGAACACTCAACTTGAAAAAGTGAAAGAGAAAATCAAAGTCTTGAAGGCAGCGCTTACGAGAAGAAGTTGGTGGAACAGTGTGATGGATGCATACCATGTAATGATGCCTGTTATGTATGCCGTACGAAGTCTTAATCAAAGAGCGCCTAATCTCGGAAAAGCATGGATGCAATGGTGGACTGTCCAACGGAGTTTGGAGTGTCCTGAGAAATTAGAGCATTTAGTGGTGGAAAAGCAATGGCGTGTACCATTCTCCAGTAGACAAAGAAAAGTTCTATTGAAGTACTTTCATGATAGATGGATTGGAGCGCATTCACCACTACACAGTGCTGCTTACATGTTAGATCCTGAATATTGGAATATGGATTTGATGTCCAACGTTGAGGTAGTGCAAGATTTTTATAAAGTGGTAAACACTTTCTATAATAATGATGATGATCGTGTAAAGTGCATAAAGGAGATGACCTCATTTCGATTGAAAGAGGGTTTATTTTTCAACTCCCTTGTTCAACAAATGGCTAAAGAGCAACCTGCATGGAAGTGGTGGATGATGAATGGTGGTGAGCATTATGCTTTATTGCGCAACCTTGCGATGAAGGTTCTAAGTCAGTGCTCTTCAAACTCAGGCTCAGAAAGAAACTGGAGCATGTACAAATATATTCACAGTACTATTCGCAATCGACTTCTTGCAGATCGAGCAGATAAACTTGTTTACATGTATTGCAATGAAAAGATCTTGCGAGACATTAAAAGCGAAGAGTATGAAGAAGATATGCCCAGATGGATGTACAATTGTGATGATGTAGTAGACGAGAACTTTGATGTTGGACGCACGTTGTGCACCACCCTTGAGATAGAAGACAATTTAGACATTGACTTAGATGAGCTTAATTTAGCAGACGAGAGAGTAAACGGTGAAAGAATTTTAGAGCAAGATACTGACATAGAGGAAGAAGTCACTTCATTAATTTCATAAAAAGTACTTGTACAAATGATCGTATTTGGAGAAATTATCAATACAAAAGTAGGATTTGTCTTTCTTAGCTTTCATCTTGAAATAAATTACGAATTGCACTAGGAGTTGCATCTAAAGGTCCTGGTGGTTTATATTCGCTAGCCATGCCGGACACTGTATAAATACCTTGATTTATTGGGACACTGCACAATGCACATGTGGAAGTATTTTGCATTTGCCTCACTAAACATATTAAGTGGTAGTAGTGTCCACAGGGTAGTATATATTGGCCGCTCCACCCATCGAATACTTTGTAACATACAGGACATTGGGGGGTGGAGGAACTAGTAGCCTCAGCAGAAACTCCCACAAGATCAGGATGTATCAAAAAATGAGAGATGTGGTTTCCTTGGCGCACAGGAGCAATACATGAAGAGATGCTCTGCACATCTTGGCTGATCTTTGTGAGCTGCTCTTGAATCCCTCTATTGGCCGGGGGAGGAGTTGACGCTTGAGTTAATCGCTCAGCTTCTTTCTCCTTCTCTACTAGCTGTGCCCCTAAGCTTTCTTTGATCTTGTTTAACTCCAATCCAGCGCCCTCCACCATGAGAGCAAGTTCTTCCCTTGTGAATGTCACTGTCTCTTCACGTATGTCGTGGGTGTTGACAATGGCCTCTCTGGAGGCGAAGTCCACTGGAGTTTCTAGGATAAATTGAGCATATAGCATCTTAGCAAAATAGAGTGGAGCGTCGGCGTTATGGAGAGGACGACCGTACACCTCCAAGAAAATGCGCTCGGCATTAGTTTTGATATCATTGTGAGTGCAACGTGAAATCTTCCATCTTCCCTTCTTAATCTCGCCATCTGGACATGGCCATATTTCCTTTATCATCTCTGTGGTTACGCGTTTGTTTATGTTTTTCCATTGGGCATAAGTTGGATTTGTCCATTTCGACAACCTGCATGCTGTTCTTGTAGCTTCGCGGGCTGTCAGGCCATGTGCAAGGGCCTTCATTCGCTCATATGCCTTCTTGGCTAACTCTTGATGCTCGTTTGCTTGCGCCTCTGCCATATCTGCATGAACATAAATGACTTTAGGATTTTAATGAACTGTAAAGATCAACGTAAGATAAATTGACCATTACTCTCAAAAACTTAAAGTTAAACACCACGAGAGGAGATATGTATTGCAAAGACTCGATGAGAAATATCCACTTGACTCCAAAAATACTTCAAACAATGCGCGCACATCAAATTTTGAAGAGAAAACATAAACTTAAACACCACAAGAGGAGAGAGATATTGCAAAGACTCAATGAGATAATATTTCAAACAATGGACACATCAAATTTTGAAGAGAGAAACAAAATGCCATTCCTGAAACTTAATCTCGTGATACTGTATCATTACAAAGTTGGGGTGAATGACACCGATAGCTCTACAAGAGGACGTTGTGCCCTCGTTGGGTCAGTATTTAGTGATCTAAAAAATTTAACTACTTGCAAAATTGATTTTCGCTCATCGCGATTAGGCAGAAACATCCAATTTTTGACTCTATGAATAATAGTATCCATGGTAACTTTGTCATAGGAACTATTATCCATCCACAACTCTTGTACTTTCTGCCAAAAGTCATATAAAGTTTGTAATAAATATCCCAAGGCAAAAACATCAGATGTAGGAGTGTATGTATCTGCCAAAAATGGATCATAAAGCTCCGGGGCTATCCACGGCCGTTTATTGCGCTCTCTGTCTGCATAGGAGACCGCCTGTGCCACCTTCTCAGGGTTCTTGTCTGCTTCAAATACAAAATTGAGAGACACCCGTTTTTTGGGCGCTCTCAGCAGTAACCCCCAATCGATAATACCTATGCGTGGCTTCAACTCTTTTGTAAAATCCAACACTACATTGAATGGATGTAGGTCGGTATGTACAATTCCTGCCAGATGTGCTGCCGCTAGGCCTTCCACCAGGGCATGCATAATATGTGGCATGGTTATTACTATTTGTTTTATTTTAGAAAGTTCTAGATGACTTAAAGGAATATTATCAGGCAGGGGTTGTCTCCATCCTCGATCCAAATGAAAAATTGCTCTGGTGAACTCACTGAATCTGAAGGGAACCTTCAGAAGAGTATCACCAAGAGAGCCGCCATTATAGTACGGGAAAATAGTGATCCAAGGAGCTTCTTTTGTAAAGGCAATACACCTGACAATCGATGGGTGTAGAACTTGCATGCCCTGCTCTGCCTGGAAGCTCTCGAACTTGGCGCTGCCTTCTCCTTTGTAGTGCTTTCCGTAAAAAGTAATGTGCTCCGGTAAAAATGATATACCTTTAACTGTATACTCTTTTACTGTGCCAAAAACACCAGAGCCTATTGTTCGCCCTTCGAACAGAGCCTCGTGCGGGATGCCAATGAGATGTGTGCACATAGAATTGTAGATGGTACGATTAATGACACCTGTACCACTTGCATCTGCCTGGCTGGACGTTGCAGCGACGTCCTGGGCAATGCGCACTCTTTTGGGGAGGGACTCTGCATCCAACGCCTTCATGCACTTGCTCTTGGCTCTTTGCTCGCTCCATACAACGTCCCATAACTGTAGACGTTGCATATTAGCTTCAGGCGGGGCAGCATCTCTAAGATCACTGCATGCTACACGCATGCTCCCCAAAATGGTTCGTGTTATATGTTGATGGTTGAAATCTGTTATCTTCTGTCTATCAAGCAACTCAGCGTTGCCTCCGCTTCAAAGCCGACGCTGTGCATTTTCCCATATCTGGTCTATTAGATCTCGCATGAGTATCTCAGACTCATTGATCTTTTTGATGACATCATCAGCACATTGTGACACTATGATGACTGCTTCAATGCGAATTGCTCGTAGAACGATTTTACGCTCTTCGGGGGAAAGCATGTTGGTCGTCTTCGTAAATCTAGCAAATATCACTAAACACAAAAAACAGAATATCAAACATTACTGAAATCAACATCAAGCAAACGTGAGAGAACAGCAACAAGTGTATCATTACTTATCAATGTTCAAACAAAAACGGAATATCAAATAATTTTAATGAACTCAACATCATCCAATACATCATCAAACGTGAGAGAACAGCAACAAGTGTATCATTACTTATCAATGATCAAACAAAAACAGAATATCAAACAATATTACTGAACTCAACATCATGCAATACATTATCGAACGTGAGACAACCGCAACAAGTGCATTATTACTTATGAAGTGTATACATTATCAAACGAGAGAGAGAGAGAGAGAGAGAGAGAGGGAGGAAGAGAGAGAGGTGTGACAGATAGAGAGAGGAAAAATTAAATGACATTTTTAATAGTTTTGTGAGTTCCTAAAGAGAGGAAAATAATGTTTTATAATCCTAAAGCACTCCTCATCTACACACCTATCGTGATAGAGAGAGAGATGTGAAGTGTATCATGAGAGAGAGAGAGAGAGAGTTGTGAAGTGTATCATGAGAGAGAGAGAGAGAGAGAGAGAGAGAGAGAGAGAATTGTGAAGTGTATCATGAGAGAGAGAGAGAGAGAGAGAGAGAGAGAGGAGAGGAAGAGAGAGTTGTGACAGATAGAGAGAAGAAACATTAGATGACATTTTTAATATTTTTGTGAGTTTCTAAAGAGGAAAATAATGTACTGTTTTAATTTTTAAGTAAATAGAGGGAGAAAAAAGAAATTATTAGGAATTATGTATATTTTAAGAGAAATAAAAAGAAATCCTTATCTACACATCTATCGTGTTGTGAAGTGTATCATGAGAGAGAGAGAGAGAGAAAGAGTTGTGAAGTGTATCATGAGAGAGAGAGAGAGGGGGGTAGGAAGAGAGAGATATTCATATTTTTCGAGTTACGAATCACGATATTATAAAATAAAACGTTTAGACAATATGATGTAAACTTTGATCCATGAAATACTCATGCCGTGTTAGCAACCAAGTATCATATGGATCAAACACAATAAAAACAATACAAGTCAAATCAAACAAATTTACAACATTTTTTCGACCGCGTTAACGATCATATGCCGTAATATGCAAGCAAATTTACGACATTTTTTCGATCGCGTTAACGATCAAATACCGCAATATGCAAAAAATAATTTATGCACTAGCGGACGACACCAACTTGCCGCGTTAACGACAAAATGCCGCCCGATTCTATGGGAATACGAATAGGATACGAACATACACTGGCCGCGTTACCGACCATATGTTCGCATTTGACAAAGGGAAGGGAAGGGAAGGTGACATCGCCATAATGATACTATGCTTGCCGCGTTACCGACTAGTACCGCTACGGCGTGCCATACTTACCATAGGACACAGACTAGCCGCGTTACCGACTAAGTGCCCCAGGGTAAGCACCATTCCGAAGAATGGCCTTACACACACACCTGTCGTGTGGCGGACCACCCACATCCTGCCGCGCATTGCGACAATGGGCGGCTGCCCGCACAAACACACACCCACACACACATCCCTCGTGTGGCGGACCACCCACATCCTGTCGCGCATTGCGACAGTGGGCGGCTGCCCGCACAAACACACACCCACATACACACACACATACACACACACACACAAGTTTCATTACCTGTGTATCAATGAACTCCCAAAGGGCCCCCCGGGCCCATATATATAGGAAATTGTACCCCGCCGGGCTGGATGACGACCCCACCGGGACCCGCCGGGGTTTTCTTTTCCCCGGCGGGACCGCCGGGTATAGCAAAAGCCCGGCGGGATTTTATCCGGTTACCAGGTCGCTTGCCACCGGCTTTTTTGAGAACATGTTAACATGTTAATAACATGTTAACACATGTTATTAACAAAAAAAAATTTGTGATCACGTGAATATAAAATCATTGGTTGTTATAAGTTTCATGCATGCAGGTGACGTCCCCTTTCTAAGGAAAGTGAATTCCCCGAGCATGCATACAAGCAATAGAGGCATAAGCATATCATCAAGTCACGAGGCGGCTATAAAGAGATCCAATTGGATGCCGAGGGCCAAGTTGAAATTGCAAACTTTGATATATACCGAGCTTGGAGATTTCATCCTCACAATCAAAGAATATGTCAAAATCTACATTGCATCTCCACGGCATTTGTGCATGTGGACCCCCTTTAGATGCCCATCAAAAGAAGATTCGCAGCAAGGGAGTTCCACGACAGGCGTGCTCATGACTCACATTTCATCATCTACAATTTTTCATACTTTAAACACAATTATTCATTGAATCAACAATGCCAATTTATGCTTACCACTTTACATTCATTAATGTTTGCTCTTACTAAGTGAGATTTTTGTGCTTTTTCATGTGAGTAGAGTTTTCCATTGTGAGAAAAAGTAAACAAAGGGTGGATCGCCCTTTGAATTTTAGGAATCAAAAGCATTAAGGTTGGATCGGCTTTTGAATTTAAGGAATAAAAAGGGTTGTCATACTTGGAGGATAATAGCGAATGGATCTTGTAACCAAGACCGAACTTCTCCTAGAAATGTAGATGGCAATTCTGCACCGAGAAGAAAATTGACCCCTCCCGAAGGCCTTGTATACGTCCATAATCTAACGAATCTGTACCAATTTGTTAATGTAAAAGAAATTTTTCTCGTGAAGCATTTGTAAAACATTTTTGCTTGCTTATCCACCTTGGACTCGAGTCAACATACTACCTTTTAAGTGTCGAACAGCAATAATTAATAAATCACAAAAAAAGAAATTTAATGTCTTACAGAAGAAATTTGGGTGCCTTATTTATTTACTGTACTTTGATATTTAATGTCTCTGGAAGAGTTCGTGCGCATGGAATGCTTTAGAGAAATGTTTAAACTCCAGAAAGGCGGAACACTCAACCATCTCCCTCTTCAAATGGTTGTTTCAATCATGGCACCGTCTTTCAACCATCTCCCTCTTCAAATGGTTGTTTCAATCATGGCACCGTCATTGATAAGTATTGGCAAACTCATTAAGAGATATATGCAATGGCATTTCTTTAAGCCAAAAGGAGGCTTGGTTATGTGTAGAGGACTGAGTCAAGTCCACATGCATACTTTTGAAGGCATGCTAGGTTACTCTATGACATATCTACACAAAATTCATTTCAAGTTTTTTTGTCACAATGTATCATCTGAAGAAATAACACGTGGTCGTGAGTTATATGATTTGTATTGTCAAGGTGATCTAAATAATAAGGTATGCTTGTCACCTGTCGATCTACTTGAGCTCACTTATGTATTCGTGGAAAATTACATTCCAAATAAATTGGGTTCCAGCAGGAGAGGAAGAAGATGGTCGTGGGAATTAGAGGACGACGATAGTCGTGGGAATTAAGATGTGCTTCAAGACAACTACTCTGCCTAGAAGGCTAGAATGCATGCCTTTCCACTTGGCAAATTTCAACTTGATTTTCTCCATTACCCACAGCCACCTTTGATGCATGCTGACCCCAAATCCCATGTGAATATCAAGTAGTCTAAATATTGTTCTTTCCTGTATACATTGACAACCCTGATCGATCAGCCATATAAATCTTTTGTCATTGGGTTCGTTTTTTTTTTTCCATCGCTATGGAACAAAAATGTGGATATGCACACGGAACAAAGATCTAATATGCTTCCTTCTTTCGTCATAGAATTGTCCACTTTTGATATGAAGGTTTTTGTGCTTTTGATTTTTGACGTTCATTATGCGGCTTCTTTGCAGTAAGCACAGGACGAAAAAATATAATAGGTCTATTTGATTAGTATTTCTCTGCTATACATAACTCCTAACTACACAACGTATAACATGTATATGTGGAAGGGGAACAAAAATTTAAGGGTTTTGTAAAGAATTAGAGTGCAAAGCTAGTCTTTCCCTTTCCCTTTCTCTACCTCTCCATTCGTTATAAATAGAGGCTTTATTCTCCATGATCCATCCAGGTTATGTACAAAAATTGGGAAGTGCATATGTCCCTCCTGCCAAGCCGTTGACTATCATCACTATAATCATCCATAGAAGCAATACAATACCATCCACATCTACCCACCCTCCTCTCAGAGCCTTAAGGGCTTCACAGCATTAAGGTTGGACGGATGGTGGTGATGCAGCTCCTGCAACAAACAAATGATAACACAGATCACATTAGATTTATGACCATAACCTCGAAAATGATGCCCACAGAACACATGGCTCATGTGAATTATGAGTACAGCATAACTGTATTATTTACCTCTGAGAACCTTAAGTGTCCTGGTTGCACCTGGCTGCCCTTCACCATATCCTCCCACCTCACCTCTTTTTTCCCATCTGTTGATGTGAACTCCAGCTTCTTCCTCGCCGACACGGTCTTATCTTTCTCCTGCAGGATAGCTAATGTTGAAGGCTTGGATGCATTCACTGAGATGGCCTTTTCTAGCCATGACCCTGCAGGAGAGGGAGGAAGTGGTGGTGCTGGCACATTCAAACCCGGAACAACCCTGTCATTGCTTTTCTGTTGTCCTTGAGAAGACTTCCTTTGTGTGCCTGAGTGGTAGCTAGAAATGCCAAAGGGCCAACCCAAATCATTTGCAGATGCCCATTTCTTCTGGCCGTTCGGCGTATTCTTTTGGCATTTTGCAGGAAAGATAGGAGGAACTGAGCTCGTGTTTGAAGAACATACACCATTCATGTTCTCCAAAGATGGACGCCTCATCACTCTAGGGAAGCTTTCCTTTCTCAAATCCACTTGTTGCTGCTGAAGCTCTGTGATATGGACAGGGTCTGCCGCCGCACCTTGTTCACCTGATAGGTGATAGGTTGAACTATCTTTACCTTGCATGCCTGCTTGCTCTCCTCCAGTTTCTAGCCTCAAAACCTTGCCAACTCTCTGGCTAAGGCTAGATGTCTTTACAGCCATAGATATCTCAGATTGCTGACCATTCCTCCCATGGCTTGTATCAGGTCCCACCAACTTGTAATCACTTGTGGCGGCGTGAGGGGTCTCAAAAGAATCGATAAAGCCAGCCTCGTCATTCGTCCAGTCACTTGGAAACCCAAAAGCCTCATACTGAGACTTGGGTGATCCAATTGTGTGAGGAGAAAGATTGCCAGGTGTGGATCCTGTTGAATTGAATCTGCTTAGGGCATCATAGAACTCAGGTTCATCATCTTCGATACCATCGCGATTCATGAAAGGACTTGCAACTGCATAATCATGTGCAGGGCTGCCTTTTAAGCTTGTTCTACCAGCCTGGTCTTGTTGAAGGGTGCCATTCATAATGATTGCACCAGCTATGTCATGCACAGGGGCACCTCTCAAACTAGCTCCACCGACTTGGTCTTGCAGAGGGGTGCCTCTCAAGCTAGTTCCACCAGCTTGGTCATGCAGAGGGGTTCCTCTGGCATGGTCATGAGAACCGGTGCCTCTCAAATTACTTGGGTTGCCTTCGTCATGTGGAGGAGTGCCTCCCAGACTAGTTGCAGCGGGTTGCTCATGTAGAGTAGTACCTCCCCAGCTAGTTCCCCCTACATGACTGTGTATTAAAGTATGCCTTCCAGTTTGGTGATGTGGAGGGCTGCCTTTTAAACTACATACTCCTGATTTGCTATGCAGAGGAATAGATCCAGAGCTGGTAACACTTTGCTGAGGACTGCCACATAAGCTTGTGCTTCCACCTCTGGGAAAGCTATCCCTTAAGGTTGCTGCATATCTTGGCGAGCTGCTGGGGAGAGTAGCAGTTGTGGGAGAGCTTGAAGAGTAGGAAATAGAGGGGGGTGTGAGTGCACTCCTTTGTTTCCATATACCTTGCACTGATCCCTTGACTTTCGGTACTACAACCTCCTGCCCAAAAATGAAAAATTAAAAACAAATCAATGCATGCTGACATGATGACATAGTTGATAAAAAATGTAATAATAGCTTGAGCATTTAAGAAGCATCGACAAGAATGGACTAAAGGAGGGCTGGAGCCTGGAGATCTTCAATCACAGCCCTGACACTTGCACTGAAAGAAGAGTTTGTTGGCATTAGCTGAATAAAGTGATTTGAATGGATGATGGCCATGGCTCAATGAAGAAAATCTTACCTCTTCACCAGAGCTGGTAGAATTATTATCTCCACGAGCAATAGTCAGATGGCTAGATGGTGGTGATGGCCTGCGTTTACTCCTTGACAAGGAGCGTGCAGACGTAAAGACTGTGCGATGGGCATGGGAGAACGCGGTCCTCAGCCCCACACATAAGAACCCACAGGATTTCATGGATTCGTGGCGATGGGGACTGCCTTTTTCTTGCTGCTTTGAATGGAGAGGGCCGGACCATGTGACGCCTTTGGAGGCATTTGATGGTAATTGTACCCTAGACTTAATGCGACGGGAGGATGGGCCTGTTTGAGTTGGTTGGGGCGTTGTAGCAGATTGTGGCAACACGCGATTTCTGCTTGCAACAGAGATGGAGCTCTCGTGATCCGCAGCCACTGCTTTGGCGGCTGGCAGGAACCTGTCCAGAATGAAGCTCCTCATGGTCTCCTCCCTGGCTCCATCATCTTGCTGCACATGCTGATTTAAGCTCACTCCCATGGCGGTTGTCGCCTTCGGAAGCTCTGGCGTCTCTGCTTTTTTCTGCTTTGTAGCGTTCTTGCCCTCATCGCTTCGTCCAGAGTTCTGCTGAGCATTGCCTTCTGGTAGGAGCTGCTCTTGGCCAGGAAGCTCAAGTTGCACACTGTGTTCAGGTGAAGAGGCTTGGGTGGTGTGGGCACCGGGAGTGTAGGAGAAGAGGCGGTAGTGCGATGGGCGGGATGGGGGCGGCGGGGGCGGGGGCGGGGGCGGCGCAAAAGTGGGCGAGGCTGCGGAAGCGCTGTCGGGGTCAGCATGGATGGCAGGGCGGAGCGGAGAGGGGGTGGAGGGCGGGGAGAGGTCTGGAAGCGAGGCGGGGGGCGGCGGTATAGGAGGTGCAGGAGGCGAAGGTAGGCTTTCGAGCAATTTCTGCTTCGGGGGGCCGCCCGCGAGTGGCAAGATAGGACCAAGTTCCCACGGGCGCCGCCCATTCTCGGCCAATCGCCGCCTCAGCCGTTGGGCGGAGAAGTTGCTGACAGGCAGCTCTTCCATTGATTTCTGAGGCCGCGACGCCCTACGAAGCCGCCTGCATTCAACCAAAACATAATCGTCATAAAAAGTCTTCACGACAACTTCCATCTGTGTGCGAGTGTGTGTGTGAGAGAGAGAGAGAGAGAGAATTCATCTGCTAAAGTTTCTATAGCAAAATAAGCGCCGCCATCCAACCTCCGCCCCCGCCCAACAACAATTCAGTGGGGTCTCCAACTCTGCTCTTGCGTGTAACGCAGAAAACAAAACTGCGAAAGCTTACCACCCCCATGGTCTCAACAAACAAAACCACTAGCAGTGCCTACGAGCTTGGTAGCTAGAACGGAGGATTGAGTTAATTAATTAAAGGTGAAGCGATAATCTGTACCCTGGCTCGCAATTAGGAGCCGATTGGTTGAACTCTCGTGGTAGAGCTCATGCAGGGACGATGCACAGTTGGTCCCCAGGGGAAGTGTCTTTGGCTTGAAGACTCTTTTTAGTTGAGCTGTGATAGCAGCAGATTGCAACGCAACAACTGCCTCCACAACTACACAGATCAAAGCGCCCACAAACGGCGTTTCAACTGCCAGAGGAGGCTCAGATAAAAGGGAGAAGAAGGCGAAGAAAAACAACAAGGAGAGGCCAAGCTCTCCATAGCCGTCCTTGTAGAAGGATGTAGACACACTAGCAGAAGCAACGCGTCGTCTCTCCTTTTCTCGTGTATCTTCCGTCACCGCAATTGTAAGGTTTTAACACAGCAGCAAACCAAACATCAACATTCAACCAACCCGCGGTACATTTTGAGAGGGAGGGGGAAATTTTGACACTGCAGCTTCCTTTTCAAGGGCATGCTAACCGTGTTGTCTCTGCGCACACGAGAAAATAATAAATAATGTAACACAGGCTCCAAATATTATACATTGCATGTAAATCTATAAATATAAATCACCACTAAATCTATATCCTTAGTATAAATTAATGTATTCCTACGAAATCGATTTGACCGCACTCAAGTTCTCCAGAAGTCCATAATTTGATGTTGACTGTGAGGCAAACGGCTACCTAGGCTTCCTCGCTAAAAGATTGCCTTTAATTTTCCCCATTTTTCAAACTCTGAGGGAAAAAAAAAAAAAGGAACCTGATTTTTCTTCCCCTCGCCTAATGATTCCAAACCCCCCTTTCCAAGATGCTTCGGAAACAGCGGCTTCCACTGATCACACTGATAAGATTTTTTTGTTTTAAAAATGGTCGGTTGACACTTGCCCATTTCCCATTCGTGGGCCCTTCGCTCAACCTTGTTCAAAGGATTTGTCGCCCCTTTCACATTATGGCCGTTGCCCAATGCCCACCTTTCCTCCTCCATGTGTCTATTCTCCGTAAAAGAACACAGCCCCACTCCCGCCTGCCCGTACCTCTTGCCCCTCTTTGGCCCCTTTCGGCCATGAAAAACCTGATGGGCATTTAAGTGTGAATGAAATCGCACACAAAACCCACATGTGCCACTTTTGCCACTACCCAAGAATGCTAACTTCTAAGAGGAAATTGTTCTCACCATCAATCCTTTCCTACATAAGTTGATGCTCTGGTGAGTAAATTGTAATTTTGAACAAGCATTTTCTTCACATTGTAATGTGATTCTAACTAAACGTTGGATTTTTTCACAAGGATTCCCCCCCTTTTCCCATCAATTTTTTTTGGGACCAATACATATATATATATATATATAGGTCCTTTCCCATCAATTTAAGAAGGCTTTTTTTTTAAGATTGAACAAGTTCTAGGCTTTCTTCCATCAATTTGTGTGAGGGAGATCGATATATATTCGAACACACACACACACATACCCACGTCGCGTAGCCCTGATGGCATCGAACCCGAGTCCTCTTGCTAGAACCCAACCGTTCTACCAACTCAGCTACGCACCCATGGGCTTTCTTCCCATCAATTTAAGAATGTTCTTTTTTATATTGAACAAGTTCTAGGCTTAGCTAAACCTCTCATTTCCCTGATGCTAAGATCACATCTCACTGTGCACGACACTTGGAATTGCCGAGAGTTTGAGGGACACATGTGAGTAAATTAGAGCTGGCAAACTCATGCTGCCTTTTTAATCCTAGTGTGCTTGGAACAATCACCTCAAAAATGGAAAGCGTATTAGTTGGCCACGTGAACACCTAGGGGATGACACCAACTAGAGCCATCCCACCTTGAGTGATGAGCATGTGTAGTCCATCGTGGGGGCATAAGGGGTGGGTGGGGGGGGGGGGAAACCAACATGGAACCACATGAACACATTGTATGGCACAGTTATACATGCCACAACCACCTCCTAGGAAAACCCTCGACAAATCAATATCTTGTAAGGGCTTGTTCCTACAACAGTAAGGATTACCCACAATGGCACTATTTTTGGTGACCATGGTGTTGGGATAGCCTCACAAAATTTGGACTTTCATTCCACATTGTGGTGGCCTTTAAGACACATTGCATTCCTTGAGCACCACCATCACTCATGCAAACCTTGACACGAGAGACATGGAGATTATCAAAGATAACTATTACTTTGCATTAACAAATTTCCCCATCACAAAAGATCTTTGAGCAAATTGCCTCTTGAATATTTTGCATATGTGTCAAGAACTTTAGTCACACTATTCTTTTCACATATGTTAAATTATTTTCCCAAGTCTTCTTTAAAAAAAAATAGTTCCTCAACTGTTACCAAAATAAAGTGAAATCTAGCCTTCCATAAAGGTAGTAGTTATAGCCAATAAACATAAAATCAATACAATATGTATGAATGGGACATCACTTTCAAGAGTAGTTATGCTACTCGATAGAATGAGAGAAAGTCGATGTTCTAGAGGTGGATGGATTTCAATTTCACTCTTATATGTTATAATTTCCAATTATCTCAACTCTTTCATGAATTCTTGAAGGTGATTTGATAGCCTAATACTCAAGGATGTTCCCTTGTAAAAGATATTTCTTTGTTTCACCATCCTTTGTGAAAAATCACTCTTCTCTATATTATATAAAAGAAGAGTTTCACAAAGCTTCCACGTGGCAAGAATTTTAAGGTTCAGGAAGGGGAGCAGGAGGTTTGGGTAGAATTTGAATTTGGAAGCCTCAAAAGACGTGTGAAGCAGGAGTTCCCCCCACTAGTATGTAGAATGAGAGAAAGTCGATGTTCTAGAGGTAGATGGATTTCAATCTCACTCTTATATGTTATAATTTCCAATTATAACATATGTTCTAGAGGTAGATGGATTTCAATCTCACTCTTACATGTTATAATTCCCAATTATCTTGACTCTTTCATGCATTCTTGAAGGTGTTTTGATAGCCTAATACTCAAGGATTTTCCCTTATAAAAAATATTTATTTGCCTCAGCATCCTTTATGAAAAGTCACTTTCAAGGCTAGCTATGCTACTTGATACAATGAGAGAAAGTCGATGTTCTAGAGGTGGATGGATTTCAATCTCACTCTTATATGTTATAATTTCCAATTATCTTGACTCTTTCATGCATTCTTGAAGGTTTTTTAATAGCCTAATACTTAAGGATGTTCCCTTATTAAAAAATATTTCTTTGCCTCACCATCCTTTGCGAAAAGTATACAACCTTAAAGTATAAATAAAATCACATCCAATGCAACATTGGTTTGAGATGAGCATTCATAAGCATAGATATTGAGCATTCATAAGCATAGATATTGAGATGAGCATTCATAAGCATAGATAAGCATTCATAAGCATAGATAAAATCACATCCAATGCAACATTGGTTTGAGATGAGCATTCATAAGCATAGATATTGAGATGAGCATTCATAAGCATAGATTCTCATTTCGCATGAAATAAAAATTCTTAGTCAATTTGAGAATATTCTACATTGTGTAATAGGCCACATAATAAAATAAATGTATCTATTGTTGATGGCAACACTTTAGTAATTCGAAGATTAAACATCTACTTATACTTTAAAAAACATGATCTAGACAAAATCTTGATGATGTGCCATCACATTACAACTCTCACAAAGTGCAAGTATGCATATAAGTAGTTCATAGAGCTCACATGATATGGCTTAGACTTTCTAACATATAATGCACATTTCAAGGAGGGTAAATATAAATTTATTTAGAGACCCATGAATATGAGGTTAAGCTAAAATATTGATTAATTAACTAGAAAAAAAAAGAAGTTTTTCAAAACATAATAGCTTTGTATATAAGAAGTCTACACACCATTACTATTTTGTGATTTTTATTTATGTAGTTATTTAACAACCCCTACCTACCTTTTCTACTCCATGTGTCTATTCTCCATAAAAGACCACAATCCCCTCGACCCTTTTATTCACATAAACGAGTCGTTACCTACTACCCACATTTTCTACTCCATGTGTCTATTCTTTGTGAAAGTCCACAATCCTTAACCCTTTTATTCACCTAAAAGAGAGTTCTTGTTTGATAAGGATTGGTCCATTCACTCGAGCCTCAACCATGCAAATGTTGATGTGAATTTAAGTGTGGATGCAATGGCACATGCCCATCGTTAAGTTATCCAAAGGAAAACTCAAATATGCCACATTTGGAACTATTGAAGAATGCAAGGAGGGAAACTATTCTTACTAAGCATTATATCAATCCTTTTCTTGGTGAGGAAATTGTAATTTTGAACAAGCATTTTCTTTAAACTTTAATCCAATTTTAATTATAACTTTTTCCATCAATTTAAGAAGGCTATATTGAAGATTGAACAAGTACTAGGCTAAGATGAACACATCACTTTCCTGAACCCCCATGCTAAGTGTTAGCAATTGCACCCTCTAGTGAGGGACACATATGAATGAATTGAAGCTAGCAAATTCATGCTAGAATTTATAACCCTAACCTACTTGGAACAATCACCTTAAAGAACTTTAAAGAGTTGGCACAAAAACACCTAGGGGGTTCAAATGCGGATTGGAGTCGTCCCACCTTGAGCGACTGGCATATTCAATCCAAATGTGTGGGCAGGTTTTGTGGGGCCCGAGGAGAGGGGATGTTGTTGCTACAAGGAACCACATGAACACACACTAAGGTACATTTATGTGACATAACCACCACCATCATGGTAAAACCCCCAACAAGTCGAGATCTTGCAAGGCATGTTCAGTCCAAGCAAGCTTGGACTGAACATGCCTGGTAAAACCCCCAACAAGTCGAGATCTTGCTAGGCATGTTCAGTCCAGGCAAGCCTGGTGGGAGCAAGGGAGGGGGTGTTGCTACAAGGAACCACGTGAACACATACTAAGGTGAAGCTATACATGACCACCATCATGGAAAAAACCCCAACAAGTCAAGATCTTGTTAAGCTTGTTACTATGAGAACAAGGATTACCCACAATGGCAAGGTGTATTCCACACTATGGTGGCCTAAGACATGTAGCATTCTTTGTGCACAACCAACTATTAGCACGAGACACATGGATACTTTCAAAGAGAACTATTTCTTTGCAATGTGCTCTTTCCACCTCTTTGATTATCATCAGCAAAATTTCCATCACAAAATCCTTTCACACATTTTTGCATCCACAAGAAATGACCCTTAGTGTTTCCTTACAAACTTCAGAGTCACACTATTATTCTTGCATATGTTAGGTTATTTACCCACCTCTCCTTTTAAAAAAACTCTCTTAAATATTCCCAAAATAAAGTAAGGTATTTAAGCTTCCACAAAGGTAGAAGTTATAACCAATGAAGGAAAATCAACACACTACTTGTGTATATGTGAGAAAGGGCATCATTTGAGTAGCTATGCATGTGGTGGAATGAGGGAAAAGTTTATGTTCTAGAGGTGGATGGATCTCAATATAAAATTCGATGACGTTAGTGGGGATGTTGTAGTATCTAGTCCATACTATGCATAATGGACTTGATAGTTATATAGTCTTGTGGGTTGACTACCATGAGTATATAGCATGCACATTCCTAAAAGGTGAATTTGGGCATGTTCCTAGATTCATCTAGGTATATATATAATTCTTACATGTTCTAGAAGTGGATGGATTTGAGTAATGAGAAAAGCTACGCACATGGTGGAATAAGAGAAAAATTGATCTTCTAGAGGTGGATGGATTTCAATATAACTCTTACATGTTCTAGTGGTGGATGGATTTCAAGATAACTCTTACATGCTATTGTTTCCAATTATCTTGACTCTTTCATGTTATCGTTTTCAATTGTCTTAACTCTTTCATGTGTTCTCGAAGTTGTTTTGATAGCCCAATACATGTTATCGTTTTCAATTGTCTTGACTCTTTCATGTGTTCTCGAAGTTGTTTTGATAGCCCAATACTCAACGCATGCTCCATCATAAGAAATATTTGATCATTCTTGCAAAGCTTCTCCTCACCATCCTTTTTTGTGAAATTCTACAACCTCAAGGTATGAACAAAAGTGCATCCAATGCAACATTGATTTGGAAGTAAACAATAATAGTGTAGATTCTCATTTCAATAAATATGCTTACATGAGCATATTTGAGAAGAATTTACGTTGTTGACTAGGACACATAATACAATAAATTTATATATTGTTCATGGCATTATTTTTGTAATTTAAATATCAAAAAAGTTATAATATTTTCTTGATGGCAACATCTTTATAAATTAAATATCAAACATGTTATAATTTAAAAAAACACAAGGGCCAATTCCTTGTCAACATTTCAATAAATTTTCACCTAGAAAAATCTTTGATGATGTGTCATCATATTAAAAACTCACAAAGTGCATCTATGCATACTAGTAAACCATGGAAATCATGGAGCAGTTTCTATGATTATTGATATGATTTATGCTTGCCAACTTATAATGCACATTTCGAGGAGAGTTTATATAAATTCATGTTAGTTTCATCTATAAACATTTATAAACTATCTTTGTCTATAAGTACCATACTTCATATTATTATTATGTCTTTTTTGCTTGTGTATCTCCTTGCTTTATATACAATTCAATACTTTGATCCTCCACTTCAAATATTACCTATTTTTATTTAAAATATGAAGGAAAGTGACTTACATTCTACTAATCTACATAAATTTTGTTAATAAATGGTGATCCACATAGCACATAATTACAACCACAAAGTTTTATTCCCTTTCACACCTTATCAATTGTATCTCACCTTATTTTTAGTTTTAATTTAAAAAGACTTTTCTCTAGTGTGCAAAAACAAAAGTTTATTACATTTTAATGTCATATTCATTGCAAGTTTCTAGTTACGTGCTAAGGTTGATATAATATCTTCACATTTTTTAAAAAAATTGATCACTTCAATATGAAGAAAGTGATTAAAATGTCCTATTGTATTCAACAATCACAAAGAACCAAGTGACATCTCAAGAACTTGATTGAATTGTTTTATGTTTCATTGAAGACCTTAACTATGAGAAAAATGTTTAAAAAGAGACAAAGTGACATTGTAACATTATTTTGAATGTTATAATGTATCTTAAAAACTTATCGCTTTTGGTTCTATTTTTATAATCTACATGCACTATAAGAATCCTGATTTGAAACTTGTGATTATATAGAGCTCAATTTTTCCCTTGACAATAGTTGAGATTTTTACTATCCATGGAAGCCTATGTTTTTATCGAGATTTTACTCATGCATCCATGGGAGGGCCCTCCCACCCCCTTACTCTAGTGCCTTGCTCTAAAGCATTGCTTGCATACAATGAGCAAGTTAGAGTGCCTTTGGAGAAAATATTGAAACTATTATTTATGAGCTACTATGACTAGAATACTTTGATCCTCCACTTCAAATATTGCATATTTTTATTTAAAATATCAAGGAAAGTGACTTACATTCTACTTAATCTACATAAATTTTGTTAATAAATGGTGATCAACAGAGCACATAATTACAACCACAAAGTTTTATTCCCTTTCACACCTTATCAATTGTATCTCACCTTATTTTTAGTTTTAATTAAAAAAAACTTTTCTCTAGTGTGCAAAAACAAAAGTTTATTACATTTTAATGTCATATTCATTGTAAGTTTCTAGTTACGTGCTAAGGTTGAAATAATATCTTCACATTTTTAAAAAAATTTGTTCACTTCAATATAAAGAAAGTTATTGAAATGTCCTATTGTATTCAACAAGCACAAAGAACCAAGTGACATCTCAAGAACTTGATCGAATTGTTTTATGTTTCATTGAAGACCTTAACTATGAGAAAAATGTTTAAAAAGAGACAAAATGACATTGTAACGTTATTTTGAATGTTATAATGTATCTTAAAAACTTATCGCTTTTGGTTCTATTTTTATAATCTACATGCACTATAAGAATCCTGATTTGAAACTTGTGTTATATAGAGCTCAATTTTTCCCTTGACAATAGTTGAGATTTTTACTATCCATGGAAGCCTATGTTTTTATCGAGATTTTACTCATGCATCCATGGGAGGGCCCTCCCACCCCCTTACTCTAGTGCCTTGCTCTAAAGCATTGCTTGCATACAATGAGCAAGTTAGAGTGTCTTTGGAGAAAATATTGAAACTATTATTTATGAGCTACTATGACTAAAAAACTTATTACATCATTCTAAAATAAATGGAAACTTGTTTTTTTGTACATATTTATGGTCTCGCTAGATTATTATTATTATTTAAATTGAGGGATGACTTTTTGCCTACCACACTATTATGTCCATGATTGAGGTCATGCTCTTGAGGGTCTACCCATTTTTCAGTGCCACAAATGACTTTATCCAATAGGCTTGGTGAGAATAGGTGCATAAACTCTCTCTCTCTCTCTCTCTCTCTCTCTCTCTCTCTCTCACACACACACACACACACACACACGCACACACACACACACACACACACACAGAGAACACGTGCATGCATGCATGTTTACATTTCAATTTGTCATATGTGTGTACACATGTGCATATAAATTTGTCATATGAAATATTCCAACATGAAATACTATACATGGACTATAATTTTGCTTCATTGTGGGATTCAATATTCTACTTAAAGCTACTTTCATTTTTTGTAAAAATGTCATAGTTTTCATATATCAATTCATTAAACCCTATAATCTTTTGAGTTAAATGTTTTTAATGATTATTATCTTAAATGCGTTATAATTACTTATCTATCTTATGTCTATTTCTCATACCCCACCATTTGATTAGAGAATTGATTATCCTCCTCTATGTTTTTGATAAAGTTGGACAGAAAAAAAACTCAAAGTATCCATTGATGAACTTTCCTAGCTCTTATTATCTTAATATTCATAGATTCATGGGGTAATTAGTAAACATATATTCATCCCAAAAGTAATCACATGAAACATGTTGGTTTCATCTTTAGCATGTGTATTATATCACCTATATATTATTATTTTGTTTAATAAATCATGCATAGAAGTTAAGTTTTCTAGGTAGTGTGGAGAGAGAGAGAGAGAGAGAGAGAGAGAGAGAGAGAGAGAGAGAGAGAGAGAGGATCACATGAGGTCTTTCAATGGCACATTTTAGCTAACAATAGATGTGGCCTTTTGCAAGTAAATTTTTGAAGCTTCATAATTTATGTTATGTTTTGACTTATCATGGAGAGAGCCCTGTAATTTAAAAGATGAAGGTATGCATGCTAACATTTATTATATGTACATATATTTTAGAATAGTTACACTATCTTTGGAGGCTCATAAGTACAAACTATATGTTGTCCATAATTTGGCCTTATATTATTATAATGTAAAGATAACAAGGAGCTATGTAATTAGATTTACTTTACAATATATATATTACGATGTAAACATAGCATGGAGCTATGCAATTAGATTTAGTTTATAATATATATATTATTTCTTGGAAAAAGGAGCAAAAAACCTACCATGTTTGTTGAGATTTGTTATGCCATTGAGCACAGGGTAAGGGCAAGTCATGAGAGTAGAGGACTAGGATCACAAGCATTGAGCCACATCACACTTGGACAATATCCCACATGAGCACATTTGTAAAAGGTGCACCTCCCTCATATAAAAGGGGTCATTTTGAAGCAATGAATACAATTTTCTCTTAGGTCTTTCTATGAGTACAAGTTTCCATCTTGTAACCTTGAGTTACGCTTGATTAGTTCACCTTGGCTAAGAGAAATTCAAGAAATCCGTTGCTGACGGCCAGAAATTGGTGACTTCATACAAACTGGTCTTCTCTTCAATTCATCACCTGCGGGTAAAATTGGGGCAATCCCTTCAAGGTCTGGCAGCATAGAAATGCCCTAAGGATGCCAAAGCCAAATGATCGTGTAGAAGTTGCAGTGATCGTCATCTTTCTCACAGATCGGGACAGTTAGAGTTTCTCTAAGCTGTTGAAAAGTTTTAGTGGGACACTTCTCTTCATTAAGGGTAGCAACTCTATGCAAAAATCCCCATCAAAATTGCTACCCATGAGCTCAATTGAACCCTCCGAATTTAGTTGTTGATTAACAACCAATTAATAGTGCAAAGCAAAAAGTGGTGCTGTAACTTAAGAGTGGGAGTGTCATTTGCACTTGCAAATACTCACATGCATTCAAATTACATCATTACGTGTATTTGCACTTAAAAGTTCACTACATTGCCAATTTGTAAGTCAAACTCCAATAAGACCTTTGCAATGGTGTAAGGCACCACCAAAAATGTTGAGAAGTTATTAGGGGAAGGGTTTCCAACCTGGGCCACACAAAAAGTATCTTCTCACGCACAAGAAGCTATGGAAATAAATTAAGTAGAATGTCGCTAATCCAACTGAGGATTGGAATGAAAAAAATGAACAAACAAGAAGATATGGAACTTAATTAAGGAGAATGCACCTGCTAATCCAACTGAGGATTAGAATGAAAAAGATGAACAAACACTGTTATTAATTGGATTGCACTTGGGCACCAACCTTATTCATCACATTGATTCCAAAACCATGGCAAAACAAGCATGGGATGAGTTAAATTTAATATTTGGTTCCAAGGCCAAGAATCAAGAAATCCATTTGAAAATAGAATTTTATGACTTAGAGATGAAATTTCATGTCACTAGCATGATTCACAAGCAAAATGAAAAGCATTATGACCTAGCAAGATGTCATTGATGCAAAAATATGTTAAAAGGATGCACTTGCCATACTTCTAAAAAGCATGCCTGAGGAATATAGTGCACTAGTAACTACTATAAACAATTTATCTGAGCCAACATTGAAGGGTTATATTTCTTGCCTACTTGAAGAAGAGAAGTAGGTAAAGAATGGAACACAAGGAACCACAAGGGAACAAGCATTCTACACCAACAAGGGTGTAAAAGAATACTATCAGTACGGAAAGAAATGACACTTTAAAAGCCAGTTTTAAAAGCGAGTGCAGACTCAAACATAAGCCAAAATGGCGACACTATAATAAACTTGGGCACAAAGAAGAGGAATGCAGGACTGAAGAACTAAGAAGCCAACTATGTGGAGTCTTCATCATCAAGAAAAGAGAAGACTCTCGATCTTCTAAAACCAAAGCTACATCGACAAGCCTCACCACCTTAGCCCATGATTATAAAAGGTCCCCAAATGAGTAGACTTAGTCTTCTGTTATTTTATCACACCTGATCACATGATCACCTGAGAGTAGCAACTTATGCACCCAGGGAGGTGATGACATATTGCAATACCACACTTGACCACCTTAAGTAGCATGTTGCACTAAGGGGGTAGTGCTGGATCTTTTGTAACTCACATCCAACCACCTTGCAGTAGCCTATACATCATGACACCAAGGGGGGGTGTTGAGATTTGGGAAGCCCTTGCACCATAGAAAGAATTCAAGGACAAACCAATGTCGTGGGGCCTTGCCCAATTACACTCGGGAGCCAAACAACTCAATTGTTGAGAAACCAAATTACTATGGCCTAGCACATAAATGCACAGTCAGAGTGTGTTACTCACCTCGTAAAAGCTTGTTTCACGGGATTCTCATAGGAAACAATGTTGCCGCCGCATAGCCGCACCCAAAACGCTCCACTCCAGTGCTGCCACTTCCACCGCACTCCAAAGGAAGCTCGACCCTCCTCTCACCACTTAATCTCTAACACTCATTGTCTCACATGCAAGTAAGTAAGCATACATAAGAGCTCAAACAAGCAAGCAAGCAATAGAATAAGATAGTAGATAGAGAAGAAGAGCACTCTATAAGAATGAGTTATGAGAGTTACATTTTGCCTCGTATGTGTGGCTTCTGGGGTTCACACTCTTTGGTGGCCAAAGTTAAAATTAGGTCCTAGGGCTCATTCGGTCACCCTAGCTTGTGTAACACCTAATCCACAAATAGTACTCTCTACCTAAAATCCCATGGTGAGCCTTTATAAACAAGCGGCGAGCACACATGCAAAATATATAATATATGGTTTTCAAGTGAATTTCAACCATTCTCGTACTTGTGTCCCAAAGGTGGTGAAAATAATACAGTGGCCATCATCAACGCCATAGAGTTCTTGGCAAGGGTTAACATAGCCCCCTTCTTGGCAAGGGTTAACATAGCCCCCTTCTTGATGCAAATTCCATCCTTAAAATATGTCGATGAAAATGCGTCTAGATTGTATGCTAGATGCATGTTGGCGTTGGAAATGTCAGAGGTCTTGTAAGGACTATAAGGCAACATGGTATAACTAGTAAGGTTTTCTTGCGGAAAATAATTAAAATTTAAGCACAATGTAAACACCTAATCAAGCAATGAGGAAATATTGTTGTGACCAGTCAAATTTGTCTAGTTAAGACAAGGGTAATATTAAGGTTTGGTCCAAATTCGATCTAAACAAAGATGAAGCAAAGAGCATGCCTTGGGTTATGACCCTAGTATCTACACACTAATAGTATCACTTTAGTGAAACTATCTCTAGCTATTATCTAGCCTCATAAATGATTATTACAAGATTTTGCCTTTATTTTTTTAAAAAATTAATAAGAAGATAAAAATGTAAAAGTTGGGAACCACCCTGTAGAGACCCAAGCAATGGCCCAAAGACCTCATATAAGAGTATCTAAGAACTTCTAAGTATCTCTACAACGATTGTTTTAGCCTTTTATTGGTAGGTTCTTAGCCACAAGGTCCCACCCCATGGAGATCAAGGCTACGGTCTCAAGGCTCCATCACTAAGAGCCAAAATTCCTACCTAGATTTCACATGGTGATGGTATTCTTCTTGGTTTTTTTCTTTTTTTTCCTATGTTTTTTTATTTTTGGTTTTTTTTTTTGTTTAAACTACTTTCATCACTAAATTTGGGGACTTCTTGAATATGCAAAATTGTCCATCGTGCTATATGTCATTGTTGGGAGGGTCTCGAAGAGTAGATTCCAAACATCCAAACTCTGCTCACTTCTAAGTTGATTTGTAAAAAATTCACCATGAGCTCATTTTTGAAGAGAGAGAATGTGTAACAATCGTTAAAGGGCCCAATTCGAGTCCAAATTTTCCCTAATGCTTCAGTCACATCTCTTCCTCTCAAGCAACATAACACTAAATTATTCAAATGATAGAGGTAGAACTTTAATATGAGTTTTTATGTTGTAACTAAGCCATCACACTTTTGTGAGAGAATTTGGATGCACCTCTGAGCTAGTTCTTCACTGGTCTATGTAATCTCCACACTAGCTATTTGATCTCGTAGATTTTTGATCTATGTGATAAATGCTTCAGTAGCTTCTCCTTCAACAAACTTCTCAATGTGGGGGCAAGCTAATTCTCTAGGTTCTAAATCCTAGTCTGTTTTTGGGTCTCATACTCATTCCTCAGTATGGTCCAAGTCTCCAATGTCTTAGTTGTGTGTTGAATCATAATAAGAACATAATCACTTACACTGGTGATGATGGCACAAAGTGCATCAACATTGTGCCTCTTCCATGCCCAAAGAAGTGTAGTATCTGGTGAAAGTATATTCCCACTGTTATTGGGATTGAGGGTTCCTACTAGTTATGCATCTGTTCATAGAATAGTTTCTAGAAGCTCATAAGAGTTCTGGATGGTTCTGATCTTGGCACAACCTTTTCTTTGTCTACTAGATGACTTCATTGGTGAGGGGTTCTAACAGTGTTGCTCTTTGAATGAGTCGTTGCCTCCTCACCCGGATTTGCGAGTCATAAGAGCCCACTGCTTCCTCGCATGGCTTTGGATCCGAGGAAGGGCCTCGGCCTTATCTTGCTAATGTTGCTTAGGAACTGCTTTGTCCCTAGCCTGCCACCTTAGGCACTTCCAACTGGTTCATAAATTTGGCGATGCCATCCGAGTAGGAAGGCCTCATGGCACCTGCCTGTTGTGATGACTACACCAGATTTTGCATGCATTTAAGAGTAGTTTCCTTTTAGTAGAAACTTAGGCTCTTTTGGCCTAGTTCTTCCTACAGCTTCTGTTCCATGTCTTCCCATGCCCCGTTCTCTCTTTTGGCCCAGCTTTGGAAGTCTTGAAGAATCTTTTCCTTTGACTGTACTTCCTTAGCAGGGGATTTCTTCATGGCCTCCATCTACTCTGCCTTTTTCCTGATGACTGCATTTGCTATTCAACTCGTTTACTTCCTTAGCAGGGGATTTCTTCATGGCCTCCATCTACTCTGCCTTTTTCCTGATGACTCCATTTCCTGATGACTGCATTTGCTATTCAACTCGTTTATGCTTATCTTTCCACCCTTGCCTCTGGTTAACCTTGTAGGGGGTGTACTTGTTTCCACCTCCTTCTTCAGTGCCTTGATGGTATTTCCATCCTTCTTTTACTATTCTTTGACTTCTTCAATAAGTGCTTCCAGCTCTTCTATCTGGACCCTTAGAGCAGCCTCATCATTTGCTTTCTCTTCTAGCTTCTTCATGGCTGCCCATGCATGCTCCTCTTTAACTCGTTTTCAGGGATGAGATCCATTGCTGAGTCGGTCCATAATATAATTTCTTTCCCTTTCCCATCTGGTTCAGAAGCCATCTTCTTCCCTTCTCCTTTTAGTATGGCAAACCTCCTTTTCCAAGTCTCCACCTCGTGTTGTGCTGCTCATTTTCCTTTTGTAGCTTCTCTTCTCTAGTGGTGCCTCATCTATTGCTACCAGATTCTTTTTCCACTCCACCAGTAGAGCTGGTGCTTCTAAGGCCTTTGTTGGTTTTGGGCCTGATATCGGAGCCGTGTCTAGACCCTCCATCTGGATTTTCATCTCTTGAATGATGGGAAGCTAACTATTTGCAGGAAGGTATGGGTGCTTGCATTACTATTGTTAGCTTTTCCGAATAAGCTCCCCACACCTCCTTGAGGTCATCCACGCGTGACCCTCCCACTGCTCCATTATTTTTGTGTCCAGCTCATAAACTTCTCGATATTCTTTTGCATCTAGTACTACCAATCTTGCCTCTCCTTTCACTAGCTCCACTTTATCTTTGTCGGCCCTATCCTGGACGTCCTTATGATCTTGATGTGCTCCTTTGATCAGGTCGACTTGTCCCTCCATCCTTGCTGTCGTTTTTATGGCTTGATCTAACTCTTCTTGCATGTGCATCATTTCTTGGTTCTTCCTGGCCATATTCTCCTTTATCTCCTCCATCTCCTTCTTCATTCCTTTATTGGCCTATAGTAGCTTCTTGATCTGTCTCAGCATGTCATCCAAATGGCCTTCTTCTGCGTAGCTCCACCTGTAAGGGTTCCTATTGGCTCATCATATTCTACACAAGACAGTGTCCTTCTCTTTGATGATGGATTGTAGTTATTTCATTTACTTTAGCCCATCATTCACGCATCATTGTAGATAATGTAGGGCTCCTTGCACCCTTTCCGTCTCAATCGTGTCCAAAAAGCTTGCCTAAGCTTTCACTATTTGTGCTAACATGGGTGTAGAGAGTTCTAGCTGTGGAGCCTGTCTCTCCAGCTGTAGGTTGGCAGTGGAGGTGGCCTCCTCCTCCTGCTCTGTTGATCTAGCCTTTGGGACAACATCAAATTGCCTAGGTCAGCCAAATCCTCCTTTAATTATTGGCCGCTTGGTACTTCCATCGCTTCACTACCCTAGCACCCTCCTTAGAAGTCTTCCCCTTTTTTCAGCCTTCTTCTTTCCGAATTCAAAAAATCTCTTCTTTTCCTATCCCAAGGTGGCCTAATCCTGAGGCTTTCCGGAAGGCTTTGAGCTTTCCAGCTCCCTTGATGCATTCTCCTTGGGGCTCTCCTCCTTATTCTTCTTAGCTCCCGATTGGGTCTTTAGTTTAAACAATGCATCCAGATATGGCCCGATCTTCGTCTTTGTATTGAGCCTTGTGAGATTTCTAATCTTTTCCTTTAGGTTGCGATAAAGTACTTCTACCCAAGCCACTCTTGTGCTAGCTTCAGCAGCCTCCACCATTCCGGAGGTTTTCTTGGACATGTGATAAGGCTTGTGGGTGAGATTTATCATCTCGACCACAAACCGCATCTGCTTCTCCATGTCTTCATCCGCTATGCTTGTTATTTTATACTCCTTGTCTCTCCCCCCCAATGGGACAAATTATTTTATCAAGTCGTCATCTTCTCCAGGCTTGATCTCCACTTCTTGCTCTGCTAGTAGCAAGTGGAATACCTCGGCTATATACAAAGGATTGAATTCCCTCTTCTCTCGTGATGAGGGGGGTAGTGTAATAATTTTTAATTTTTGGAGCTATTCCAACTGCTCCCTGGCTCTGAAATTACACTAGAGCTTCTCCCAGGGCAACTCCAAGAACTTCTTCGATCCCATCTTCTCTAGCCATTCTGCTGCATGCTTATCTACCTCCTTGTACAGGGTGGATGATATGTTGAGATATCGAGATCAACTAGTGCTGCGATGGACATTGCTTCCGCACTTATGTTATTGGTAGGGTTGGTGCAATTATGGTTGATATGCCGCTAGTGGGGATAACAGGCTATGTGATAGCCACTTTGGAGTACTAGAGTTATGCCATAGTTATAGAGCCAGCTCATATAGTCGGGTTCACACTATAGACTGACCACCTTGTATGTTGTAGGAGAGTACTTAACACCATATTGGGGAATATGGGAATTTCTCACAAGTTTGGGACACGTGGTCAAAAGTTTGGATTAACCATAACTTGAACACTACTAATCCAAAATGAGCACTTTATAGCTCTTTAGATTCCATTTTTCAAGCGCTTTCCAACGATAGGTCATATGATAGGGTTTTGAGAAACTTACAAACATGTTATCCATATCCCCTTTTTTAAGTATTCAAAAATGGGAATTGGAAAATTCCCAAATTCACTAATATGGTGTTACTTTCCCTTTATGTATATAGTGTTTTTTTAAAAGTTATATGGTTGTAGAGAAGAGAAGAAGATAGAAGAAAATTTAGCCATCCATCTCTCTCTTGTGTCTTGCACTCTTGTGTGTGTATATGTGTGTGTGTGTGTGATGTGTGTGTGTGTGTGTGTGTGATGCAAGGAACTCAAGCGCTCTCTTTCTTCCCCACATTCTCTTTATGGTATTAGAGCTCTAGTTCATGTGAGAGCTAAGGAGGCAAGCAACAGGTAAGAACAAGCAAACAAGGAAGTGGTACACGGGTAAGGAGGCAAGAACAAGCAAGCATGGAAGTGATACACGGGTAAGAGCATCACCATCTCTTTCCCTTCTTGGTTTAGGTACAATACTCCTCGATAGCTCCATGAGCTACATATCTCCGATTAAGGAGATATCTTCGCACACTTGGAGTTGCATAGTACGAAAAAGAAAAGCATGTCTATCAATTAGTATGCTTTAAAGATCAAGGGAATTGTTGAATCCCTTGGGTCCATCAATGTATCGGTGGAAGATGATGATCTAGTGAGTGTCTTTTTGAATGGGCTTGGAAAAGAGTACAAGACATTTAAGACCTCCATTGGAGTCAAAGAGAATATTCCCAACTTTTGGAAATATTCCCAACTTTTGGGACTTAGTGTCTATGCTGATAATAGAAGAAAAGTCACTAGGTGAGGACTCTTCTTCAAAAAGCAAGAACACATCGGAACTCTAGTCGTGGTCTAGGCCAAGGTGGTGTGGCCCACAAGGAAATCAGAATTCTGGACATTAACAATCCAATGATTTGCAGCAGCAGTATCAATCATACAGAGGTGGAAGGGGCCAGAGGGGGATCCAAAGAGGCTGAGGTGGCTGGCAAAGAAATCAGAATGCAAATAGCATAGAGTGCTATTATTGTGGAAAACCAGGGCACATGGCAAAGGATTGCTATAAAAATCAGAATGACATTAAAAGTGTGAAAAGTTGCAACAACAAGAAGGTAACTATGTATCATCTAGTAAATAGGGAGGTGATGATAGAAGTGAGCAGCTGTTTTGTGATGCAGCACATGCTCAGTTCCATAACAAGAGATATGTCATGATCTCAAGATACATGGTACATGGATTCTGGTGCCTCTAACCACATGACCGCTCATGTTGAGTGGTTTAGAGACATGTAGAAAATGGAAAAGCCAGCTTATATAGAAATAAGTTCTGATATTGCACATCCCATTGCGCATGTTGGTAAAGTGCCATCGTCTATGTAGGATGGCAAAATGAAGTACTTATTAGCAGATGTACTTCATGTTCTAAATATTACAAAGAACCTAGTTTCTATTGGACAAATGGTTGATCAGGGTCTGCAAGTGAGGTTTAATCCTCAAGGATGTTTTGTGGAAGACTTAAAAAATCAGTGTCGCTTGGTTGCAAAGGGTAACAGAAATGGTAGGATGTTTACCTTGGATGTGAACATGTCTGAAGCAAAGGCAGCCATGTTTGCGCATAGAACATGTGTCATTTGTAGATATTGACATATTGTAAGATTCCTTCTCAGACTGAATAATGAATAAGCTTTACTTCAATCCCTTCATTCCCTGTTTTTGAATACAAGAAAATATTATTTTTCCTTGTTTTTGTCTAGAGAGAAGAAAAATTCTAGAGAGTGGTAATTTAATATTGAGATATTTTTGGATATAAAAATTATACAAAAAGCAAAAATATATTTTCTTGAAAAAAAAAATCAAAATAAATTTTCCAAGGTTCATTAGGAATCAATTAAAAATAATTTAAAAGACCTTATCCGTAAGGGTCAAGATTTTCTGAAATTTTTGGATTATGGTCCAACTAAGGTTCCCATGGACCAATAACATTAATCCAAGTGTTGAGATGAGATAAATCCAATGAATAAAAGAAAATACCCAAAAAATGAGTAAATGCTCACATAAGATGAGTTGACTGAGTATAAGGTTTATTAGTTAACCTATGAGATATTACTAAAAAAAATGAGATATTTTGGTATAATGATACATTTTTGACACCTCGATAAGGAGGGGGAGACTGCACCTATTTCACACATGTGAATGAGTTTTAAATTCAAAAATATTAAGATATTTTTATCTCTCCTCTCTCCTGGATCAAACCAAATCAAAAAGGGAGCCACACTGGTCCAAATCTTGTCCAAATTCAGCCAAACTGAAGCTGGAAAATTCTAGAACTTAGTTGGACTCAGTTAGTGGCCTCCCTCACCTATAAATAGACCCTCATTCTTTTGTATTCTCATCAGTGAGCTAGACCATGCCAGTATTACATTAAAATAAGTATATTCTCTATTATCCTTTAAAAATCCTCTACATTTTGGAGAGATTGGAGCTTCTCTCTCTCTTTAACCTTCCTTGGAGCTTTCCTCTCAACATACTAACCAATTGATTGGTTGGGGGCTTCTTCTATGAATAGAGAAGCAAGCAAAACAAGAGGTAAAATGTGACTTTATGGTTTTTTCTCTAATATTATAAATGTTTTCAATTCTCAACCCCTCTCAAGCTTGAAATGAATGGTTTTTCAATGCAAATGAAGCTCTCCAAATAATTCTAATGACTAATCACAAAATGTTTACATTTATACTTAATTAGGATGTCTTGTATGTATATCTCTCTCCCCCCCAAAGAATGGTCATTCCTATGACCAATTCTCTATTCAAATGATGCTTCTCATGGAGCAATTCTCAATTGTAAAATCAAACTCTATGCTAGTTAAGCTAGAGGCTAAAGAAATGGATTTTTAATGCTTTAATGTTATATAAATTATGATGAACTTATGATTTAGATCCATAAATTGGATTTAGATCTATATATGGTTAATCTATCATAATTGTATTACTAAGTCTTATGCTTTCCAAAATTATTAAAAATTATTAGTAATAGCAGCAGAGCTATGGTAAAATTTTTGAAAAATTAATACATAAATCATTTTTATGCATAATGTGAAAAGAGGACTTCCTCCCATATTCTAGGATTAGTCATCCTATGCTAAAAGAATAATTCTCATCACATCCATGGAAAATTAGTTTTTAATAATGATGCAAAAATAGTTATTTAGAGAAAAAAAAGAATTTTTATTAATTTCATTTTTATGATAAAAGAGGAATTCCCATGATAATGGAGAAAGAGAAAATTTGAAATATTAAAATAATGGATATTTTATTTAAAATTAAAGAGAAATTATAGATAAATAATTTTATGTATGAATAAATTTAAATGGATAAATAATTTTATGCATGAATATTAAAATAATGGATATTTTATTTAAAATTAAAGAGAAATTAAATCAATTCAGAGAAGAGTGTTAAAATCAATTGAGAGAAGAGTGCAAGGTGCAGTAGCTCAAAGGATATTCTCAAAAAATTGGAAAGAGTATCTAAGGACTTCATCAAATTCAGCATCAAACCCAAATTGAATGATGGAACATCAAACATTCAAGGTATCATGTGCTATTTCTCTTCTAAGTGAAAACAATGGAAATTCACCCATTGTGGAGCATTCCATTACATTTGTGTGTGTATATTCTTCAAAATTTCTCTTAGGGCTTCTGTAGCCCAGCTCAGGGCAACTAAGGTGGAGCCCAAGCTTGAAATAAAACTCTAAAATTTTACGCCTTCAGTTCATCTACAAAGTAAGGGGTACCAAGTGGGTATTACGCAGAGAATAATAGTGTGTTTGGAGGTTTTCAATCACCCAACTCTGTAGCATATGGGGAAGATTTCTTATGGGCTTATGTAGTCCAATCTGTGGCATTTTGGTGCACTCTGAATGCATACACCACGGCTTTCTCCAAGATGGTTCCGTAGGAACCTGTGCAGTAAACCAAGTGCTAATTGAAGCACAAATTACCCTCTAATCAAGAGGTATTTGGTACAAATATGTGGTGTTCCTCTGGCATAGCCAACATCGGTCTCTTATAGAAAAAAACATCGTGGTTTCTCCATGATTAAAGGAGAATCAGGCCTCCTCCATTCGCTCACCTTCCTCCTTATTTTAAGGAGAGAAAGTTCAAACTTTTAATTTTTTATCTTGGTGATTAAAGTGTTATAATGTATAAAACCATTCACACACAATTCTTGTAGACATCACATCCATGCTCTAGCCTTCCTTATCATTCTAAGTGAACATTGCATTTATGTCTATGTGACAACATTATCTTGTAACATACTCTAGCATTATAAAGAGCACATATCATCTTGCATTTCTTAGTGAAAAGGGGTTGATAATTTCAAGTGTGTGTGTTAATAAAATGCCAAGATATTTACACACTAAAACTAAATCCCAAATTGCACTAGCCAAAGATTCCAAGATCAGTTTCAAAATCAAGGCAAAGTGGTCCAATGTAACATACTCATCTGTACATATTTTTGGGTCCATTTAACTCGGATATTTTTAGCATCTACATTTAATGTTGAAAAGTGGGAAATAATTAGGGGACATAAAAGATTAAGTTTGGTCACAAATTTAGTAATTTTAGAGTTGTCGTTTTTTGATCAATTTTAGGACTTTTTATGCATGTTTTGTGGTGTCATTTGTAAGTGATTTCTATTATATACTTAACCATGTTAGATAATGTATAAGAGGGTCATAGTGAGTAGTTTAGCCTAAAGGAAACTCATATGGGGGTTTACATAGTAAATATAACCACAACGGGCACCCGAAAACAGGGCTCGCACACCAAATTGAACCTTAATTTTCAGTAACGGCCTCTCATGAGGGGGTAGATAACGGCCTCTCATGAGGGGGTAGATAACTTTATTTGCTCGAGAGAACTATTAAATAAAGTTAGTTCATCACAAGAAGAATAAAGTCTGTGTACGGATAATTGGGAGATCCCACACGGGGTGGCCGGTATTTGCGAAACGAATCCCACACCACTTTCCAGTGGTTTTTTTTAATGTATCATCTCTAATGTGGTTCAAGATCATGTTTTTAGAAGGGATTTTTATCTTTATCATTTTCGTGCATGATAATATACTAATTCTCATGGACTATTTTTTTTTTAACTTCTTCCATAGCCTTGAGTTGATTTCTGTGTAGGAGAGAGAGAGAGAGAGAGAGAGAGAGAGAGAGAGAGAGAGAGAGAGAGAGAGAGAGATTGAGATTCGTGTCGGTTGTCATTAAACAGGGAACGCCGGACAGAGAACGTGATTTATGCCCTCCGGAAGCCATGTGGTAAAACCCAGAGAGGACGAGATTTAGAAGAGACATACCCGAGATAGCCACAACATCTAGTGTGGAGGTTAGGTGGATGGGCGTCAGAGAAAAGCCCTAGATTGGCTATATCTTTTTGTTGGTGATTCTCTCTTAGATTTTGAGATTTTGTATTGACGATTATTATGTTACTTTGGATTTTCAATGATTATGTTTTATTGAAAATCTCTTCATTTTCTGAAGTATGATGTGATTTTTCTATAAATCTTGAGAAATTTTGTGCATAGATCATGGAACAGAATATGGGTATGTTTCATCCAAGTTTATGTGTACACATCTTCACTTATTTGGTGAAGGGATACTTGAGTAGAGCATTTCTAAGTGAAAGATAAGCTCCATTTTAAAGTCCTCTAGCTATAAAGGGCTTCTTTATTTGTGTAACACTATGTGTGTGTGCCGGATTGAGTACCATGGAAAATATTGTAAGATTCCTCCTCAGGTTGAATATGGATTAAACCTCTACATCAATCCCTTGTAATCATTCTATGTTTCTGTGAATACAAGAAAATATTATTTTTCCTTGCTTTGCCTAGTGAGATAAAAATTTCTAGAGAGTGGTAAATCAATATTGGGATATTCTTGGATAAACAAATTTTACAGATATCAAAAAAATATTTCCCTGAAACAGAAAATAAAAATAGATTTTCCAAGGTGCAATTGGAATTAATAAAAATTGATTTAGAAGACCCTAGCCTAGGGGTCAAGATTTTTGAATTTTTTTAATTATGGTCCAATTAAGGTTCCTAAAATCCAAAGAATAAAAGAAAATACCCAAAAATGAGTAAATGCCCACATAAGATGAAGAGTTGACTAAGTACTAGGTTTATTAGTTAAAAATTATGAAGTATTAAAAAAATGAGACATTTTGGAGTAATCATGCATTTTTGACACATGGTATTTGGCCATAGCCATGCCCTGATACAAATGTTCACTTACAGCCAGGGAGCTTTTATCTTCTCCTTAGGAATAAAGCAACTAAGGAGTCTGTAGATTTGGCGCATGAAAGTCTGAAATTTCGAGGCGTTGAATGATATAGAATGACACCATGTACCACTTTCAGCTTTATTAGAATCATGGCCAATGAGAGGTTCTACCGCCTCAGCATTGCACGCCAATCGCAAGAGGCGTGGACATATTGCCTTGCAAACCACTTATGCTGTCGTCTCTCCACTGGGTCAGGAAAATATAAATCCTCAAAATGGCGTGAGTCTGACTCGGCTTGTTTGAGTTGCAGCACGGAAGAGATGAGATGTTCGAAGGCGAACGCAATCATGTCTTGTGATTGGGTGAGGTCAGGAATACTAGATAAGTATGGAACTTCCATCTAAAAATAATAATTTCTTTGATTAAAAATTCTTTATTAATGTGACTTACAGAATGAAAATACATTATTAAAAATGTTTTTTCTGAGTTTTTGTTATCAATTTCTGATAAGAATTCGTTTATCCTTATTAGCTTTCAACAAAGCTCTGATACCAGCTGCTGTGAGGTCCCTGCCCCCTCTGACATTAGGAAAAAAGGGAGCTCATTTTGGGGCCCTGTAAGAAATTCGCTATTTTCTCATTTATTTGTCTCCTACTAAAAGACATGAAAAATAGTAAAATACGGAAACGTGGTTCAATACTGTCAGTAAGGACTGCACATCTGTCACTTTAAAAAAGAATAAGATAATATTTTACATAACTAACAAGATATTGCATTAAATACATTCTTAGATTTCTTTGTTTCTCGTAGATTCCGCATCTCTTTTGACGACGTGTTTAAGCCTCTCATAAAGAGTCCATCACTCAACTTGGTGATTGCTTGTTTTTTTGAATATTTGGATAGATACTGCCACACTTCAACAATTCGAGTTACAAAAAGCATATGAGATTAACTCAAAGATGCAACCTCAGAAGCTCAAGGAATGGCCGACGCTAGTGAAGAACAATCTCAGAAGAAGCGATTCCACCATCTTCATATTGACTCAGAGGAACAATATGCTCCATCACAGAAACGAAAGGGTGCACTGTTGAATGCTCAGCAATGGGAAAACATGAGAAGAGAAGGCTTGTAACACATTGACTTATGGTGCGATGGTGGCATATACCCAAAATGTCCAGTGAAAGACTCTACACCTCCGTTTGTCAATCCAACTACACTACTAAGGTTCGTGGTGGGCGATGGACAAAATGGACTTCATGGTTATATTTTGGCACAGTCTGCCTTGGCAGAAACGTATAAAACATTGTATGTACAAGAAAGGGTGGCCAAAATACAGGAGATAGCCATTCGTGTAAACTTGGAAAAGCAATTGTTGCAGAATGAAATAGAAGAGCATTCGAAGACTAAGAAAGAGTTGACAAGAGCAAGAAGAAAGAGGACAGTACTAGGAGACAGAAATCGAAGTAGGAAAATAAAAAACATTGCAAATTTGAAGGCTGGCATTGGTGGATGCAAGCGAAGAAACCAGCAAAGCAAGGTTAATTTGAATATTTTTCTTTTGTATTATCAAAAGCGCTTTCAAATGAATATGTCTATTTCTTCCATTCATGCAACACAAGAACTGATGTATTCAATCATATAGCCATCATTGTGTTGTTACTATAGGAAACTATTGGAGCTTGCGAAAGAAAACATGGATCCCAATCTTCTTCCTGTAAAGCAAATGAAAGGATTACTTTCTACTGGTGTTGCAAAAGGTTTGATTGAGGGAAAAAAGTTCAAAACAATCAAACGCAATGTTGTAGAGAACTTTATATCCAATAATAAAGTTGATGCCAATACAATTCAAGAGGCTCTTGATGTTAGCGGAGTTAGCTGGAAAGGATATAGTTCTATTTTCAATGCGATATCCTCAAATTTAAAAGATCAAAGGATTAAACGTGTTTTACTACCAAACCCAGCAACTGTGTGGAAGTTAAGAGGCCTTTTGAATGAAAATATAGATGATTATATTGGACAATATATCCATATAGAAGACATGGTGGCAAGGGAAGCACTGTGTATAATCCTTGGAACAATATATTTGTTGACCTTCAACAACTTCAAAGACGATGCGTTTGACACTCGGTACCTTCAAAAAGTGTTTGTATGCCTTCAGTGTTAATGATGTTTGGTGTTTATTGATTGTTAATAATGTTTTATATTGAAAAATTAATTGGCCACCATATTAGTAAGCATGACCAAAGTTTTTGATGTCTTGAAAATATGGCCTTGTCCCTTTTACGGGACCCTTCAAAATCCATATTAGCAAGCCTCGATAAAGTTTCTGATGTCTGGTATTATTTGTATAAATATGCTATTGCTTTTCAAATTATTGCTCTCCCTTGTGAATTACTTGTTTCCATTTCAATAAGTATTTATTTATCTTTAATGATGTCTTCTAGCAAAAGACTAAATGGACATTGGAAATCATCAATACAGGCGAGTCTCTAAATTAAGTAGTATTGATTGAATCTATTGATGCTTGCTAATAGGGCCCTTGCCCCTAAAGGGGACCCCTCAATTTCCATATTAGCAAGCATCAATAGAACCATGAGCTTGCTGACCCATTGATAGATCACATGTAAACATAACACCAAAGCATTGATTGGGTCTCAAAACACACCAAAGTTTACAAATTTCTATAATTGTATACTTGTCCATTTATGATTTATAAATATCTTTGAATTCCTCCATTGCATATGTCTGCCTGCTGCGCTAGAATTATCTAAAATTTTTCTTCTTCTTTGCTTCTGGGCTAGAATGAAAGCAAGCTTGACTTTGGAGCTAGCAACTTTTCTTTTAACATGAAGCCTCTGTAGTATGCCGTCTCGATAAAACCATTGGAAGACTTCTTTCATACTGTTTGCCTTATGACTCCCTCCGTAGTGTTGTGCATGTCTGAAAAACGCATTACGTGCCATATAATGTGATTTTCCATGCCTTGGGTGGACCAAATTGCAGGGCATCCATACTTTTTGACAAAATAGGGAAGGTGGTTATGGATAATATGCTATTTTCACAGACATAACAATGCATAGTTAGTGAACAAAGAAAAGAGGAACAAGCATTTAAAAAAAAGAAAGAGAGAACCCTACCATGTAGTGAGTTATGCTGCAAGCTGTCCACACGTCTTTCATGGACTTTCCGAAATGTTTAACTGCCTCTTCAAAGTTTTGGCAATCACTCTTCTTCCATGCCACATTGTCACAGAACATGAATAGTTGATCAAGAGACCTCCACACCTCTGCTTTTACGTTTCGTGCTTCCCCATCTGCCTCATGATCTTTGATCGCATTATGGACTTGCTTCCATAATCCATAATTAATCCTTGAAACTCTTCTTGACATAATCCATAAAGACATATGGCAGGTGATCTGAAAACCTGAGCTGATTTTTTACAGTAAAGATAAGGAGACTTTGAGTTGTCTCCTTTACTTATGTTATACATGCACTTAAGGGTTTTCAGATCACTTGCTATATGCCACTCCACTTGTCACCTTTGCATGCAACATGGAGATGCTCTCCTTGCACTTGCCTTTTGAATATTGTTGGTATTTCTGTGTGGTGAAACACCCAGTTTAGTGTTTCATGGTCTTATGTCTTTACCTGTGGTTACAAAACCAAAATGTTAGCATACCTCAATGGAGCCTAACCACCATATGTGTTTTTCAGATTGCACACACTGAAATACTTTGAACTCACTTCAGTCAATGATGTATCAAGTGCTCGATTCATTAATGTAATAGTAACCCTTTTCATTTTTTTCTCCTTTACCAGCTCGCACTCGTCCAATTTGATAACAAATATCAAAATACCTTTGCACTCTTCAAATGTTAAACCATAAAACTCGAGTATCTTCGACTACAAGACAACTTAGTATTCAGCATCATGAAAGGTGTGCAAAGGGTCACATGACCACCTCACACCCAAATCCAAGTCAGGAAGGTGTCAATTTTGAGAAACTACTAATTAGGAAAAAAGGGAGCTCATTTTGGGGCCTTTTAGAAGAGAGAGAAAATAGGCTCTCAACCAATCAAGAGTGGGCCAACGTTACGTTGAAAATTCAACAAAAGAAGATGAAAAGAAGAAAAAGAAATAGTACTGTATGTTCGTAGAAGCGTGTCACATTAATAAGGTGATCCAATTTGAATCTTTAAAAAAATTAATTTTTGTGTAGAATTTGATGATTCTAACACCGCAAATGCAATCCGGAACGGCCCAAAACCCAAAAAACGACACTGGAAACGCTGGAATCGGACATCCGGAGGCCCGGAAACGGCCAAAAAAGACCCCGAAAGTGGATTTGCAGATAAACGAAATAAAACGGCACTGGAAACGCTGGAATCGGACATCAAGAGGCCCGAAAACGGCCAAAAAGGTCGTTTCCGGCCAAAAAAGGCCGTTTCCGGGCCTCTGGATGTCCGATTCCAGCGTTTCCAGTGCCGTTTTTGGGGTTTTGGGCCATTTCGGATGCGTTTGCGGTGTCAGAATCACCAAATTTTACACAAAAAAGTGTTGCTCTTATATGAACATTGAATGTAAAGCATGTAAAAGAGCGGCATAAAAACTAAAATTAGCAAGAAAACGCGATACAGGTTCTTAGGGAAAAGCAAAACAGTCTCTACGCGTTTTCATGCTAATTCCTCTATTCAACATAAATGCAGCTCGATATATTGTTTCTCAACAAAATTCATGACATTAAGGTGACAATTTTGACAAACTGCACTAAGACAGAAAATTAGAACGAAAACGCGATATGGGGTCTTTAGGAAAACTAAAACTCTCTCTACGCATTTTCATGCAAATTTTCCAAAGGAAGAAGTAGGGACATCTGAATAACCCTCCAGATATTCTCTTGTGTCCTAGCAAACGCCAAGTCATTGGATCATGCATCATGCAGGGAATTCATGTGTAGATGAGTGAGTCGATCTTTGCAGGAAGGGACTGTCAAGAAATTTAACTCGGTTAAGAGAACATAGATCTAGAACAGCATGCATAGATATAGAATAACATTGAAAAACCTACAACTCTGACCTGTTTTCTTCTTCTCCATGCTTTCGGAGCTATCTTGCCGACCCTCGTGCTTTACAGTGCTTCCTGACTTCTGGAGTGGATGGAGCTCTGGAGTGGTGTTGGATGAGGATGGAAGGGTGTTAGTAGAGTAGGAGGAGAGGGGGACTATGGGCTCAGGAGGGAACAGTGAGGCATAGTGGGAAGGATGAGGATGGATGATGAGGAGGAGAAAGAAAGTATGCAGGAAAGTGTGGGCTGAGCAGGGAAGAGTGAGGCGCAGGAGGGAATCCAAGAAGCATTTATAAATGGCACAAATTCCAAGGCAGTAAGGGTCACATCTAGACATGTCAGAATTCAATTTCCTAGGGTGCGTGGGTCCCACCCACAGTGTGAGATACGACTTGTACCCCACACGTGTGGTATTTATTAGAGTGTCTCCCTTCCTTCTCTCCATCATCAGCATCCTCTTCATCACAGAGTACACTCAGATTACAGAGGCATCACTGAGACTACAGAGGTGCCACTACGACCACAGAGAAGCATTACTCAGACTACAGAGGCAGCACCTTCATCGTCTAGCACATCCAGAGACAGCAGGTTAGTACAACTCAAAGTACAACTCAAACTTTCTTGTCCTGCATACTTTTAACTATTCAAACAAGTTTCTGTCTGAATGGGGAATAGCCAAACATCTGCGTCATTGAAATGGCCTTGTTTTTCCATACACTTACAAACACAAACCATTAGGAAAGCCCAAAGTTCCTTTTTGTAGGCATGCAAGACACCCTTTACATATTTTTTACAACATGATCAAGTAGAAAATCTCAAGAATAGGGCTGAGGGATTGCCCTTTTGGTTATTTCCTCCTCATCATACAAATTTGCATGAAAATGCGAGGACTGGTGTTTGCTCTTCCTTGAGTGTCATAATCAGCTGCTCTGCTGGTCAGGAACAGGATGAGGAGGACAAACAACCAAGTGGACTTGGAGTGGAGAGCTTCCAGATCCCAGGCCTTGAAGACCTTGAAGATGCAGTGGAGACCTCGGGGCTCCAAAATCTTAGTGGGGATATTGACCAAGGACAACCTGATGATCATTTGGGATGATTTGGAATGATTATTTGTATAACATTCTTTTAATCTAGTGATGCTTATATGATTTGGGATGACTATGTATAAAATTAAAATGGAAGATGCTTTGCAAATGAATCCCTCTATCTCCATAGACTTGTCATGATATTTATAAATAGATTTAAATGTATGAAAAGAGCGAGAGAGAGAGAGAGAGAAAGCATGTAGTAATTTGGTTTAAAATTGATCAATATATTAACAATGTCATTGTAAATCTTAACAAGTGGAGATCCTAACCAAGAGCAGCTACAAGATCATTTGGGATGATTATATGTATTGACTTCTTTGAATCTAGTAATCTATTAATCAAATGAAAGATGTTTTGCAACTGATACCCTCTATCTCCATAGACTTGACATGATATTTATAAATGTATGAAGAGAGAGAGACACTTTGAAAGCATGTAGACATTTGGAATAAAATTGATCACTTTATTAACAATGTCATTGTACAGATCCCAGCCGAGGACCAAAAGGTCATTGACTCTTTCCTGTACTTGCTCTTCATTCGAGCTTACAAAGAATGTTGAGCAGTCTAATGTGTCTGACTGTCACCAAAAAAAAAGCATTTGTAGACTCAATGCAAGAGCTTTCCCTCGCAGGACCGTCCACATCATCAATTGTTGTCTCCACAGCAACCTAGAGAGCAAGGGTTGATAAGGTTTGAGAATCAATACATTATTTGACTTTCATAGCAGTGTAGAAAAACTGAACAAAATATATGTTCTTTAGTACCTCCAATGATCAATTTAGCTGGATGTCAATAATCCCATCGGGGATATCTTCGCATTAAATTATACTTTCCCTCCTTTGAAGAACCTGTTAAGATGGTTGTTAAAAAATCACTAGAGTTGATTAATGAATTAAATAAACACAGTAAGTTTACCTTCTTGTTGTTGAGCACGAATGCAAATCCTGCTAAAATTGTTCTGTTTGCCTCCATATGAATGTCATGCCGCAATTGAGCAAGTGTACATTTCTGTCTGACTGATATAAAACTCACCAAGTTTCCATTCTCATTCACAGTAATGTCAATTGATACATTGTCAGGAGCAAACCCATTTAGGTCTTTGATCTAACAGAACAAGTTTATTTTCAATCATGGCAATAGGGCTAAGGTAAAAGTTAAGAAAACACCTAGATATTTGTGGCTTTTTGGGTTGTCCTCACCACTGCCTCCTTCCAAGCCTGTCGAGATCACAATCCAATCTAAATTCCGAGCATTAAAAAAATCAAAAGCAGGCTTCTTCCAAACCTGTCGAACACAATCCAATCTAAAACCTGAGCATCAGAAAAATCAAAAGCAGGTACCTTTTACAAAACAATACAATTTAAAATGGAAGCGCTTATAAAATGAAAGTGCTCATCTTGGCGAAGCAAAGTGCTCATTTCGTATAAGGATATGCAGCAGTTGCACTATCGTGTCGGCACTCAAAGTATACAGGCGAGTGGATCTAATTCAAAGATTGAACATTGAAAATAATTAAAAACCGTATAGATAAAAATAAAGAAATACAAGCATGAGAATCATTTTGGCAAAGAACGCAAACTTTTGTCCTTGAATGTTTCAGATTGGAGGGCTAGCCATGCCTCTAGGTGCAAGATGAAGGTTGGAAGAGAGCAGGTGAGAGAGAGAAGGAAGGGTGCCGAAAGACTAGTTCGGGAGGGGAGAGTAGTTTGGGAGGGAAACCTAGTTTTAGTAAGGAGTTTTTTTTGAAAAAGACATCAATGTCAGACTCAAAATCGTGAAAGTATCTTTAGTTTTTTTTAAAAAAAGACCTTGTCAGACTCAAAATCGTTATAGTATCTTGAACATTAACTATGGCACGCTTCTACGAACATAAAGTACTATTTGTTTTTCTTATTTTCACTTGTTTTTGGTGAAATTTCAACGTTACGTTGGCCCTCTCTTCATTGGTTGAGAGACTATTTTTCCAAATCCTAAAAGGCCCCAAAATGAGCTCCCTTTTTTCCTAATGCGGTGCCCTGTCGGCCTCCCGCGCGGGGCGGGGATCCACACTCGGGGCCTTGCTCCTCTCACGGATAGCCCGAGCGGTCCCTCCGAGACCGGGCCCGGAAAACTCCCCTTGCCCGAAAGGCACGGGCGATTCCACCATGGGAAAAAATCTTCTAACGGGGGAAATTACTCTAACAAGTCAAGATCTTAACTAGGTAAATTGATCTGACCGAACCTGAAGTCACATGGTCAGATCAAGAAGAGACTTGCACTTGGTCCATGGAATCACCGCTCTTTTCCTCATTTACGAGGCACAGCCCGCTGATCCCCTCCTAGAGAACAAGGTCTTCTCAGGCTTTAATCTAATTAACGTAACTAATCGTATCTAGTTGTTTCTCAGGAATCCCTAAATGCAGCCTAGCCGTGGGGTAGCAAACCACTCGACCACTGTATTGATGGGATTCCTTTATAAAGATTTGGTTGTGTTTTTGCCTGGGTACCGAGGAAAAGAGTTCCCACTCCCCCTAGCCGGCGATTCATGCAAAAATTAAGGTAGGCATACCACGTACACACCCAATATGAAATTGCCATTTATAACAGATTTGACTGACTTTAAAACAATCCTTCAATAAAAATCATAACATTTCTGGTCATCATTTTTCCAATTCCGAGTCCATTTTACTACAAAATGTATACTCTGGACTCTCCGTTGAAGACCAGTTGGCCAACCAACGAGATCCAGTATCAAAATTTGGTTCCCAAAAATCTTTCCTTTTTGTCCATCCAAAATCTTTTTTGACCTACGCATGGGTGTCCTAGCAACCACGAGCCCGTGCATCACGTGGTCAGAACCCTCTAGGATCCTCCTTAGGTATCCTAGCACTTCACTCAGGGACCACTTTGTCGGTCCTCGCCCATCGTATTGGAAGCACACCATTTTAACCGTATACCGAGGTTGGTCAAGACCTTGGCAAGCTTTGTTGTTGCGAGCGACGTCCCTTGACGACTCCCCGCCCAGCTGTTCCAATGAACCTCCTCGTAGAAAAGCATAAGCCAAATGCTTCCTCTAGCATTTTGGTGTAAAACAGTCCTTTGAATAAAAAAACAGAGGTTCCAATGCAAGTAAAATTTCAATTTGAGATTGGTTCCAAAAATCCTTTTTTCATAATTCCCAGTTTCATAATAAGGATCCCCTTGATCTCTCATCAGAGTAATCTACCCATCATTCAGTCTGATTGTCCAACTAGATTCTCAGTGAGTTTGCTTCTCCTTACCAATGCATCAAAAAAGAATGATTACTCTAAAATATCTCATTTTTAAATTAATACTTCATAATTTTTAACTAATAAATCTAGTACTTAGTCAACTCTTCATCTTATGTGGGTATTTACTCATTTTTTGGTATTTTCTTTTATTCTTTGGATTTATCTTATCCCAACACTTGGATTAATCTTATTGGTCCATAGGAACCTTAATCTAAAATTTTTAAAAAATCTTGACCCTTAGGCTAAGGTCTTCTAAATCATTCTTAATTAATTCCAATTGCACCTTGGAAAATCTATTTTGATTTTTTATTTCAGGGAAACATTTTTTTGATATTTGTAGAATTTATTTATCCAAAAATATCCCAATATTGATTTACCTCTTTAGAAATTTTTATCTCACTAGGCCAAACAAGGAAAAATAATATTTTCTTGTATTCAGAAACATAGAATGATTACAAGGGATTGAAGTAGAGACTTATTTCAGGCCGAGGAGGAATCTTACATATATCTCTTGGGAAGTACAAGAAGTTATCCCCCAGATACTATGGGCCATATCTGATTACAAAGAAAGTAGGTGACTTAGCCTATGAACTTTCTACCTCCTCGTCTGAAAGTACATAATGTATTTCATGTTAGCCTACTTAAGAAGTATCCAGCCCGAATCATGTGCTTAATAATAAACTCTTAACTTCTTCAACCCAAGGGGACAGATGGAACTCCAACCTGAAGAAATCCTTGATGTTTGAGAGAAGGTTCTTAGGGACATAATTATGAGAGAATTATTAGTCAAATGGAAGTTCTATCCTTTTGAAGATGCCACCTGGGAGAAAGAAGCTGAACTAATGCGAGATTATCCCCAGTTTGCGAGATGAGGACATCTCGCGTTTTTCAAGTGGGAGAGGATGTAAGATTCCTCCCCAGCCCCTCAAGATGTCCAGTTTCTTCCCCTGTAATCAATCCCCTTTTCAGTTTAATAAAAGATCTTGTTTCTACCTGTTTTGGCCTAGAGATTAATCTGAAGAGGGGATTGATTATAGGGGAAGATACTGGACATCTTGAGGGCCTGGGGATGAATCTTACATTGGGGACCATATCTACCCTAGGTTTTGCAAGAGTTTAAACCTCGAGGCTGTCATCTCCACCTTAGACCCAAACTCCACCTTGCTAGCGGCATTTTGCGATGTAATCGACGAGTTCACCTACTCTATCCCAAATTCCACCTTGAGTTGAATTCCTTTGGAGTTCCTCTTCAACATGAAGAGTGGATCCAACCACAAGAAGGCAGTGAACAGAGCTCTAGCTCATGTCGGACAAGATTTTCACACTACTGTTGTCCCAACCTCCTATGAAGACCACATCCCATTCGATCTCATTGAGAGGGATATTGCTTTTGCTATTTACATATTGAACTCTGATGTTCAAGAGCCAGAGGATGATGACATCCAGGATCTCCCTCTAGTGGAATACATAGACACAGAGATAGAGAGGAGACCACTCTAGACCCTGTCGTTGAGGCCGCAAGCTCTTGCATGGTGCTTGTATCCATCCAGCCTGGTGAAACCCAAAGTCACGACCCACCACTAGCTTCATTGAGTGCCATAACCATCAAAGGGGTGGAGTACCTCTTCATGCAGCAGGATGTGTTAGCAGGATGTGTTGGAGCTCTTGGAATTGAGGAAGAAGGAACTATATAGTATACTCGTGCGAGATGCCAACGATGATTTCTTGGACTTTGATTACCAAGAATCCCTACCATAGGTTGATGAGGTAGGGTGATACGATGAAAGTACTGTAGATGATATCTTTGCTATCATTGCCATCTAGAAGCAGATTGAGGATGCAGCTCCTCTATATGAGATCTTAGATGAAGAGTTCGAGCGCTTGTAGGATGAACTATTTGGACCTCGACCACAGCATGCGACACTTGTGGTCCAACCGAACGATGGCAGACCCATTCCAGGAGCAGATCTAGAGGCACCCTTGTAGAAGGAGCTTGACGAAGCAGAAAAGGTATCTCCTTTTACCAGTTGCTCCCCATATTTGATATTTAGGGTCTTTAGGGTAGTAGACCCCACATGTATGATCCTATGCCCATCAGAGGTTGGGAAGTACACTATCTGAAGGCTCGCGAGCCTTTGGACAGTGCACTTCCTAGCCTTTGATGGGCATGGGATCATGCATGTGGGGTCTACATGCCTAGAGGCCCTAAATATCAATTTTGGGGACATTTTAAAAAAACAATCATCCTCTCCCCCATGCATTGCATGATCAATGCTGACATCAATTTTATTGGTTTGCAAGAAATTGTGTATTTTGATGAATTTGCATCGAGACAGAGTGGAAGATCTGGGGGCCAAGGAAGGTTTCAGGACTCTGCACTCAAGGAATACATCGGTAAACTTGCCAATGATGTGATAGTCTTCCACAAGACTTGCTCTCGGGGGTATGTGGAGAACTTTTTGAAGATTAATGCACTGCATTCAAACTTATTCCGACTAAATCAAGTTTGCAAAAAGTTGTTCTACTTCGACGCTCAAAGTTACTTTACTTGTTCTCGACTTAAAGGCCAGGGCCTTTACATTCTGTGGTGGCCCGTGGCATTGTTGCGGGGGTATAGGATCCCACCATCATTAGGACAGATCTTGAAGGGTTTCATGTTTTGATTCTAGCCATCAAGGCAGCTTTAGCGTTTGGAGAGCCTAGTAGTAAGAAGCCTGGGATATAGCTATGATGATTATGTAACTTTGATGACTATGTAATTTTTTATGCTATGAATAGAAATTTGGGTTGCAGAGTTTTTTGTTTAATACATGTCTTGTAATGTATTTTATTAGTTGACTCAAGGAAATAAATTTAAATTACACATGTAACTCAAATAAAAATTATATCCATTCGAAGATGCATATAAATCAACAAATTATATAAACTCAAATTAAAAGAGAATTATTTGCAACACAAGATAAGATATTTTTTTTAAAGATATACATCGAGCTTTACATAGCTTTTGAGAATTACACTTATATGAGAGATATAAAAAAAAAAACTAAAGATCTTGGCCCCCCGGAGGATCTCTCTAGCGTCGCATGCATCACACCAACTGCATGTCTTTTTCACTGATGGTGACCCTCTTCACATGGACAGCTACAAACACCATGTCACCAAAAATGTCCACTAGGTATGCCTTTGCAACCTCATGGAGTGCCTCCAAAGCTTTGCTGTCCACTGCGTAGGTAGTGGGCTTGATGCTGTGTGAACCCAGAACTTCCTATCACGACAGTGTTGCAAATCCTGCATGATCTCTCGCACCACACATTGGAAGGAGAGCTTCAGTATGAGCAGATTCATCGTGTTTTGGTATCTCCTAATCTCATGGAGAGCCACAGTGCTAGGCCTCAACCTACACTTGCGATGTTGCTGCCGTGGTGGTTGGATTAGGGGTACTCCATGTCCCACCTTTGGGGGCTAGACTCTCTTAGGAGTTTGCTTGGTGCGAGCCATGCTCTTGGAGGTGAGAGAGAGAAATGAAGATGAGAAATAGTTTATGAAAATTTATACTCAATACATAAATTTGATACTTTTGAATACTTTTGAATTTCTAAAAATAGTTTTCCTTATCAGAATGAGCCTTAATTTTATGTGTACATATAAGTATCATGGAACACCTCCTAGATAAAATATCAACCCCATCAGAGGTCTATAGGGCCCTTGTCAAGGCTCGCGTCATGTACAGACCTGCGTGTACAGACCTGCTATTAAAAAAAGAAGGCCTCTACACATGAGCCTTCAGAAAAGGGCCCTATAGGCCTTTGATAGGGCTGATATTTTACATATGACATGTAAACTATATGATCTATGCACAAAATACATAACCCATTCTGATCACTGCACACCATGCATCAATTTTTTCTAGAAAAAAAATATTTTCGTATAAAATAGCACTTGCACATGCACATACATGCTCATGATGTAAGCCACATGATCTATGCACAGAACAAATTTCATCCCATTATGATCTATGCACACCATGCGTGAATGTTTCTCGGAAAATTGAAGAATATACACCTACACATGCACAAATAAAAAAGCACCTACACATGCACATGCACTTGTAAATTTTTTTTACATGAAAATATAAGAATATACACTGACATTAGAAATGAATAAAACCTAAAAATATTCAAATCAATGGGCAAGTGTAGTACACAACATTGGAAACAAGGAAACTTAAAGTATCCAAATCTGGTACATCGCATAATGTATAACTAGTTGAGTAGAATTGAAGGAAAATGTGAAAACACAAAATGATACACGAGCATTTACACAGCTCTTCAAACCATGTCATGGTTAAGGTTGAATGCATCACTATTGTTATGAATCCTACGAACAAGAGTGAGATCTGAGGGCTTGAGTGTGATGCGTCAGGCATGGATGGCTAACAACTGCTGACCATCATGCATGAGATCCACCAAGTAACTTTCAGCTGCCTCTTGAAGAGCAAGCAACACTTGGACTGACCATAGCTCCACATTACATTATTGATCTCTTGAAAAAAGTATTTGTAGTGATTTTCTCTTTGTAGATCTTGTACTATTTCTCGCACCAACCTCGAGAAAGGTGCCTTGGATATAATAAACTCAGGACTCTTTTGGAACCTCCTAATTTCACAAAGAGCGACGGTGCGTGGTCTCCATCTTCTCTTCTTATGTGTAGGTGGACGAGCATTTCCGGCTAGAGAAGCGGGAGTAGCTTTCCTAGCTAGAGCAGCGGGAGGAGCTTGACCTTCATCATTCTCGGTGTCAGTACGTTCACTAGATTCGGATGAATGAACCGGTGTCTTGGAAGACATCTTGCTTGCTCTTTGCTTTGTATGCGCCATACTCACAAGCTAGAAGGAATCAAGAGAAATGGAGTAATGGAAAGAAATGAAAGAAGTGTCTTTATTTGTTAAGGGTATTTCTAAAATAGGATCCCACTTAGGATTTAATGGTACCAACATTCCATTCCTTTGAACACATTGGTCACGTGTTGGAGCACCGCATTGTCTTGTTCCTTGCAATCCGTTGTTTCTTCCCATCCTTGTCTTTGTTTCTAGATTGCATGTAATATAAGCAAGGGAACTCAGTTGATGTTGAATTTGAAACACCAAACATACATTTCAATGTTTTCAAATTGCCAGCAAGATGCCATTCTACCTTGTATTTACCAAATGTATTGACATGAAGAACTTCACCATTGTTTTTTCATTGTACAATATCTGGTATCTCTATTAAGTTAAAAAACATCTTAAGTACTTTATGGTCCTCCTTTGGTACCTCAAATGCAGCAAGCCACCATATTTCATTCTTCGATTGCACACTGAAATATTCTAGATGTTTTGAATTGATGCTGGGATCCAACGCCCTATTCATTATTGTCAAGCTAACACGTTCAAGCTTTTGGCCCTTAACAACTTCACTCTCATCAAGATTCAAAACAAATTGAAGCTTACCTCTGCACTCTTTGACAGACATGTTGTAGAACTTTATGATTGGTTCTTGTAGCTTGCATACATTCAATACAAAGTTACTCTCTACATTCAATTTGAAGGACACTTCCTTTGATCCAGATTCCAGACTTAAGGATCTGTGTATGTTCCAAATGCATTAGCTCACCAATTGTGTCTAAGACTTTTGCATTAAGATATTTTCATGCCTGCATTACATGGAACGGTTAAGGGATGGGCACCACCCGTCTCTTATTAAGAACAGCCTTAAACCTTGCATCCAATTGCTTATAAATCATAGCATAGGATTTGGAGATAATCCCTACCTTGTCACGTATGTCTTAAAAATTTGTAGTTGTGTGAAGGTATTGCTTGCCTCCTTCAAGCGTACTCTTGCAACATCATCACCAATGGTTTTGAATTTGGGGTTTTCCAATGCATACTTAACCATACCTTTGCTTAAGACCTTTGCAATTGTATCATCAACCTCTTCACTTGGGTTGGAAAACATATTCTTTATGTTTGCACATTGTGCATAGACCCGCCGATTATATTGCCCACTCCCTCTGGTCAACTCATGACATGGTTTAAGCAACCTCACACGCTCACGTGCTTGTTTGGTTTTTGTTGAGGGTCCAACAACTATAGTCTTTGCAAGCATTGCTACCATCTTTTTGTTGTCCTTCTCCAAACCCTGCATTTTGCAATGCAGTTCTACATTGTCTACCTCGACAACATGTACCACATTTTCCATAACATGCATCGCATCTTGTAGACTCTGATTCTCTCACTCCTTTTCCCTTAGTTATTTTGTTAGCTCCTTAATCCTTGCATCCATTCCCATCATGGTGCGCTGAACAGATGTGTTTACAACACTATAAGTTTGCATTGCTAGCCTCCTAGTGTATCCCAATCACCCAGCATTACCTTCACACACAAACTTAATGAAAGATGTAAGCCCGCTAAATTGTGGAGGTCTTTGGGTAATTGGATTGGGTGGATAAATACACCCCTCAAAACCCAAAGTTTGACATGTTTTTTCCCTGCATTTCTGTCTTGTTGCATTATCTTTGGTTGCTTTTTACTTGTTGTCGTTCTCTTGTCTAGCGGTGTATACTCAGCCTATAATTGGAAGTGAATGTCTCTCTTCTTGTTCCGGCAGCCGACATCCTAAAATTAGCATTTGGACAAAACACAGCTATTAATAAAAAAATACAACTATTAACAAAAAAGTAGCTTTTATACATTTATACAACTCAAAAATTTAACCAAAAATAACATTGTTGAACACAACTTTAACTAGATATAACTTCAATATAATATAGAACTAAATCATAACTTGTAATCAAAATAACACACTTGTTTCACCCAAATAACACAGAAATAATATCATAAATGAGAAATAACATTATTAAACATAACATATAGACTTCAACATATCCTAAAACTAAATCATAACTATTAATCAATAATTATATTTCACACTTTTGTTTCACTCAAAAAATCACTAATAAACAATCTAAATAACACAGAAATAGCATCCTTAAACTCAACTATTATCTTCTATTTTACACATGACTAAATCACATTTAGAACAATAAGATGGTCAAAATAGAAAAGAAAACAAAATAACTCAGACAATATTAAACCATAACAAAACAACATAATAGATAACAAGACGGACATACCTCCATTGCTCGCTTGTTCTTTGATTCTTTTACTCCCTTGTTTCCAAAACTAAATCAATACTATTAATTAACAATTATATTTCACACACTTGTTGCACTCAGAAAATCAGTAATGAACAATCCAAATAGCATAGAAATAACTTCATTACACTCAACTATTATCTTCTATTTCACACATGACTAAATCACATTTAGAACAATAAGATGGTAAAAATATAAAAGAAAACATAATGACTCACAAAAAATTAAACCATAATAAAACAACATAACAGATAACAAGATGGACATACCTCCATTTCCCTCTTGTTCTTTGATTCTTTTGCAGAGATTAATGAACAGAAAGATGATTGAAGGGGAAGATGAATATATGGTTCCAACTACATGGCACCAAATAATCAACATACCCTTCAATTTCTCTATTACAGAAGAGAAGAAACTCCATGATTGAGAAGATCTAAACTCATTAATGTGGGTTAGGAGGGAAAGAAAGCTTCTGAGCATAGCTACTAAAGAAAACAAACACATATTTGAATTTTCTCTGTACACAAAAGGGAAAGTGAAAAACCTAAAGCAATATCTCATCAAAACAAACTAAAATCGCCCTAAACTGAAAACCCTACTTTTCTTATTCTAAAAAATCTAGAGAAGTCTCTAAATGAAGAAAAAATTCATAAACCCCTGTAAACTTAATGAAAAATGACAAAAATTAATAGTCACACTCTTAGAAAATAGAGGTAGGCGTGGGTAAAAAGAAATTCGAAAATGTGATGCCTACATCAAGTTATTCCGTTTTTTAACTTCTCCCATTTTGAAATGCGTAAATGCAATCTATTTTTGGAAGGAATTAGAAGCTAAAAAGTCATGTGGGCATTTAAGAGTGTCACATCTTAGATGCTTCACATTTTTAGATCAAATATAATATGATTATTTAAGATTTGAGAATTTTGAGGACAGGTGGTCCTAACTTTGGAGATAGGACAGTACTACAATAAAATAATAAGTGAATTTCTTTTAAAAACAATATAAAGAGATCTCCTTGATTCTACAAGAGCTAATATTACAACATTATTGTAGAATCTTTTTCTAGAGAGAGAGAAGTGAGAGAAACCCCTTAAGGGAAAAAATGGAGAGTCCATATTTCTCCTTATGCCTCCTGGCAAATTTTTACAAATTGCGGGCTGTTGGCGGTGAATTTGGCTAATTCCCTTGGGTTGTGGGCTAGCAATAGTGCAATAATGAAGCATATAAAGTGGCTTGAGAAATGATGAAGGGGATTGGGAGAATGAAGAGCTCAAACTCTAGCCATAAAGAGGGGAGAAATGGATAAGAACCACTAATGATTAACATGTTTACACAGCACGAGATATCCATCTTCGTCAACAAACTCGATTTCCATACAATTGTAAGTATCGCAGGTAGAAAGGGGCATCTGAGATTTTTTCATAGGGATGTTTCAATCTAAGTCAGCTTATTTCTTGTTTGCATATATTTTTCCTTCAAACATGGTAGAGGAGCAGCCATTGGAAAGCCTTACTGGAACATTTCAAGCATTACATGCAGACATTGGTTAGGCAATGTTTTCTTGTAAAACAAGTGCAAAACTTCTTAAGGAAAAGGTATTCTTTTACTGGCACTCCTATTTGGTGCCAAAGCAGGATGGTGGGTTTGGTAAGCTATAGATAATCACATCTCCACCCCTATCTTCTATAGAATGGCCAATTCCAGATACTTGGACTGTAATGGTCATGAAATCAAAGATGCTTTGTGATATACAAGGGTCTTTGAAGTTTGCAAAGCCCTCTCGATCTGTGAGTCTTAGTTGGGTATGCCCAATACATCTTTTTGCCAAGATGTTCAATCAATTTTGTTTCTCACAAACACCTACCATGTTTGTGTGCAAGAAGGTATTAGGTGATGACATGGTAGCCTTGCTTGGAGACCAGTGGAGGACTGTAGAAGGGATACATAAGGATGACACATTCAAGTGCAATATAGTAGAATCTAGTGTCTCATTTTGGTATCTCAAAGCTCGTGCCACACTACACATATGCTTCTATTATGAGCGGTGGATGAAAAAGAATAGTTGTTGGGTCCTAATGCAGGCAGATGAACAAGTTGTTTTGCCTCTCAATATATGCGTTCGGTTGCCCAGTGGTGCAATGGAAGTTGTAGGTGTGCAAGTAGACATTGGAGCCTCCTAAATATTAGAGAGCACCTCAATATCATGGGAGGTGAGGATATTAGCAGAGCATAATTCAAGGTGAACAATAGGAAGATTCGAAAATGACTAGAGCCAAAGACATTGGTAGATCTCGATTGGGATGTTGATGGTATATCGCTCAATTAATAGGGATTTTGAATTTTGTGAATTTTGAAGCTACTTCAAGTATGTTAATTTTGTAAAGTCCTTGCCCTCAAAAAAGTGTAGTGAGCAATGAATTTTTGTCTTATAGCAGCTATGAATTTAGATTTTTATATTAAAGTTATAAAATAGCTCAACAAATTTACTCTATAGTTGTCTTGTATGTGCACAATAATGGTCAACTTAGTGTAGGTACTAGGGTTCCTATTCCAAAATGGTTTAATGGCACACAGATTTACAGTACATGATTTTTTTATGTCGATGGTTTTGGAGTCCATCCAAACAGTATATAAAGACCAGTCCATAAGGGAATTGAGAACATAATATCTTACAGCTTATAAGCTCTATACAAAAGCCACCCATGGATGCAAGTTCTTCTAATGAGAGGACTGTTCCTAGCAAGGTTGCTAGGCCAGCTATTTCAACTGTTTCTTTTGATGATGACTCCTATTCCTCTGTTGGGGATACAGATGACCAACCTATCCAGATATCTGAAAGCTTCAAAAAATACCTTGAAGATGTAGACAAACTGATAGATGAAGCCAAAGAGGCGCATCAAAGAATTCTTCAGATGAACAACCAAGAGAAGAAGATGGAGGAAAAATCTATCGTGCAGAATTAGAAAGGTCTTAAATCGATGGACTTAGGCCCAATAGAAGTAATTGTAAGACTTGTACTGAACTGTTGTATCTTAGCAATGACTAATATGATGAAAAAATTCTACATGGACATGTGTCTACTCTACAAAGTACTCATAAAACGATTTTGAAGCAAACGTCTTTAAAATTCAGTTTTAACCAAAGATAAGTTATGAGAATAAAAATTCTCAACAATGTATTTTATTATGGCAAAGTACAATACTCACAAAATACAATAATGAGTAGGGCTTAATTAAAATATAGAATGTTTATACAAATATGAGCCGAGCTCAATAAAAATATAGAATCTTTACAACGTTGTCTCTGGACATACAAAATGCCTCTAAGCGGTTTCAGGCTCTGTAGCCTCAGCCTTGCCCTCCTCCTTTAACTCAGTTGCCTTGGCCTCCTTATTTGACTCAGCCTTGGCCTCCTCCTTTGACTTAGCCTTCGGCACCTTGGCCTCCTCATTTGTCTCCTTTGTTGGCACCTTGCCTACCTTGTCCTTGACCTTGCCTGTAAATGGAAGCTTCCTCTTTACCTTGGCCTTTCTTCCCTTCTCACGGACTCCTTGTTTAAAGCTGAAATGATTAATAGGGGAATGAAATGGCATCTTTTTTCTCTTCTTTGATACACTAGTGCTGCCAGCAACAACTAGTGGAAGTGGTGAGTTAGGGTCATCAGGCATAATTGCAGTATTGAGGATAATGTTTATTGCCTTTACCCGGACACTCCACAGCCAGAACTCGTCTCAGAGAGAACAAACTACACAACAACATAAAAGTCAATTAGAATAATGCAGGATTTCTCATGAAATGAACATAGAGAAATTATATTAAAGTGACACAAGAAACTTACACAGCTATCAAAATTAGTGTACTTGGACATGAGGAACTTCCAAAAATTTGTGACTACGTGCTAGCCACAAGAGTGCGAATCCTTTCTCATAGGAATGGATTGGTTGAGAAATTTCCACTCTATATCCTTTTTCAATTCAAGACATAGAGTTTTAATCAATGCAATCGCCCTCTTACATGCCCTACAGTCAACGATACAAAGAATGACTTCCAATCAACAATTAGGAAGCAAGAAGGAAACGATATAAAGTATAATGACTTACAATTCAGACTATCTGTGCATTCCGGAGAAGGCTATTCATAAAAATTATCCGGCCCTTCACCACATTTATTATACAAGCAAACCAGTGCCCTCTGAAATTGAGAAAGTAAACAAAAAATATAAGAAACCTAACACAGGCAACTAATAACTTAAATTCCATCAACAGCTTGAAATCCAAAGAAAATACATACTTCTCTATATATGGCAGCACAACAAGGCAGGTACACGGACTAACTCCCTGGAAATAAGGAGCAAGGTTCTCGTTGGACCTCGATGAGTCAATCAGGACAATTGATACCAAAGGATCACAAATATATGCTTTCTTTGCCTGGTCTGGCAAAATCTCTTTCAACAGTACCACCGTGGAGATTGAATTAAAAACATTAGGAAAGGGAAAAAGAAATCAAAATAAGAAAGCATTCAAAAAAAGGTGAAGAGTACACACCTTAAACAAGTAAGCACAATACTGTCATTGATCTCTCTATTCTTTTCAACAAGCATATAAACATCCATTGGAGCGATATGGAGGTACTCCTCCTGCTCGGGGGCTGTACGAGACATTGCATATAATCTGACCAGGCAACGCCTTAAGGCTGTCATTATTCTCTCCCTCCAACTTTAGAAGGTTTTCTGCCAAATCATCCCTATCGACATTCTCTTCTAATGTATCCTTTCCTTTTGGATCCGCCCCCTTTATAAGCCTCTTAAGCCCTTGTGGACCTATTGTTGTCACCTCTTCAATAACCACCTTGTCAAAAGCCCTGTTCCTCTTCAAAGTAGGAGGAATGGAGAGGATTTCTACTACCTTCCTATCCCTGAATGGTAGAGGTTGCATGAACTTATCATACCTATACCTAACTCTGCTTACTTATGTCATGTCCTTGTCCATTAGTGTGACCCTCCTGGCATGGGCAGCACAAATGTTACTATCATTTAATAAGTCTATAAGGAAGTCCTCGCATGACTCTTGAAGACATGCGACGATGCTACTCTGCCATATTTTAAAGTAACCTTTCTACTTTATCTTGTCGCTTATGGATCTAACAATCCTCAAGAAAGGAGCTCTAGGATGAGGAGATTGACAACCGCCTGCGCCTTCCTTATCTCCACAAACATTTTTCTTTGCCTCTGCAAAATGACCCTGGCCTTTGAAATGTTCCTGCTGGTGCTGGGTTTGACATCAAGAAGCATAGGTTCACTTAAGACATCCTTTGGAATTTTCTTTGGAATATCTGGAATCGGAACTGGATTCGGCACTGGATCTGGCTTTGGCGCACTAAAACTCTCCTGACGGTCTATTTTGTGCATGTCATTACAGCACTAGAAAAGAGAAGGCAGAGTAATTAGCAGCTAAGTCACACGACCACCATGCGCACAATAAAGGGGAATCCAAATCTGGACCAACATTCTTTTCGCATGGCGAACGAAACAAGAACTTATAAATTAAATTTTCAGACCCATCCATGGAGCAATATTTCAATTCAAAAACATGGAGAATAGATATATCGCACGGTGAACGAAACAAGAACTTATCAATTAAATTTTCAGACCCGTCCACGGAGCGATATCTCAATTCGAAAACATGGAGAATAGATATATCGCACCATGAACAAAATCTCTTATCAAAAAAATTCACCCAACCATCCACGAACCGATATGTCAATTCGATTTCACATGGAGAATAGCCATATCGCACCGTGAACAAAATCAGTGAAAGAAAAGGGGAAGAGAGAGAAAAACTTACAGGCGCTTGAAACAAGGGCTATGATGGATCGATTCAACAAGCTGCACGAGAAAAGTGTGGAGAAACACAATTGGAAAAAATCGTGGAAAAAAATATTCCTCCTTTTTATAGAGCAAAACGCAATCATGCATTGACTGTGTCAGCCCTACACGTGGCAATTCGTGAATCGACGATGACATAAGCCCTTTAACACATGGCGTTCGATCCTCAATCATGTGATGTCAGCCCTATTATTTGACCTATATAAAGATGGTGCGAGTTTTTTTCCTGCTTTTCTCTGCACTCAAAATTTTCTGGCTTTCCATACCGTCCACGGTGCGAGTCATTCAAGGCCATACCACCCACGATGCAATAGGTGCATTCCAACGTCATTGCTTTCCCCTTATCGCACGGTGAACGGATTCCACCTAGACATTTCATTCAAGGTTGGTCACTAAATGGAGGTTACATCGATTATTACTACAATGTCTTTCTGAGTAAGCTAGTCATATTTAGGTAATCGATGGAATTATCAATGGAACTGGTGTTTCGAGCCTTTTTGGCGAGGAGGGTGCAAAATACGGGGGAAGTGGTAGAATATCTTATTATTCATTTCGATTAATTACTGGAATTATCCAACTAGTATTACTAAGTTGTCGCTTCTCCAGTTACTTAAGAAAAGCTCCAATTCGTGTTCATTTCTTCCGACTACTCCTCATCTTCCCTAGATCAGAGAAGCGATGGAGGTTAAGGGTTCTCACTTGTACAATGCTACAGATGATGTGGATGATTTATTGCTGGAGGAGATTAAGGACGAGCCTAGCGCCAGAGAGCATCTCTTTGATCTGCTGAGGAGGGCTGATCAGGAGAAATCCCTTTGCCATGTAGAGCCTATGTTCAACGTTCCTTTCAGTCTGGGGAAGAGATTATCAAGGACATGGCAAGGACATCCCTAGAGGGAGAGTGGACAGACTATTGTAGGTTGGTTGGCGGAGGGACCGTTTCTTATGGATCCATTACGTATGTCCACATGTCAAGCCTCACAGTCACCTCGTCTCAGAATTCAAGCATGTCGAGAAGAGGTGGGACACTTACTAAGATAATCAACATATCAAGATTTGTGTTGACATGTGCCCAGTGCATGGCAAGAAATGCAGGTTGCTAGAATATCATTTTGGGTTTGTTGCCATCTCTTTCTTCATGCTGATAAGGAGGATTACACAAAAGAGGAGCTCAAAGGAAGGACTGATAAATCAGAACGGTCCTTTATTTCAAGTGCTTAGTCTATAAAAGAAGAGGTTCTGGACCTTGTGTCCGAGAAGGAGGAGGAACTTCTCAGCACAAATTTTGATGTGGCAGAGTTTAAGGCCTCCACCATCATTGATGAAGGAACGTCATCCATCCATGGGGAGCGATTGACGTCCAATTTTGTCATATGCTTGGGCTACCGTCCTTCCTAATTAATGGGAAGTATTACCTCCTCCTCTCCCACATTCAAAAACTCTACAATTTTAGGGAGGATTACCGTCTTGCTATAATAGCAGATGGTTGTGAAGCTGTGTCCGGTGTTCTCAATGTAGAGAATGAGCATAAGGATGAATTTCTCGCATTGGACAACACAGAAGTGTGACAGAAAACTTCTTAGAGGCCCTAGAAGCAATGTCCTTGTGCTTTAAAAAAGCCAAGGAGAATGAAGCTTCTCTTCCTTCTTCAGAGGAAGAATTTCAAGCCCTCCTGTAGGATATGGGCATTTCTGAGTTTGGTAAGGAACAAGTTCCGAAACTTGACCAAGAAAATGAAGAGGGTTCCATCAACCTTTGGGATGCAGCGAAGTTGGAGGAGGATGAGAACCAGAAGGTAAATTACTGCTTCTATTACCTAAATTAATTATTTCTTTAGTTTGTCTAGTTTAATTCTTATTGCTTCAGTTTGTTTGAATTATTTCTTACTTTAGTTTGTTCCCTCCTAGTCCTTTGTCAATGCAGATAGAGCTTGATGATGCCGATGGATTTCTTGGACGAGGTGGTGCTGGTCATGCAAGAGTTGGGCAAGATGCCGCTCTTGCACACTACGTCTCTTCTATCGACAAAAATATATTGATTATATATCATAGAGCAAACACTCCAAGGATGCAGAGATTCCACTCCTTACACTTAAAGCCGTATCTGGGTATATAGGATATGCATTTATACCTTATAATATACATAAAGTCATGCTTATAGAGAAGTGTGTTGCCATCCGTATCTTTGGATACGGACCTGGTTTTTGGCCTTCTCGAGCAGGTTATTTTCTATGTTATTCAAGCTATGTCCTAGGTGTGCAGGAGTGGAGGATGTAAAGTCACTCAAGGGCTATAGTTGTAAGAGGTTTTTGTGTTATAGAGGGAAAATGCCTACCAAAGAGGGGGAGCAAGAAGAGAAGAGAATCAAGAGCAATTAGCTCTTTTCATTGTAAATATTTTCGGGAGGTTGCAAGATGAGGGTACTCACTTTCGTTCACTCTCTCTAAAATTGGGACATCCATACATCTCGGGCGGAGTACCTCGATCGTGATAGTGCCGTGAATTAAAACACGACACGTGCCTCCCGAGCTTAAATCAACATATCTTGATCGAGATGCCAACTAATGCCATGCTAGCAGGTCCGGGTTTCCAGGCGTCATCCATGTCACCATTACATGTCACCGCCACCACATTATCTCGATCGAGATATCTATGCCACTCGGATCCACATCAGGGCCACGATGTATCCCCCTAGGCATATTTGACTAGCACATCTCCATCGTCCACATATCTCGAACAAGAAATTAACATCAAATCGCGACCATTCATTGTTCGAGGTAATGGGATACAATCTCCACCGTCCCCGTATCTCGAACGAGATACTGAGATCAAATCTCCACCGTCCAAATAGCTCGTTCGAGATACAGAGATACAATCTGCACCGTCCAAATATCTCGCTCGAGATATGTAGATGCAATATCCACCGTCCAAATATCTCGTTCGAGATACGTAAACGCAATCTCTACCGTCCATCCAGGTACGTTGGAGGATGCGATCTCAGCCGTTTAAATATCTCGATCGAGGTATATAATGAATCTTGACCATCGACATACCTTGGTCGTGGTAATAACTTTAAATCGTAGCCGTCCATGTACCTCGAACGAGATAGTAATACCAAACCTCAGCCGTCGATCCTTCACCAACCCTAAAATTAAGTGTGTATCTTGGCCGTATGTTGCACTGACCCTAATATCCAGAGCGTTAATCTTGCAAACCCTAAATTACATGATGCTACCGAACCTCGATCAAGGTTATAAAATCGGAAAACTTTTTTTTTGCCTCATTGTCACAAGTCGTTTTCACTCTCCTTGCTCTCTTGATTTGGATTAGCATTAGTGAGCCCATTAGCATTGTTTTATAGCTTCATTAGTGCTACTTAGCACTAAGCATTAGACCCTTCACATTGGACCTTTGTGTTTGGCTTAGGTTTTAGCATGGAGTCACACGAGGAGGGCCGCTCATCTATTGCGGACCTCATCGCGGAGATAGACCGCAAGTTAGTGGCTATCCGTAGGAGTGCTAGAGACACACCGTCTACATTACATATCGTGGTGGCAGACTTGGAGGCGATGCTTTTGTCCCTTCGTAGCCTTCACGATATTGTTTACGTAGATGAGTGGATAGCCCACCATCGCACTGCTCCTGTGTCACATGGCTTGACATATCGTCAGGTCTGTGATCTTGCTCCGATTAGGGATGGAGCCTACTTAGATCTTTTCCTCGATAGTCATGGGATGAGGCCTGGGGCAGGCAAGCCCCTTACTATTTCGCGGTGTTTGCATCCTTGTATGGCGGCACATATCTATAGTCGATATGTTGCCGCATATGGGAGGATGCCGAACAACCGCCAGATTCCCATATACTTCGCAAAGCAATTATATGCGGAGTTTGTCTTTGGAGGAGGTGGATTACACCAGCCATCGGCCGGGTGGTGGTGCTGGCCGAGGCCATCTCCACCAGGACCAGGGTAGGCGGCCTCCACCCGCCCTTCATGTAGCACTGACAGTAGAGGCTCTTGGCACCTAGGTCGGCATCGACATACGGAGTACCACGGAGAGCATCCAGCACGTGGTGCGCCTATTCTCACGATCTATACCGACGACAGATGTCGAGGTATTTACATATATATTACTTCTTAAGTTTTTTTAGTCATTTATTTACATGTTTATATGTACTTTTCTATATTTTTACATGAGTGGCATGGTTGATTGTGTCACATAGGGTCCCACACCTACCACTGAGAGACTCACTCAGGAGTTGGTAGAGACGAGAGCAGAGATTGACCGCCTCAGAGCTGTATTACAGACGACAGAGGCAGCTACTGCAGAGGCACAGCATCTGAGAGAGTCCAACATCCAGCAGGTAGGTTTCTCTTACACGTAAAAGAGTTATAATTAAGGTCCTAAGTTATAAATTTCTTTAAGTAATACCTAATGAGAGACTAATCAATTATTTTAATGCTTTACTTTTTTGCGTAGGCTCAGACCGAGGTAGAGAGCTCTAGAGCTGAGACACAGCATCATCAGATTATGGAGCGGATTGCCCAGCATAGGGCACAGCAGTTGATGCTGCATGTTCGAGAGTTTTTTTAATGCTTTACTTTTTTGCGTAGGCTCAGACCGAGGTGGAGAGCTCTAGAGCTGAGACACAGCATCATCAGATTATGGAGCGGATTGCCCAGCATAGGGCACAGCAGTTGATGCTGCATGTTCGAGAGTTTCGCAGATCCTCGGACGTGACAGTGCCTTACCTACCTTTATATCCACGGCCTGTCACACAGAGGTTTCGACGACCTCTCCCACAGGATGCACCACCCTTCCTACGTGATGCGTGCTGCGCTTTATGTATCGAGGACATTGATAGTACTGGCGGATATGCCCTGGGATGTGGACATTTTTTCCATTTGTCTTACATCACCCAGGAGCTAGTACGGTTCTCAGCATGCCCCTCCTGCCGTGCATGCGTCAACCTAGCGACACACAGAGTTCTGGGCATCCATGATCTTCACCCAGGCCTCGTTCGAGTAGATGCTAGGACAGGCAGGCCTATTGATTTTACATCAGCAGCTATTGACTTAGGACTCGATGCCTTCGATGATAGAGATCAGGAGCCTGAGGCCAAAGATTGAGTGGAGCTCACATGAGTTTGATGCATACTAGAGAGTCCTACATGAGAGCCAGATCACAGCATATGAGTGCATGGGTAGTGCTGGTCCTAGTGGCACCTCGGGTGATGGTGCTAGTAGCAGTGCTGCTTCTCATGAGCAGCGTGTCCTTACAGCAGAGGAGTTTACACGAGCAGAGTGGCAGACACGTACTCTTACAGATTATAGATTTTGGGTTTACAGACAGAGACGTCTTGCATTAGCACGACGTAGAGAGAGAGAGAGGGCTATAGCAGCTTTTGGGACTCGTGAGCTCCCGAGTACACCGACACAAGCTCACGATCCTGCCTTTGAGGCAGACCTCCCCGCAGACATTCGACGACCCCCGCAGAAGCAGTCGGCACAGCCTCCTCGACATGCACAACAGCCTCGACGTGCACATCGACCGGTAGTTAGAGATGATGATTTTGATTGGGTTGTCGTTGATAGTGACTAAACTCAGACTAGCTGGGTAAGCTCACTTACATTGTACTTAGATTTTTGGGCACAGTGACTAACCTCAGACTAGCTGGGGTAGCTCATTTTCATTCTGATGTACTTATTTGATGTTTATATCATTATGAGTTTTTTCATTATTGAGTATCATTACATTTTAGTTGATGTTCTTGATTTTATTATATTTTTTAACACTTTGGCTATCATATTGTTTGTTGAAAATCTCCATGCCATCGTACCCAAACATGCTCCGACGATGGGGACCAAACTTTGCAAGCATGTGGGGGGGGACCCACCCCCACATGCTTGCAAAGTTTGGTCACAATCAGAGCATGTTTGGATTGGTAATTAGCGCCCAGTGTGGGTTTTTGAAGTCTCTTGGTGCTTAAGAGGCCAAGGAAAATTCGGGCCTTCCCCATACCATCGTACCCAAACATGCTCCGATGGGGACTAAACTTTGCAAGCATGTGGGGGTGGGTCCCCCCCATGCTTGCAAAGTTTGGTCCCCATCGGAGCATGTTTGGGTATGATGGTATGGGGAAGGCCCAGATTTTCCATGGCCTCTTAAGCACCAAGAGACTTGAGAAATCTGGACTGGGCGCTAATTACCAATCCTCCCCCCACATGCTTGCAAAGTTTAGTCCCCATCGGAGCATGTTTGGATTGGTAATTAGCGCCAAGTCCAGATTTCTCAAGTCTCTTGGTGCTTAAGAGGCCATGGAAAATCCGGGCCTTCCCCATACCATCGTACCCAAACATGCTCCGATGGGGATCAAACTTTGCAAGCATGGGGGGGGACCCACCCCCACATGCTTGCAAAGTTTGGTCATAATCAGAGCATGTTTGGATTGGTAATTAGCGCCCAGTGTGGGTTTTTGAAGTCTCTTGGTGCTTAAGAGGCCAAGGAAAATCCGAGCCTTTCCCATACAATCGTACCCAAACATGCTCCGATGGGAACCAAACTTTGCAAGCATGGGGGGGACCCACCCCCACATGCTTGCAAAGTTTGGTCACAATCAGAGCATGTTTGGATTGGTAATTAGCGCCCAGTGCGGGTTTTTGAAGTCTCTTGGTGCTTAAGAGGCCATGAAAAATTCGGGCCTTCCCCATACCATCGTACCCAAACATGCTCCAATGGGGACCAAACTTTGCAAGCATGGGGGGGACCCACCCCCACATGCTTGCAAAGTTTGGTCACAATCAGAGTATGTTTGGATTGGTAATTAGCGCCCGGTGCGGGTTTTTGAAGTCTCTTGGTGCTTAAGAGGCCATGGAAAATCCGGGCCTTCCCCATACCATCATACCCAAACATGCTCCGATGGGGACCAAACTTTGCAAGCATGTGGGGGTGGGTCCCCCCCACATGCTTGCAAAGTTTGGTCCCCATCAAAGCATGTTTAGATTGGTAATTAGCGCCCAGTCCAGATTTCTCAAGTCTCTTGGTGCTTAAGAGGCCATGGAAAATCCGGGCCTTCCTCATACCATCATACCCAAACATGCTCCGATGGGGACCAAACTTTGCAAGCATGTGGGGGTGGGTCCCCCCCACATGCTTGCAAAGTTTGGTCCCCATCGGAGCATGTTTGGATTGGTAATTAGCGCCCAGTCCAGATTTCTCAAGTCTCTTGGTGCGCTTGAGGCCATGGAAAATCCGGGCCTTCCCCATACCATCGTACCCAAACATGCTCCGATGGGGACCAAACTTTGCAAGCATGTGAGGGTGGGTCCCCCCCACATGCTTGCAAAGTTTGGTCCCCATCGGAGCATGTTTCGATTGGTAATTAGCGCCCAGTGCGGGTTTTTGAAGTCTCTTGGTGCTTAAGAGGCCATGGAAAATCCGGGCCTTCCCCATAACATCATACCCAAACATGCTCCGATGGGGACCAAACTTTGCAAGCATGGGGGGGGACCCACCCCCACATGCTTGCAAAGTTTGGTCACAATCAGAGCATGTTTGGATTGGTAATTAGCGCCCAGTGCGGGTTTTTGAAGTCTCTTGGTGCTTAAGAGGCCATGGAAAGTCCGGGCCTTCCCCATACCATCGTACCCAAACATGCTCCAATGGGGACCAAACTTTGCAAGCATGTGGGGGTGGGTCCCTCCCACATGCTTGCAAAGTTTGGTCCCCATCGGAGCATGTTTGGATTGGTAATTAGCGCTTAGTCCAGATTTCTCAAGTCTCTTGGTGCTTAAGAGGCCATGGAAAATCCGGGCTTTCCCCATACCATCGTACCCAAACATGCTCCGATGGGGACCAAACTTTGCAAGCATGTGGGGGTGGGTCCCCCCCATATTCTTGTAAATTTTGGTCCCCATCGGAGCATGTTTGGATTGGTAATTAGCGCCCAGTCCAGATTTCTCAAGTCTCTTGGTGCGCTTGAGGCCATGGAAAATCCGGGCCTTCCCCATACCATCATACCCAAACATGCTCCGATGGGGACCAACCAAACTTTGCAAGCATGTGGGGGTGGGTCCCCCCCACATGCTTACAAAGTTTGGTCCCCATCGGAGCATGTTTGGATTGGTAATTAGCACCCAGTGCGGGTTTTTGAAGTCTCTTGGCGCTTAAGAGGCCATGGAAAATCCGGGCCTTCCCCATACCATCGTACCCAAACATGCTCCGATGGGGACCAAACTTTGCAAGCATGGGGGGGGGACCCATCCCCACATGCTTGCAAAGTTTGGTCACAATCAGAGCATGTTTGGATTGGTAATTAGCGCCCAGTGCGGGTTTTTGAAGTCTCTTAGTGCTTAAGAGGCCATGGAATATCCGAGCCTTCCCCATACCATCGTACCCAAACATGCTCCGATGGGGACCAAACTTTGCAAGCATGTGGGGGTGGGTCCCCCCCACATGCTTGCAAAGTTTGGTCCCCATCGGAGCATGTTTGGATTGGTAATTAGCGCCGAGTCCAGATTTCTCAAGTCTCTTGGTGCTTAAGAGGCCATGGAAAATCCGGGCCTTCCCCATACCATCGTACCCAAACATGCTCTGATGGGGACCAAACTTTGCAAGCATGTGGGGGTGTGTCCCCCTCACATGCTTGCAAATTTTGGTCCCCATCGGAGCATGTTTGGATTAGTAATTAGCGCCCAGTCCAGATTTCTCAAGTCTCTTGGTGCTTAAGAGGCCATGGAAAATCCGGGCCTTCCCCATACCATCATACCATCATACCCAAACATGCTCCGATGGGGACCAAACTTTGCAAGCATGTGGGGGTGGGTCCCCCCCACATGCTTGCAAAGTTTGGTCCCCATCGGAGCATGTTTGGATTGGTAATTACTGCCTCGATGGGGACCCACACCCACATGCTTGCAAAGTTTGATCCCCATCGGAGCATGGAGATTTTCAACAAACAATATGATAGCCAAAGTGTTAAAAAATATAATAAAATCAAGAACATCAACTAAAATGTAATGATACTCAATAATGAGAACTCATAATGATATAAACATCAAATAAGTACATCCGAATGAAAATGAGCTACCCCAGCTAGTCTGAGAGGTTAGTCACTGCCCAAAAATCTAAGTACAATGTAAGTGAGCTAACCCAGTTAGTATGAGTTTAGTCACTATCAAGATAGAGATCTAGTCAGCAGCACCCTCTCTAGCTCTCAACTGCTCTAGAATGCTCTCATAGTCATCCACTCGAAGCCGAAAACGAGGGTGAGAACTGTGTTTTCGGCTCTATACTCGAACAAGAGTGAGCCTGGTAGCAACCACTAGATGAGAGAACTGAAATGCCTCTAACTCCCACTTCCACTACTGGAACTCAAGACACCCCCCCGATGAAGTCGAATCTGCTGGTAGAACTGGGCTGCCACAATCATGCTATGGGCGTCATAAGAAAACCCATGATCATCCACTGTATCCTGGTCAAGGATGCACTTTGGCCTAGTGCAACTCATCAGATAGTAGTCTACTCCCTCGCTATTTCCCTCACTGGCAATAACAGCAAATGCATCACCCTCCTGTAGCAAATCTGTGAGGTCATCATAACTGACAATGAACGCAGGACTTGTGTGCTCATCAGACCACACTGGTGGATGTGAAGGATGCTCGGGGGAGAGGAATGTCTGTATCCATGCATCTGCCCATCCTCTCAAGGCACAATGTGACCAATCGCCATCCATACATGCTCCACAGAAGCATGCAAACCGTCGTGTGTAAATCGTGGGGGCTGCCATGCACGTGCTCCTGATGGAATGTAAGCCCAAGGTGCCAAGTACTGTGTCACAATCATGGGAGGCTCTACGGTCAATCATGCCACCATCCACATGCCAAAAACATCTCCTGACAATCCGAGCATCACGTTTGGGGTGCGATGATGCTGCACTCCCACACAAATGTTGGGAGCACCACTCGACTACGTGGCCCGTATCTCTGAACCGCTGAGCATCCTGCCGCCGCAGCTGATGACGCCTCAAGGCACGTTTCACACACGCGCCCGCACAATCATGCTCTCCCTTCCCGTGACCAGTCTCAAAGAATGACCAAATCACTGGGATACTAGACTGCACATGCCACCTATAAATCCATAAAAGATAGTCCTAGTTATTGTTTTCTTTAAGATGTTCTAGTGAATTCAGTTTAATTGTAAGTACTACCTGTAGAGCCAATAGAATTGTCGTGATGACTTGAATTGTGCACCACAACCATCCGACCAAACCCATCGCTGGACATGTTTGATCCCACAATCTCCTAAAAAATCGTCATGGAGACGAAAACAGTGTTGCACAAAATGTGCATCATGTGAACGATCATCACTGATATAGAAATGATACTCTCGAATAATGACACGGGTCTCGGGGGTACTCGCTATCCCATCTACATGAGCCTCTGCATGTCGATAGCTAATGTGGACCATAATAGCAACCTGGTGAGGTAAGCAATACATACGTTTAGGACACAAAAAATCAAATAAGTAATGTAGCTCAAACATAAAACAAATATTACAAAATATAACCATTACCTGCTCTGAGAAGTAATACTCAGATTGTATCTCCTGAAAAGGTGTGAAAGTGTAGTTCTCTGCAAAATCAATCACAGAGACGACCACACCAATAGGAAACTCTGCTAGGCATGCTCGGAACTGACGATCTTGCCACTTGGCACAATGACTGTGCCGTATGTAGGGGTAGATCTGCTCCCTAAATGTGGCTGTGAAGTGACAACATGGTGTATGTTTGTCCACGAGCTGCAACTTCCTGGACTGTCCACCACTCTGGAGCTGGTGTGTCACATACTCATAACGTTGCCATGCCACTATCTCTTGGTCACTTGCATCAAGATCTACCATCTGATGTGCAAGTGAAACACATGATTTGCTCTCCACACAAGGAATCCTATGGAGCTGGGCATCCTCCGTGCGTGCACACAAAAGAGAGTGGATGAAATCACGTGGACTACGAGGCAACTCTCTATGCCCACTAAGAGAATGGAACACATCATAAAAAAGTTTGAACTCAACATGGTAGCGACATGTGTCACGCTGACGTGAGTACCTCACAAACCAAGGCTTACACCCCTCAAATGACCTTTGCCCAGTTTTAAGCTCTGGATACGAAGCCACAAACTGAGAATACAACTCAGTTTGGGTCATTTCAAGAAAGCAAGCACCGTGCTCAATGAACACTCCTCTTGTCACTCTCTTACGCAAAGCTTTCTTGAAAACTGGCGAGGCACGACAATTCTCCTCCCAAAAACTTTCTATCAAGGTTCTAGCGGTTTCATCTAGTAGGCGATCATGCCTAGCTACACGACCACTACTCGCCCACAAAGCACCAACCTCATTGGCATCTAAACTTTGTCGTCTAATAGACCCAACTCTAAGTGCGTGTGGTGCTATGGAAAGGATGCGAGATGTGGCACTAACCTTACCCTTCATTTGGGACTCGGGAGCTACTTATGGCTGCCACAATAGCCCGTCGAGCAGCCAAAGCGTTCGCAGAGTTCCTCTTCTTGTTAACTATATAGGAATGACGAACACTTTGTAGCACCGCCATGCCAGCTCTCCTCTCTCTTCGACCTCCAATGTCGGAAAGCGCCCTGCACAGCAGTTGGCCATGTTGGGCAGATCAATCAAAACATCAAGCACACATGCCTGTGTGTGATGAAGGCGTGAGGTCTTTGAAATAGGAATGGAAGATTGCATGGGCACGACGATGTGCCCCTGACTTTGATAGTTCTTTCCTATCCACAAAGGGCGCCCAAAGGAGGGGGGGTGGGTTCTTGTAGAAGAGAGGACTCAAGAAGGGCGGGTTCATGTGGATTATCTAAACTAAGGGGTAGTGGGGGGGAAGAGGGCGAAGGGAGAGGAAGTGGAAGAGGAGGAGCAAGGCTTGGATCATCGCCAACGAATGGTGTTGCTCGTTGACGTGCTCTCCACTCTCTCTTTCTCTCACGAGCTACCCTTCTCCTCTCCTCCTCTTGAACTTGGTGGATGGGGGGGAGTCTAGTCCTATCACGTTTCCGACTCCTACGACTTTGAGAACCCATTCTCAAGGAAGCTAAGAGAGAAAATATTATAAAGGCTCAATGATGGGATAGTACTAGAGATAAGTGTGGGATAGTACTAGAGATGTGTGATTATATAGGAAAAATAGGTTATCCACTTCAAATCTCATTAGATTTTCTATCTAAGATTGATTGGATAACTAAGATAAACATAAAGATAATTAAAGATAAACTATTATCCACTTAAAAATCAATATTATTAATAATATTTATTAACAAGTCTAAATATTTATCATTACTAGATATATAAATATATCTTTAAAGATATCTTTTATTTTATAATTATGTAACTGTTTTTTTAATAAAGTATTTTTTTCAAATTTTATTGAAAGGTTTATTCTACATAAATTTTTTTTAAGAAATATTAAATTAAAAAATTTATTTTTTTTAAAATTAATAATATGGTCTTTAATAATATTATTATTGATCTAATCCCAAAATATAATCCTTTAAAATTAGTGATTTTAAATTCTTTTATTTAATAAGTTATATATATTTTATTATTTAAATTTCTATATTCTATTTCTCTAAATTACTAAATTAACTTTTTCAAAAATATGTTTTTGAAAAAAGAGGGGAGGTGGGAAGGAGGTGCCACGTGTCACATGCGTGCATGACACGTGGCATTCTCTTGACATGTGGCACTATTATGGTTGATGTGGCAATTCCATGATGTGGCATGCCATGTCACCAAGTGCGAGGTGGCATGCAAAGATGGCAAGATGATGTGGCATTAATGATGACTAGGATGATGAGGTGGGGAGTCAACTAGGTTGACCATGTTGACATGGAGGGTGGAGGTGGCAAGCTGAGGTGGCAAGCTGCTTATGTGGATCCTCTCGATGCTCACGTGGACATAAAGTGGCATGCATATATAAGATTTGTGCCTACCCAAGCCTCACACATGGAATGAAACCTAAGCTGTGAAGTTTACCAAGCCTAGATTTCCAAACCTAACTAGGATTGGTTTTAGACTTGAAAAGGGGAGAGTGGACACAATATGGGAATTTTCACTTGGGAGGATTGAAAATGGACCTTCCCATACTCAAATCAAGCCAATTTTTTTTTAATAAATTCATGGCAACAAGAGTATTGATCCCTTGAGTTTTTAGATTGAAAGATTCAATATTTAATTTTCTAGAATTAAATTACTATTGATTTAATGGGCCTCTAACAGTCATAATAAATTTTCCAAAGTAAATCTACAAAAATCCAATCGTTAGATTTGTAATTTTACCTTATACCCACATTATACTAATCTTTTCCAATATAATCATCACTACATACAATTTGAGCATTTTAAATGGTAGATGTGGTGGGAGGATAAAATAGTATGTTTTTTAACAATTCTAATACCCTTTAGATAATATAGAAAATAGTAGTACACATCAAGAATTACTCAAGTTAAGCTCTATGTTATTTGTATTTGTGATATGCAAAGTGGGAACATCATATGAGTAATAATGTAAAAGTTATAGGCAATTTACTCACATTTACTGTACCTGTCTAAACCTACGACAGGGCCTGTATACAAACTTGGTTTCCAAAGAAAAGCGGATTTGCAATTATTGGATATTCGATCACATTATAGTTTTAGGTGCCCAACTTTGCATATAATGTTTCATTAGAAGACCTTGAAGTGAAACTCCTTGGCTAACTATGAGAGATTGGCTATTCTTCTTGAAAAAATGCATGTTTTCCAGCTAAAGCCAAGGGCGCCCACTACATGAAACTAGATAACCTCATCTTGCAACCACCCTTTCACTGTAAATCTTCAATATAATGGAATGGTGCAATTATTTTTTATTTTCAAGTCAAAAAGCTTTACAACTTTCTTCTAAATGTTTACTTCCTAAGTCAAAGATGTTTACAACTTTATTCCAAATACTTTCAATTTCAAAGTGCTGTTTCTACTTCCAAATTCTTCCTATGTGTCTTCTTGAAGATCTCCATGCAGCATGACGTGCTGGTCCTGTGCTTCCTTTCCACTTTAGTGATCTTCTCTGTTTGGCATTATTTTGTGCTGCCCTTGCTAGATTACTCATACGTGCCCTTTCCATGGATAATTTTCGCCCGAAAGTGTATCTGTAAAACCAGTTAAACATCTCCTTGAGGTAATTTGAACGAGTCTTCCCTCCTCCATGCTGGGTGTTTTTAAAATATACTCCTCTAGCTTGATAGTGAGATTTCTCCATTCCTTGTGTGCTCCACATGTCCAGAGAACCATACTCATTCATGAAGTATGCACCATGATCATAAAGAATGTGCTGCAAAAAAATTAAGAGAGTCAGTAGTTCTTCATACTCGTTTCTTAATATCCAGTAGGAAGGAGCAAATGTGTTTACCATGTAGTGCGTAATGTTGGTTTCACCCCATGTATCAACCATGGACTTCGTAAAATTAGAAAGCTTGTCATGAAATTTTCGTTGCTCCTTTGTGGTTGTCCTGCTTTTGGTCAAAAGTTTCACCATCTTATTGAAGTCTGACCAAACCTTCTCACGTAGAGGCTTGAATTGGTGCAGTCAAATGTTGTACATTTGCATAAATTCTTCCACAAGTTCCAAGGCTTGGTTGAGTCCTTCGCATTTTATGGCTTCTCCAAAAAATGTCTTGCTTTATTTCCACTCATGGGGACACTTGTTGTGCAACCTCATGATTCAATAATCTGCACATTGCCACCATGGCACCCAATTGAGTTGAGTAATTGCTCTACTTTATGAAGAGCTTCTTCTTGTCGTTCTTTGCCTTACATGGTAAATGCATAATCTATGTGACACTTGAGCAAACGGTCAAACACACACATGAATGCATGCAGTGTACAGAAGTGGACATTCTTCAGGTCAGATGGAATTATAAGATTCCATTTTGGGTCTCTCAAATGCCTGTTTGGCACAGCTAGCATGTTGGGGGCAGACAAGACACCTCCAACCCAGTTGCCAGTATCGTCCATGGGGTCGTGCTTAATATCTTGATTCTCAAGCATCCTCTTCTTTTGCGACTTTTGTTTGTTTTCCCTCACCAATCTCATGCACCACAGACAAGGATTTGGGGTGTTGGCACCTTTTGGACACCCAAGCAAGCACTTTATTGTCTTCAGGTCACCCCCCAAATACCAATCTTCTATATAAGTGCCTTGCCCTCTACCTCAAGTTTTTCTCCCTGAATCTCTGCTTTGATGACAGTGGTAATGTTGAAATTTGAGCTAAATGATGAGCTATGGTGGATCAAACACTAGAATCAACATAATTAACCAAGTGATTAAGAAATAATTAAGACGTAATTAGTGAATAATTAGCACATAGATTAATGTAGGCATGGATACTCAAAAACCAGCAAATTCTCATTAGGGCTATGCCTCAATTTATAGAGTTTACATCAAGCATCAAATCCCTTTGATTTCTCCATGATTCACTCCCAGAATATCTCCACCTTTTGCCTGATTCTCTCCACCTCTTCTCTTTTCCCTGATTATCTCCCAGAATAACTCCACACTCCTAAATTCTCTCATGCTACCCTTTATTCTCTCCCAGTAGATTCTTCTAACCTTTTCACAGGTTCTTTCACAATTACATCTCCTCTTTTATAGCCTCTATCCAAGAGCTTGTTCCCACACACACCCTATTCACTTGTATATTTCAACACCTCTCCTCAAGTGAATAATCCTAGCACACCTGGACCCTGTATCAAGTTTCCCTCTTACTTGATAGCCCGCGACCAGTGCCTCAAGTCCCTAAACTCCATAGTCCTTGACACTCTCTCTCTCTATGTGTCCAAGGCTACTATAAGTGCCCGCGACCTTGACTAAAGTGCTCACACATACATCTACCACTTGGCCTACATCATCGGTGGCTCAGAGGTGGTTTTACTTTATTGGGGCAGGTTACATTGGGTTGTGGGCTCTCTCTCTCTCTCTCAGAAAAGATGATCTGACTCCACTTCTCTTGGAGCCTCCATGAAGTTTGCCGATGTCGTTCCTTCTTCACTGGGTTTGCTGTAGCAGTCTCTCGCCATGTGTCCTGGCTTTCCACATTTGTGGCAAGTGAAGGTCCTCCCTCCTACTCTGCCTCTTCCTCGTCCTCTTCCTCGAGAGAATCCTCCTCGGGTGAAGAATGCTTTTTCCTCTCCTGCTGTTGAGTCGAGCCCTTTCTTCTCTTTGCCTCTGCTCTCTTGCTCTAGTAGAGCTGCTTCTATCTCGTGTATCTTCAGTTCAGGTACATTCTTTAGTGTTGCTACAATGTTTTCATAATCTCCTTTGTCCACACTCTTCAAAAGTACAGCTAATGCTTCATCATCTTCTACCTTTTTGCCAATAGCTGCCAGCTCTGTTGCTTAATGCTTTTATATTTGTTCAAGTGTGTGATTAAAGGTTCACTTTCCTTCATGTCCAGTTTGTAGAATTGCATTAATAGATTTATCTTGGAATTTTTTGTTTGTGTACCAAATAATTTATTGAGTTCATCCCGTGCATCTTTTGCCCACTGTATCCCTGTGATATGATGAATGATCTCATCATTTAAACTGAGTGCAATAAGCCCCAATGCTTTTTCATTCCTAATCTTCCACTCATTTTCCCCTCTCTCTGGGCATTCATCTCTCCCTTCAACTAATCCCCACAGATTTTTCCTCATCAGCAAATACATGGTTTTTGTCTCCCATGTATAAAACTGTTCCCCATTAAATTTGGCTATTTCCTGTGCTGAATTCATGGTGATGTGAAGGGGGTCTTACCTCTTGATCCAAATTCAAGATTCAAGGGCAGTGTCTACCCTTTTACAACTCAATCTGGTGTTTAATAGATGATTACAATAATTTTATCAGCATAAAATCACCAGAAATTACATTAAATTGAGAGTAACCAATTTGTACGGGATGGTTGGAGTATCAAACCAACTCCGAATTGCAATCTGAAGCTTTAGGGATCTGTATCAGATACCTAATGGTTAATTTGAACCCTCAATTGCACCAAAGTACAGTGATTAGTATTGATTAATCACTGATTAGCAAATTAATGCTCTGGTTTGTGTGCAGAAAACAGAGTATGCGGGGAGCCCAGATCTGGTGCCTTCCACTTCAAATGAGCTCAAATGCTTTCAAAGGCATCAATAGCAATGAGTCTAGTAGAGGATTAAGCCAAGAAACACAAGATTTGACCAAATAATGAAAGCTTAATCTCTATTTTACCAAAGTCACCTGCAGATTTGATGAAGAGCTTGGATCTCACTGTAGACTTGATGAAGTTGATTTCTGTCTTCACCAGCTTGTAGAGCATGCTTTATTACCCCTTGGGCTAGGAGGAATTGAATCAATTTGAACTGATGAAGTGTAGATCTGCAATTTACTCAGAAAAAACAGCGCTGAAAGAAACGCCGATTTCTCGTCAACGCTTTCGCGTTTTGCTGCGCCGTTTGATGTGCTTGTAGCTAGATGTGTTGGCTAGCTTGTGTTAAGAGGGCAAGGCCTAATGTTGACTGTGCATGGAGAATAGAGTCCTCCACTGGCTGGGGGTGAAGGGGAAGATGAAAAACTCACTAAAAACTGATTTTTTTGCTAATTACTTACTAATCTTGATTAATTCACTAATGGGCTCATAAATCTGGTTGATTCTAGGCATGGCTCTGATACCATGTTGAAATTTGGGCTAAATGATGAGCTATGGTGGATCAAACACTAGAATCAACATAATTAACCAAGTGATTAAGAAATAATTAAGACGTAATTAGTGAATAATTAGCACATAGATTAATGTAGGCATGGATACTCAAAAACCAGCAAATTCTCATTAGGGCTATGCCTCAATTTATAGAGTTTACATCAAGCATCAAATCCCTTTGATTTCTCCATGATTCACTCCCAGAATATCTCCACCTTTTGCTTGATTCTCTCCACCTCTTCTCTTTTCCCTGATTATCTCCCAGAATAACTCCACACTCCTAAATTCTCTCATGCTACCCTTTATTCTCTCCCAGTAGATTCTTCTAACCTTTTCACAGGTTCTTTCACAATTACATCTCCTCTTTTACAGCCTCTATCCAAGAGCTTGTTCCCACACACACCCTATTCACTTGTATATTTCAACACCTCCCCTCAAGTGAATAATCCTAGCACACCTGGACCCTGTATCAAGTTTCCCTCTTACTTGATAGCCCGCGACCAGTGCCTCAAGTCCCTAAACTCCATAGTCCTTGACACTCTCTCTCTCTATGTGTCCAAGGCTACTATAAGTGCCCGCGACCTTGACTAAAGTGCTCACACATACATCTACCACTTGGCCTACATCATCGGTGGCTCAGAGGTGGTTTTACTTTATTGGGGTAGGTTACATTGGGTTGTGGGCTCTCTCTCTCTCTCTCAGAAAAGATGATCCGACTCCACTTCTCTTGGAGCCTCCATGAAGTTTGCCGATGTCGTTCCTTCTTCACTGGGTTTGCTGTAGCAGTCTCTCGCCATGTGTCCTGGCTTTCCACATTTGTGGCAAGTGAAGGTCCTCCCTCCTACTCTGCCTCTTCCTCGTCCTCTTCCTCGAGAGAATCCTCCTCGGGTGAAGAATGCTTTTTCCTCTCCTGCTGTTGAGTCGAGCCCTTTCTTCTCTTTGCCTCTGCTCTCTTGCTCTAGTAGAGCTGCTTCTATCTCGTGTATCTTCAGTTCAGGTACATTCTTTAGTGTTGGTGCAATGTTTTCATAATCTCCTTTGTCCACACTCTTCAAAAGTACAGCTAATGCTTCATCATCTTCTACCTTTTTGCCAATAGCTACCAGCTGTTGCTTAATGCTTTTATATTTGTTCAAGTGTGTGATTAAAGGTTCACTTTCCTTCATGTCCAGTTTGTAGAATTGCATTAATAGATTTATCTTGGAATTTTTTGCTTGTGTACCAAATAATTTATTGAGTTCATCCCATGCATCTTTTGCCCACTGTATCCCTGTGATATGATGAATGATCTCATCATTTAAACTGAGTGCAATAAGCCCCAATGCTTTTTCATTCCTACTCTTCCACTCATTTTCCCCTCTCTCTGGGCATTCATCTCTCCCTTCAACTAATCCCCACAGATTTTTCCTCATCAGCAAATACATGGTTTTTGTCTCCCATGTATAAAACTGTTCCCCATTAAATTTGGCTATTTCCTGTGCTGAATTCATGGTGATGTGAAGGGGGTCTTACCTCTTGATCCAAATTCAAGATTCAAGGGCAGTGTCTACCCTTTTACAACTCAATCTGGTGTTTAATAGATGATTACAACAATTTTATCAGCATAAAATCACCAGAAATTACATTAAGTTAAGAGTAACCAATTTGTACGGGATGGTTGGAGTATCAAACCAACTCCGAATTGCAATCTGAAGCTTTAGGGATCTGTATCAGATACCTAATGGTTAATTTGAACCCTCAATTGCACCAAAGTACAGTGATTAGTATTGATTAATCACTGATTAGCAAATTAATGCTCTGGTTTGTGTGCAAAAAACAGAGTATGCGGGGAGCCCAGATCTGGTGCCTTCCACTTCAAATGAGCTCAAATGCTTTCAAAGGCATCAATAGCAATGAGTCTAGTAGAGGATTAAGCCAAGAAACACAAGATTTGACCAAATAATGAAAGCTTAATCTCTGTTTTACCAAAGTCACCTGCAGATTTGATGAAGAGCTTGGATCTCACTGTAGACTTGATGAAGTTGATTTCTGTCTTCACCAGCTTGTAGAGCATGCTTTATTACCCCTTGGGCTAGGAGGAATTGAATCAATTTGAACTGATGAAGTGTAGATCTGCAATTTACTCAGAAAAAATAGCGCTGAAAGAAACGCCGATTTCTCGTCAACGCTTTCGCGTTTTGCTGCGCCGTTTGATGTGCTTGTAGCTAGATGTGTTGGCTAGCTTGTGTTAAGAGGGCAAGGCCTAATGTTGACTGTGCATGGAGAATAGAGTCCTCCACTGGCTGGGGGTGAAGGGGAAGATGAAAAACTCACTAAAAACTGATTTTTTTTGCTAATTACTTACTAATCTTGATTAATATCTGGTTGATTCTAGGCATGGCTCTGATACCATGTTGAAATTTGAGCTAAATGATGAGCTATGGTGGATCAAACACTAGAATCAACATAATTAACCAAGTGATTAAGAAATAATTAAGACGTAATTAGTGAATAATTAGCACATAGATTAATGTAGGCATGGATACTCAAAAACCAGCAAATTCTCATTAGGGCTATGCCTCAATTTATAGAGTTTACATCAAGCATCAAATCCCTTTGATTTCTCCATGATTCACTCCCAGAATATCTCCACCTTTTGCCTGATTCTCTCCACCTCTTCTCTTTTCCCTGATTATCTCCCAGAATAACTCCACACTCCTAAATTCTCTCATGCTACCCTTTATTCTCTCCCAGTAGATTCTTCTAACCTTTTCACAGGTTCTTTCACAATTACATCTCCTCTTTTACAGCCTCTATCCAAGAGCTTGTTCCCACACACACCCTATTCACTTGTATATTTCAACAGGTAATCTAGGGTATCCTATCAAACATCCAAGGGAAAACTTCATGTCTCTTTTGGTACTTCAAATGCCCCAAGACACCATATCTCTTTCTCAGATTGGACACTATATGAGGGATGGTCTAGCTTGCAAATCCTCTCCCTATCAGGAGTTTGGTTGATCTCAGTATTCCCCTCAAATGTGTCTTCACTGAGAAAAGACGATAACTCTGAACTTTTTGCATATGCCATAGCCTCATTCATGAGTGTGATACTCATTTGCTCTATCCTCTTTCCTTTCACAATCTGACACTCATCTATTTTCAACACAAAGCTAATTGTGTCACCTTGCATGACAAACAAAATTAAATAAGCTTTGATTTTTCATAGACTTTTTCAACTACTTTGCAAGAGATAAAAGTTACTTATAATTATTAGGTAATCCATAGAATAAGATCATAACTTTCTGAAGACGTTGTAGATCAACAAATATATTGTTGAACTCGTTGTAAGGAACCATAATATTACCATTGTTGCCTCACTTTTTTCCCCAATCTCTAATGGTCAGCACATCATTGACGCAGTGGTACTCTCTAATCTGACGTTGCATATCTTCATTGCATGTTCTCTTTGCTAATCTTAATCTTCTTGGGGTGCAGGAAAAATATTTCGTGTGATGCCTTGTTTGTTGTTGCGAAGTGTATCTTGTAGTAATTGATGGAGAGCCTGGTATCCTTTTGTGCTTATGCCCACTTCACCACATGCATTCTGAACTTCCTCAATGCCTAAAATGTTAGTTATATCTTTCATTATCTCATTTGCAAGTATCTATCGTACCTTCTTGTAGTGTGAATCTCGAACTATGGAAAGAATGTCATGTTTTCTCATGCAACTACATAACATATCTCCAATATCTTGAGGACCATTATCACTACACGCATCTTTAAGAAAGGTCCTGAAATGAACTAACAAAGATTACTTATAGCAGTAATATTATATAATGAATTAACAGTTAATGAAAAAAATCAAACAATAGATACACTCTAATAAGAATAACTTATAACCAAAAATCAAACAAACCTTGCTGCATGAATTCTTCGCTTGAGAGCACCACCACCAATTGCAAGTGTCTAAATGTTGTTCATTGTCCTCTTTCGCTCTCTGGCTCCCATGGCTGTGCTCTTCATATGCGAGATTGTATCCTGTAACTTGAGGATGTGGTCCTCTTTCTCTTTGCCCTCTCTCTGTAGCTGTAAATATTATTCTGTGCAATTTCGAGAGCTTGTTGCACACTACTCAAAGTGACTTGCAAGCTATGAATTTGTGAGTTTAGAAATTGAACCTTCCATGCATCATATATACTTAACCGTTTGCAATATCCAAGGAGGCCATTCTCACCCTCTCCAACAAAATGAATGAATGAGGATAGGTTTGTGAAAAATGGAGAAAAATTTGAAGAAGGATCATTAGGATATAAATACCCATCAACCCAAAGATCCACATTACAATGACCCTGCTGTCTTCTTTCTTGCTTCTCCTGTGTGCTTAGACGTTCTTTTCTGATAGGTGCATATTCATTCAAGATGCAAATATGCAAGTCTACCTTTCTCACTCGTGATGAATTTGAGGTGTTTGTTATTTCTGTGAGTGCCATAGTAGACACAATGGAAGATGGTAGATAGCTTGGATCCCAAAGAGAAGCTTGAAAGAGAGACCTACTGCAATGAGAGAAGGGCTTGGGAGGGAGAGACTGAGTGAGAGAGAGAGAGAGAGAATCTTTTAGTTGAGTCGGACATAGAGGAGATGTGATAGTAATCAATGAAGAAAATGGTTTTAGGTGGGTTTGCTATAAAATATAAATTTTAAATTGCTAGCCTATCCGAAAATTTAAATTTAAATTAAACTTTTAAATAAAAAAACGTAGGTTTTCCTTGTCTTTTAATGACTTGATTTAGAATTTGTGGGAACTTAAAAAACGCAATGAAAGTGTATTAAACGAGATTGTCTTTTAATGACTGTTGATATGAAATTTAGAGGGAACTTCAGAAACGCAATGAAAGTGCATTAAATGTGATGAAAAGTTATTTTGAGACAATTCTTTTGAATTGTAATAAAAAATATTTTTGGGGCCCCTATATGGACGAGATTGATGATGTTTTGAGAGTTTTAGTGGCTAGAAAGAGAATCCTAGAGTGAAAATCCTAGAGAGGGAAAACTAAAGAGATCCCCTACTTTTAGGGCCAAAAGTAGGCATCATTATGAGGTTTGTCTCCTTAAGCCTCAATAAAATTAGTCTTAATTTCTTAAAATTAGGGATCCTTACAGGGCCCTTTTTATGTTCAAATGCCCCCTAATGCTCACTCCCTACCTCTACATGCACTCTATGGCACCACACTTCTCAACAAAAGTACTATGTTGATTGAGTTATTTAGAACAAGTATGTACAAGGCTGCCCCTTTTATGGGCTGAAAGTACAACCTCTTCTTTGAGCTTATTAAATGAGGTGTGACATCACTACTTATCTCAAGGGAAGATTCCTAGGCCAAGAGGGTGTTCCCACACTTATCTCTGATTCCCAACAAGAGAGATCTACATGTACGTGTATATATGTAAGATAGAGAGACTTTCTATGTGTGGGAGAGTGTGTCTGACAAGCAACAGAAAGTATGTGCATGTGTGGGTGTGTACTAGAGAGAGAGAGAGAGAGAGAGAGAGAGAGAGAGAGAGAGAGAGAGAGAGAGAGATTCTATTTGTGAGAGAGTGTATGTCGAGGGACAGAGTGGGTTTTTGCATTAGTGCATGAGCGGGTGTGTGTGTGTGTGTGTGAGAGAGAGAGAGAGAGAGAGAGAGAGAGAGAGAGAGAGAGAGAGACCACATCTTAGGGAGAGAGAAAATGGAATAGGGAAAGAGAGAGGAGTGTAGGGGTATTTTGACACAAGAAAATTTAAATAAATAATATAATATAAAAGATAAAGATATATAATTAGTAATTATAATATATATAAAATAAAAAATATATATAATGACAATATGTAAACATATAATAAGTAAGGATATTAAATAAATCTATACTAGTATATTATAATATAATACTATATATATATATATGATGTGTAAGTATAAATAAGAAAACTAAAGATATATATAGTAAATAAATAATAATATATATTATAAGTATGATATTTTAATATAAATTTATATAAATAATATAATATAATATATAAATATACATAATAATATAATAAATATATAAAATTAATAAATAAAAGTATATAAAATAAGAAAATTTAAATATATATGGTAAATATATAATAATATAATATAACAATGATATATAAATCAATATACATACATTAAATATATCATAGTGTTATATTAATACTATTGTATATAAATACATTCTCACAAACATACATATATGTACACATAGTCACACACGTGCATGTAGAGAAAGTTTGTGTGTGTGTGTGTGTGAGAGAGAGAGAGAGAGAGAGAGAGATTCTATGTGTGTGTGTGTGTGTGAGTGTGTTTGTAAGAGAGAGAGAGAGAGAGAGAGAGAGAGAGATTCTATATGTGTGAGGGAGTGTGTATGCCAAACGGGTTTGAGAAGAGAGCGAGTGCATGTGTAGAGACAGCCACACATGTACACATGCACACATACACACACGCATACAAACACTATACACAAATACACATAAGCATATACAAATATATACATAAACACATACATACACATATCTCACACATGCTTACATACACACGTACTTAATCTCACACTTGTATATGGACATACATATGTATGCACATATATATGGACATACATATGTATATGGACATACATATGTATGCACATATGCGTACATGCAAAAACTTCATGGGGCAGCAACGACCTACTTTTTTCTTGGCCGAACAACCCATAGGTTGTCGTGCTTGACTGGGAGAAGAACCCATAGTTTGTCGTGCTTTAGCAGCTACGCTACTCGGAGGCAGCAGAGTCAAGTCATGAAGGTAGATATGGTCACGCTGCGAGGGAAACGCACGCATAGGACTTGTGTATATCTAGTTTGTCGTGCTTGACAAGCTACGCTATTCAAGGCAGCAGAGTCAAGTCATGCAGGTAGATATAGTCACGCTGCGAGGGAAACGCACGCATAGAACAGCTGTATGTGCTACAAGGCAGCTCTCCCCGCATAGAAACCCCTCTTCAGTTTTCATGATATGGCGCATGCAAGGAAGCACCCCCTGGCTAGTAGCATCGCTGGCTGGATACGGGCGGCGGGCTTGAACACTCTGGCGGCTTGTGGGGGTGCAAGTGTGGAGACGAGAATCGTGAACAGCACTGGCTCCACGGTTGTGCTACGCAGCAAGTACCGGGACGTGTGGGAGGAGGCCCGCTTCAGGCTTGGGCAGGGCGAGTCCGTGGTGGTGCGGTGGGCGCCCGAGAAACCTTACGAGAGGCTCGGCACCTTCGTCGTGGAGCAGCCCACCGCCCCCCTCCTCCTCATTGGCCAATCCTCCATTGCCCGCAACCAAGAGATCGTCCTCTCCCGTTCGAAATCTAGTAACCGCTACCAGATGACAATGGTCGGAAGAGAGCCGTCTTCGCTAAAACTCTAGCCTATGGTGCAAACAACATACCTCACATCGCCTAGCTTCTCTCTTATCTTGAATTCTTAGTCTTTTCCACTATCGCTTGAGAAGGGTGATCCTCATCTTCAAACACTATGGGGTCAATGGGATCATGATGATGTCCTTGCTAGTGTGTTCTTAATTTGTAGTGATGCCTAAGAAGCAAAATTGAAAGCCAGTATTGGTGGTGGTGTAGAGCTTCTCCTTCATTGTCACCTTTCCTAAAATCAATCAGGAGAGCTTGTTTGAGATTGGGGTATCTTCCATTGGCTAGTTGAACACTTTGTTTGTGCGTATTTTCACCTTTTTCTCCCATCATAGATGAAACTACTAAAGGGTGCAAAGTGCAAAGAAATACATCCCTTTAATTGGTATTGCTTTAACTAGGCCGTTGACTCCTCGATTAGGGGTTGGACTTGATGCATGAGAGATTATAGTTGTGCCTTGTTGTTGAGGCACGATGTCCTAACCACCTAAAATTGAATTTTAATGTGGTCCTCATCATAAGTGTATCAATAATGATTCATTCTACTCTCAAATAGGATCCTAGTGGATTGAATGAGACATTGTTCTTGGCTAGTATGAGCTTAAGAGAGCCACCAAATGTAAGGGCCAAGAAAAAATTAAACAAGTGAATCATTCCAAAATTTTCATTACAAGACTTAGAATCTGGTGCTTGAGGAGAATCAAGGTGCCTAGGAATTGGTTGCTCACAATTAAAGAATCTTGACCATTCCTAGAACTTTTGCACATGCAAGAGCGAAGAAGAGCCCAATGTTTGTTGTATGTCTATACCAAATTAGTCATTTCAAAGGCATCATTTAAGACTATAATGAAGAGAGAGTTGTGGTGCTCATGATGGGTCTTCAAATTTGCTAATTTATTGGTGGCTTACTTGTTAAGTAGGATTTCCTTTTTTCTCATGAACCTTCTCCATGGTTTCAACTTTGTGTTATGGTTGATGACGGCCTTGATTTGGGTATTGAACATCCATCTAAGTTATACTAAAGAGTATATAAAGAGTAGCACGAGCCTTGTCCTTTGTGCTATGCATCATAATGAAGACATACTTGTGGTGCTCATGATGAGTCCTCAACTTTACTAATTTATTAGTGGCTTACTTATTAAGTAGGATTTCTTTCTCGTTATCCTTCTCCATGGTTGCAACCTTTGTGTTAATGATGTTGAGATGTCAAGTTGTGGTCAACTCATGACATGCTTAGGTGATCGTTCCACTTTTATATTGTTGGTACATTTGATAGCGTACATGAGTATACTGTCTAGTATATTATTTAGTATACTAAAGAGTAGCATGAGCCGTGTGTTTTGTGGTATATGCATCATAATGAAGAGAGACTTGTGGTTCTTATGATGGGTCTTTAGCTTTGCTAATTTATTGGTGGCTTACTTATTAAGTAGGATGTTTTTCTCTTTATCCTACTTCGTGGTTGTTATGGTTGATAATGTTGAGATGTCAAGCTCAACACGAGGTGACACTCATGACGTGCCTGTTAATAGTGTGGTTGCCCTTGACTACCACATGGAAATAGGTTATCCCATATGTATTGAAATCAGTCATTGACCATAGAATAAAAGGGCTAATTTTCCCTCTCCATCCTTCCTAAAACCTTTATGGTGCACATGGGATTGGATGAAGGAGGACTAGCTGCCGATAGTGGCCGTCCGTGTGTGACTATGCATGGATTCACGTTTCTAATATGGTATTAGAGTCTTGCATCACCTTGCCTTGTGCGGCCTGGATCATCTACTACTCTTATGCCTTGTGTTAACAAGCTGCAAGGCTGAATGTCCATGGTCAAGCCATGACATTAGGCTGGCTGATAGGCCTAGACCTTTGAGCGAAGTTCTAGAGACAAGGCAATGTGCACAAGATTCCTTAAACCTCTGAGCCAAGTTAACGTTGGAAGAAATACGTTGTAGCCTTTGTTGTTGATATTGGTGTGGAGCCACATTTGACGCCAGGAGGGTTGTTGGTAGTGTCATCGCCCTTGGCTCTACCACATGGAAACAGGTTATCCCATATGTGTTGAAACTGGTCCTTGACCATCGAATAAAATGGTTAATTAGCCCTTGGCCCTCTCCATCCCTCCACAAACCTTTGTGGTGTGCATGGGATTGGAGAGGGTTTCTGCCCCCCTGCCACCCTTAGTGTCCATCCATGCATGACTATGCATGGAGTCGTGTTTCTAATAGTGCTTGGGTGACTGCTCCACTTTTATACCACTGGTGCATTTGGTAGCTAACACGATAGATATTTGTCATTGATTCTATATAGCTTGATTACACCCACCTAGTACAGCCAAGTTATGGCATACTTATCTTACCAGCTTACCTACTAAGCATGTTCACATTATGGTCTCCTCGTACATAGTACTCTAGTACTTATGTTGGTTTTTTCCTTATCTTTTGTAAACTTATTTTGAGAGAAACAAGAAGAAGAAGATTTCAGCCTTCCATCTTTCTGTGTTTCTAATCCATTGTTGTGAGAGTGTGTATGTGTGCATGTAAGAGCTTAAGCTCTCTCTCCTCTCCAAATATTTTCATGGTATCAGATCTTGGTTCAGGCTAAGGAGCCCAAAAATAAGCAAAGAAATCTATAAAAACAAAGGAAGACGTTGTGAGAGGATTTTTATGCCATATACAAAGATGAGGAATAGGTATATACAATGTATATGTGGTTGTTTAGATAGAGCCTTTGTTGGCAAAGGTGGTCACCATAGTTTGAGAGAAAAAGGCTAGACAGATGGGTAGGCCATACACCTACCAAAAAAGGAAAAGGCTACTTGTGAAGACATGTGGAGATACAGAAGGACGCATGCGACTTAAAAAGAAAGAAGAATGGCAAAGTCAAAGTAATCGAGTGACATCTTCTTCTAGGAAAGAAGGTTAAATGGTCTTTTTCGGAAAGTATAGAGAGTCTTTTTGGTGGAGGCTGCAAGGACTCAGTGTGAGGGAAAGATATCATGCATGAAAAAGAAGAGACTGAGAGAAAAGAAGATCTCTAAGAAGAAGGTTGTCAGTGAAGTGTGAGCAAGTGTAGTTTGTACCAGAGCATAGGGAGTGCTCTAGAATTAAAGGGGAAACCATAGGTTGCAGAGGGAAGCCCAGTAACTATGATGGCATCTTTGTTGGAACTTGGTACAACCCAAGACTTGTCTCATTGGTGTTTGAAAAAAAAGATCTATAGAGGTACCTATAGATTTCATCAAGGAGACAAATCTTGGTACAACCCAAGACTTGTCTCATTGGTGTTTGAAAAAAAAGATCTGTAGAGGTACGTATAGATTTCATCAAGGTGCTTTTTGAAACTGTGGCTCGATTCTCCTTGTTTCTCTATTTTTAAATCTTGTTTAAGCGGAGGGTCTCAGGGTTGTTGAGAATGATTTGATTTCATCTATATGCAGTAGATAGAGTGCTTGGAGTTTGAATCCTATATGAGTGGATGAATGAGTTTTATGTTATGCTTATGGTGTTGTGTTATTTTGATTAAGATAGTGGAAGAAAAATCCTCGTGAGTGAAGATTTGAAGTTTATTGATTCAGGTCTAAGTGAGATAGCATTGGCTGAAAGTCATCAATGTCTGACAGAGTTAGCTGAGTGTCAGAACTAGTTTAGTTGAGAAGGGTAGAATTGGTCCTTTTGTGTTGAGAGGAAGCTATTTTGGGTCTAGTCTTATAGTCAAAAGTCAATCAGAGTTAGTCAGACAACAATGTTGTGAGTTAAAGTATATCTAACAAAGTTACCTAACAGATTGATGTCAGTTTAGAGTGTGTAGGGATGAATCTTTGAGGGATCTAAGTTTTTGGAGGGTTTGTAAGCCTTAGAGGATACACAAGTGGAAAAATCTGATAGTTAGTAGAGGTTAGTTGACAAGTCCAAGAGGGTTTTGGAGTAAGATTTAGAGGATTGCAAGTTCTAGAGTAGGACCTGAAGGTCTGGAGGACAAGAATTTTAAGCAGTTTGGAGAAGGATTCTAAGAGTTTTGGGAGAAAATTACGTGCCACCACACTTTCTAAAAAAAGATAGATTCATAGGGTTGCTACATGGAAGCATTAAAAAGAAAGTGGAGGCTAAGGATCCAAATACATTTACTGAGGCTGCGAGGATGGCTACAGAGAAATGGAGGAAGAAGGTGAGGAAATAGGAGCTGACAAGAAAGGAGAAGGAAGCAAGCAAGCATGTAGTAGAGCCTTTCTCTAAGGATATGCATGTAGAAAGGGAGCCCCATGTGGAGGTTCTAGGGGTTGTAGAGCCAAATAGAGAGTAGGATGGGCTTCATCAAGGGATCCAATTTAAGGTTGACTGAGCAGATTGCGGGCCTGAATCTTGCTATGCACGTTATACAAAACCAAGCAAGAAGACCTCAAGGGGAGAGGCAACTAAGAAATAGAATCGATCATCTGCAGTGTTACAATTGTGGAGAGAGGGGTCATATAGAACCTCAATTTCCTCAACCAAGAAGAGAGACAAGTGGAATATATCTTATTATTCAAAGACCAAAGGGGAGAGGCAACTAAGAAATAGAATGGATCATCTGCAGTGTTACAATTGTGGAGAGAGGGGTCATAGTCATATAGAACCTCAATGTCCTCAACCAAGACTCAGAGAGCCAAGTGGAATATATCTTATTATTCAAAGACCAAAGGGTAAAAGAAATGCTCCCAATAGGGATGGAGTTAATGGGCCAGAAAAGACAAGTGCAACCTCAAGGTCCTTTGAGTAATGTAAGCATGATTGAAGAAATTATGGAAGGGGAAGGATCTTCAAATGAAGCTGATGTGATGATGAGTCCGATCAGATCTTGTTAGAGCTAGAGGTGGACATGTGTGGAGTACATATAGGTGAAGTTAAAGAGGCTGATATGATTGGTCTTGTGGTGGCTGAACAAGATTGTGTGGAGCCCAATGTACCAAAAGTTGTGCTGAATGATGCTTCTCCATGCTTTGTTGATACCTTTCTTGATGATGTTGATGTTACTTGCTTTGATGTGGTTGCTGGGCATGTTGGTGTAGATGATGTTAAGCCCTTCGATATGGGTTATGAGGATATCCAACTAGGTGGTTGCAAACTTAAAACTAAGGAAGAGGCTTGGCTTGGCTTAGGGACATTGATGTTACTTGCTTGGATGTGGTTGATGGGTATGTTGGTGTAGATGATGTTGAGCCCTTGGATATGGTTTATGAGGATATCCATCTAGGTGGTTGCAAACTTGCAAGGAAGAAGAGGCTTGGCTTAGGGACATTAATGCTAAGATCTCTTTTGTCTTAGAGAGAGAGTTGGCTTTGAGGGTGGTCTGGATGAAAAGATCTTTTATGATTGGTAAGGATGTTTTTGGAAAAGGGTAAACTTCTTTACTAATGTAGGATACAAATGGACATGCTAAAGTTGTATATTCATAAGAGTTATGGGATTTAGGGCCTATGTGGGATAAAGGCTTGATGGAGGTACATAGAGTTGAAAGAGAATTTGAGTCATATGGTGGGACCTTGAAACCGGGTCAGTAAACAGCAGGCAATAGAGAAGCCAAATCAAGCTTCCATATCCATGTCCATAAATATATCGAGACTAAAACCAAAACCAAAACCTCCGATGATCTAGAATTCTGTGAGACCCCCGCCCCCTCCGTGGTGCCCCCTATGAGGGCGCTGGCGGAGGAAGCAATGTCACCCTCTCACGCGGGGCAGGGACCCACACTCAGGGCCTCGCCCACCACGGATATCCGGACAAGAGACTAGCCTGCTGGTGGTTCCTCCAAAACCGAGCCCAAAAAAACTTCTCTCGCCCGGAAGGCAGGGGCGATTCCGCTAGGAAATCATCTAATGAGAGAATTAATCTAATGGGTCAAGTCTTAACTATTCAAACTGATCCGACTGAACCTGAAGTCACATGGTCAGATCAAAGAAGAGACTTGCACTTGCTCCATAGAATCACCGCATTTTTCCTCCTTTAACGAGGCACAGCCGCGCCGCCAGTGATTCCCTCCCGCACAACAAGGGTCTTCCTAGGACTTAATCTAACTAACGTAACTAATCGTAACTTAATTGTATTATAGCACAAATCCCCCGATCCAGCCTAGCGACCCATGGGTTAGCCAACCACCCGACCACTATATTGGTGGGATTCCTTTATAAAAATCTGGCTATGTTTTACCCGGGTACCAAGGAAAAGAGTTCCGAGGCCCCCTAGTAGCCGGCGTTTCATGCAAAAATTAAGGTAGGCATACCACGTACACACCCAATATGAAATTGCGCGGCTATCTTTAAAATAATCCTTCAATGAAAATCATAGTATTACTGATCATAATCCTCCAAAATATTGAGTCCATAGTAGTACAAAATATGTCATCTGGACTCTCCGTTGAAGACCAGTTGGCCAAACAACGAGATCCAATACCACAATTTGATTCACAGAAGTCATACTTTTAGTTCATCCAAATCTTCCTCGATGCACGCATGGGTGTCCTAGCAACCGCGAGCCCGTGCATCACTTGGTCAGAACCCTCTAGGATCCTACTTAGGTGTCCTAGCACTTCACTCAGGGACCGCATAGCCTCATTCATGAGTGTGATACTCATTCGCTCTATACTCTTTCCTTTCACAATCTGACACTCATCCATTTTCAACACAAAGCTAACTGTGTCACCTTGCATGACAAACAAAATTAAATAAGCTTTGATTTTTCATAGAATGTTTCAACTACTTTGCAAGAGATATAAAAGTTACAATTATTAGGTAATCCATAGAATAAGATCATAACTTTTTGAAGACATTGTAGATCAACAAATATATTGTTGAACTCGTTTGTAAGAATCTTACATTGCACATCTTCATTGCATGTCCTCTTTGCTAATTTTAATCTTCTTGGGGCGGCAGGAAAAATATTTCGTGTGATGCCTTGTTTACAAAGTGTATCTTGCAGTAATTGATGGAGATCCTGGTATCCTTTTGTGCTTATGCCCACTTCATCGCATGCATTCTTAACTTCCTCAATGCCTAAAATGTTAGTTATATCTTTCATTATCGCATTTGCAAGTATCTGTCGTACCTTCTTGTAGCGTGGATCTCGAACTATGGAAGGAATGTCATGTTTTCTCACACAACTACGTAACATATCTCCAATATCTTGAGGACCATTATCACCACATGCATCTTTAAGAAAGGTCCTGATGAACTAACAAAGATTACTTATAGAGCAGCAATATTATATAATGAATTAACAGTTAATGAAAAAAATCAAACAATAGATACACTCTAATAAGAATAACTTATAACCAAAAAGAAACCTTGCTACATGAATTCTTTGCTCTTGAGAGCACCACCACCAATTGCAAGTGTCTGAATGTTGTTCATTGTCCTCTTTCACTCTCTCGCTCCCATGGGTGTGCTCTTCATATGTGAGATTGTATCCTGTAACTTTAGGATGTGGTCTTCTTTCTCTTTGCCCTCTCTCTGTAGTAGCTGTAAAATATTATTCTGTGCAATTTCGAGAGCTTGTTGCACACTACTCAAAGTGACTTGCAAGCTATGAATTTGTGAGTTTAGAAATTGAACCTTCCATGCATCACATATACTTAAGCGTTTGCAATATCCAAGGAGCCCATTCTCACCCTCTCCAACTAAATGAATGAATGAGGGTAGGTATGTGAAAGGTGGAGAGAAATTTGAAGAAGGATCATTAGGACCCATCAACCCAAAGATCCACATTACAATGACCATGTTGTCTTCTTTCTTGCTTCTCCTGTACATTTAGATGTTCTTTTTTGATAGGTGCATATTCATTCAAGATGCGAATATGCAAGTCTACCTTTCTCACTCATGATGAATTTGAGGTGTTTGTTGAGTGCCATAGTAGACACAATGGAAGATGGTAGATAGCTTGGATCCCAAAGAGAAGCTTGAAAGTGAGACCTACTGCAATGAGAGAAGGGCTTGATAGAGAGAGAGAGAGAGAGAGAGAGAGAGAGAGAGAGAATCTTTTAGTTGTTGAGTCGAACAGAGAGGAGATGTGATAGTAATCAATGAAGAAAATGGTTTTTATGTGGGTTTGCTATAAAATATAAATTTTAAATTACTATCCTATCCCAAAATTTAAATTTAAATTAAACTTTTTAAATTTTATGCATTTAAAAGTGAAAAAATAAAAAAACGTAAGTTTTCCTTGTCTTTTAATGACTGTTGATTTAGAAGTTGTGGGAACTTAAAAACACAATGAAAGTGTATTAAACGAGATTGTCTTTTAATGACTGTTGATATGGAATTTAGAGGAAACTTTAGAAACGCAATGAAAGCGCATTAAATGTGATTGAAAGTTATTTTGAGACGATTATTTTGAATTGTAATAAAAAATATTTTTATTACATTTAGAGGAAACTTTAGAAATGCAATGAAAGCGCATTAAATGTGATTGAAAGTTATTTTATTACAATTATTTTGAATTGTAATAAAAAATATTTTTGGAGCCCCTATATGGACGAGATTGATGATGTTTCGAGAGTTTATGTGGCTAGAAAGAGAATCCTAGAGTGAAAATCCTAGAGAGGGAAAACTAGAGAGATCCCCTACTTTTAGGGCCTAAAGTAGGCATCATTATGAGGTTTGTCTCCTTAAGCCTCAATAAAATTAGTCTTAATTCCTTAAAATTAGGGATCCTTACAGGGCCCTTTTTATGTTTAAATTCCCCCTAATGTAATAGAAGATATCTTTAGTGCAAACCTTTGAAATCTATGGAATACCATGTAATGCACGATATTCAATTCACCCCATATGTTGATCACCGCTTTAATGAAGCTTTGCAGCTCTGCTTGAAATTGTTTGCATTGTTGTGCTTCTTAGATTCATCAATCGCACAACCTTGTTGAAATATGCCCACACCTTCTCACGCAAGACAACAATATTTGCATCCAAGCAGTCCGAGGTAGTGCAAGCACAAAGGTCTTTCCACAGATCCCATCTCTTTAGAGCTATGCTTTCCACATCTTCCATGTGTGCATTTATTTTAGAACCTTCTTGCCCGCGTTTGTAGGCTGCTGGAGAAATCTTCTGGCCTTTGCGCCACTCATTGAAACCTTATGCGCAACCATATGAAAACCTCCTAAGGTCGTTTGGTTCACTCGAATCTCCACATTACCACCATGACAACCAATCTCATTGAGAATGTTCTCTACTTTTGTAATCGCCTCATCTTGTCAAGCTTTACCAGGCATAGTGAAAGCATAGTCTATGTGACACTTTAAGAGGCAGCCGGTCAAAGATATGCATGAAATCATGCAGAGTACAAAACTTAACATTCTTGAGAGGAAAAAGAAGAATTGGGTTCCAACTATTATCTGACAAATCCCTCGTTGGAGGCACTAGCATAGGTGATGAAAGTACACCACCATCCCATTCACCCTGACAATAATTGCTCATTTCATCACATTTCTCTTCACCAATGTCCCTCCTCTTACATTTCATCTAAGTTGCCTTTTTGTTTCACTCCACACGTGCACCAAGGGCATGGATGAGCAGTATTTGCACCTTAAGTACAACCAAGAATACACTTGATTGTCTTCAAGTCCCCACCCACATGCCAATCAATGGCAAAACTTCTTATACCCTCAACATCCAAGTTCTCCCCCTCTATTTGTGCCTTAATCACATTACTAACCTAAGGCAATCTCTCAAAGACCCATGCTAGCACCTCGTGCGTCTCCTTGGGAACCTCAAAGGCTCCCAAGGACCACCATATTTATTTCTCTGATTGAACACCGATGAATGAAAAGTTAGTGTTTGTTCTTCTCTCATTCACCAGCTTCATCAGTAGCTTCATCACTAGCTTCATCAACCTCTCCATCACCACCTCCATCACTCTCTAGCTCTTCACGACCATCACTAGCTTTAAAGGCTTATACCATAGCGTAGTTCATGAGTGTAATACTCACTCTCTCTAGCCTCCTTCCTTTCACTATCTGACACTCATCCAACTTCAAAATGAACATTGAGACTATTTGACGTATGAAATCCACAAACAAACACAATGTCAAGCTCTTAGTGCGAAAACGAGCACATGAACAAAAACATTATAATGTTACAAACCCCACTTACATCCTATATGCAATCCATAGAATAATATCATAGCCTTTTGTAACATCTCTAGGTTGACAAATATGATGTTGAATTTGTTGTAAGGGAACGAAACCATATCATGTGTGATCCTGTTTTCCCCCCATGCTGCAATGGAGAGGGTGTCGTGGATGTGATAGTACTCACCAATCTTGCATTTAATGTCTTCATTCCTCACTCCCTTAGCTAATGTTACCCTCTTAGGCGACGGGAAAAGGTTGTACATGATACCTTTCTTGCAAATGGTTTCTCCTAGCAAACTGATGAAGTGCCTTATAGCCCTTGGTTCTAATGCCTACCTTATCACATTAACAACTTTAGCACTGCTAATAGTTTGGGCTACCTTGCACATCAAGCGCAAGAGCTCATTACAACCCCAAACTCATTAGCACCTATAACATCTTGGAGGAATATCCTATAAAACAAAAAGATAGCATTGACATTACGAACTTGGAAGTGCACTGATAGTGCATCGACATAATGAGTGGAATGGTTAAGAGCCATACCGCGCTCGTGAACGCTTTGATTATGAGCACCCCCTCCCACAACAAGTGTTTCAACGTGGTTAAGTAGCCTCTTACACTCTGTAGCTCCAACAGGGGTGCTCTTCATGTGGTCAATGGTCTACCTTAGATTTTCCATGCATGATGCACCCTCTCAATTTGCATCCTCGAGCTTCTTAATCTTGGCGTGAGACTGAAATAGGGCTTGGTGCAAACCACCTAATGTACCTTGAAGAGTATGCAATTGCGAGGACAAGTAGAATACTCTACCAGTATCACTTGTTGATAATCTCTTGCAATACCCAAGTATCCCATTGTTACCATCTCCCACATACTAAATAAATGAGGGCAAGTCTCTGAAAGTTGGTGGGTAGCACATAGAAGGGTCCATTGGGTATAGATTTCCATCAACCCATAGATCCACATTTGTGTGACCACCTTGTCTCTGTGCAATCTTCTCTTGCTATGTGAGATGATCCTTGCCCAAAGATGCATACTCTACCAGCACTCAAACATGAAAATACACCTTATGTCAAGCGATGGCACATTCGCATTGGTGATTTCACGCAAGGCCATGTAGGTGACAAGTCACACAATCGGACAAGCTCCAAGTGGATAAAATAATTAATAAGCCAAGTTGTTATATGCATATTATGTGTGCATATACTAGGAGGATAACCCACATTAGGCTTGTGAGCATGGGAGCATGGGAACAAGCTCTAGTGGAGCATGGGTTAGGACTAACCTTAGGGGTTAAGGTTACGATCAGGCATCCAAGGGTCACACATGGGAAATGGAGAGTCAAGAGTCACTTGAGGGCCCTCCTATATAGTAGGGGCATGGGGCACACATGCCCTTATTATATAGGAGGTCCCTCAAGTGACTCTTGACTCTCCATTTCCCATGTGTGACCCTTGGATGTCTGACCCTAACTTTAACCCTTAAGGTAAGTCCTTACCCATGCTCCACTAGAGCTTGTTCCCATGCTCCCATGCTCACAAGCCTAATGTGGGTTAGCCTACTAGTATATGCACACATAATGTGCATATAACACAAGTAATGTTGGATTAACGGCTCTATGTTGATGTTAAGCCATGAAAGCATAGTAGAGAGAGAGAGTGTGACAGTGGCATGAAAGCAATATATATATATATATATATATATATATATAGAGAGAGAGAGAGAGAGAGGGAGGGAGGGAGGGAAAATGAATATGCAAGCCATAAGCTCACAGTACAGAAAGAGAGAGAGAAGTTGATAGTAGAGAGAGGGATTGTGTGTATGCAGGCCATTAGCTCATGAGAGAGAGAGAGAGAGAGAGAGAGAGAGAGAGAGATGCTAATTTGGAGGGAAAAAGGTAGGGTAGAGATGGTATTAGGTGAAAATTGAGTTTAAAAAATGAATTTATATATATATAATGGAAATAAAGAGGCCTACTTGGAGCCTATAATTCCCAATCAAAAGTTTAGGGTCTAAAAGTAGTCATTTTCTCTCTCTTCACTTGTCTTTATGGACTTACAATTTTTTGAATTCTCCTACTTTAAAACTTAACCCAAACCCACATATATATATATATATATATATATATATATATATATATATATATATATGTGGGTTTGGGTTAAGTTTTAAAGTAGGAGAATTCAAAAAATTGTAAGTCCATAAAGACAAGTGAAGAGAGAGAAAATGACTACTTTTAGACCCTAAACTTTTGATTGGGAATTATAGGCTCCAAGTAGGCCTCTTTATTTCCCTTGTCTCCTTAAGAAGGCTCAAAATTAGCCTTAATCCCTAAAAATTAAGAACCCTTACAAGGCCCAAATGATGTCCAAAGGCTACCTAATGCAAGTGGCAGGAGCTAAGGGGGTGATAGGCCAGCTTGGCCCTCACCGACTGGTCATCGACGAGACAAGGGAGTATGGTCTGTGAGGTATGGCCTGTTGGTTGTCAGGGGGGTGCACTACTAAGAAACCCTATGTATCATGTGCCATGTTGGTTGTCGGGGGGGGGGTGCACTGCTAAAAGAAACTCTATGTATCCATGCATTCAAAGGGTATTTAAAACCCCCTTACCTATAAATTTTAAATAAATAAATGACCCCTTTTTCTTTATGGACTTATGATTTTTTTTCAAAATTGATTTAAAAATCCCCTTACCTTAAAATTTTAAATAAAAAAACCCCTACATTTCAACTCCAATGCTCTACTTACATATGTTTAGGTGAACCCTCTGAGTGTTGTTTAGGCTAGAAGACCGAATTTGTAAGAGTCCTCCTCAGCTTGAATAATGAATAAGCTTTTACCTCAATACCCTGTAATCATTTTCTATTTTTAAATACAAGAAAATATTATTTTTCCTTGTTTTTGTCTCTAGAGAGAAGAAAAATTCTAGAGAGAGGTAATTCAATATTGAGATATTTTGGATATAAAAATTCTACAAATATCAAAAATATATTTTTTCGAAACACAAATTCAAATTAAATTCTCCAAGGTACATTAGGAATTAATTAAAAATGATATCAGTGACCTTAGCCTAAAAGTCAAGATTTTCAAAAAAATTTGGATTATGGTCCAATTAAGGTTCCAATGGGCCAATAGGATTAATCCAAGTGTTGGGATGAGATAAATCCAATGAATAAAAGAAAATACCCAAAAATGATTAAATGCTCACATAAGATGAAGAGTTGACTGAGTCCAAGGTTTATTAGTTTAAAATTAAGAGATATTACTAAAAAAATGAGATATTTTAGAAGAATAATGAATTTTTGACACCTTGGTAACAAGAGGGGGACCTTTGAGGTAGGTGCCTCCTTCACATGTGTGGGAGGGTTTTTAATTCAAAAATATTAAGATATTTTTATCTCTCCTCTCTCCTAGATCAAATTGGATCAAAATGGGAGCTAAACTGGTCCAAATCTTGTCCAAATTCAGCCAAACTGAAGCTGAAAAATTCTAGAACTTAGTTGGACTCAAGTAGTGGCCTCCCTCACCTATAAATAGACCCTCATTCTTTTGTATTCTCATCTGTGAACTATACCATGCCAGTATTACATTAAAATACTCATATTTTCTATTATCCCTTAAAAATCCTCTACTTTTGGAGAGATTGGAGCTTCTCTCTCTCTTCAAAAATCCTTGGAGCTTTCTTCTCAACATAATAAACCAATTGATTGGTTGGGGGCTTCCTTCTAAGATAAAGAAGCAAGAAAAATCTAGAGGTAAGAATTTCATGGTTTTCGTTAATATTCTCAAAAGATTTCACTTCTCAACTCCTCTCAGGCTTGAGAAGTTTCAAATTAATTTTTTTCAATGCAACTCAAGCTTTCTATAGGAATTCTAATGATTAATCACAAAAAAGTTAGTCTTTATGCTTAATTAGGATGCTTTTTATGTATATCTCTCTCTTCCAAAAGAATAGTCATTCCTATGACTAATTCTTCATTCAAATTGATGCTTCTCATTGATAAATTCTTAATTCAAAAATCAAACTCTATGCTAGTTATTCGTCAGTCCTCACCCATCGTACCGAAAGCGCACCATTTTAACCGTACTACCGAGGCTAGTCAAGACCTCGGCAGGCTTTGCCCGTGAGCGACATCCCTCGACCACTCCCCATTAGCTTTGCAACGAGCCTCTTCTTAGTTTAAACACATACCAAATGCTTCCTCCAACATTCTGGCGTAAAACGGTCCTTTAAAAGAAAACAGAGCTTTTATGCAAGTAAAATTCCCAGTTTGAGATTGGTTCCACAAAACCCTTTTTTCTTAATCTATATTTTCATTATGAGAATCATTGATCTCTCATCAAGGTAATCTACCCATCATTTGACTGATTGTTCAACTATATTCTTGGTGAGTTTGGTCAAGGGAAAACTAGGTTAATTCAATGATAGTCTATTCTTTGTATCAAGAACTAGAATTGGTCCACGAAGTTTTTGCTTAATTCAGATTGAGAGATGGACAAGTAGTTTACTAACCATCCCTCTCGTAGTCGTGGTCTAACCAAAATCATTCGGTTTAGTTCTAACAAGGATTTTCTTCATATGAACATCTACTGAACTAACCGTAAGAAAAGTTCATCTTTATGAATTTCATTCCTTCCTAACCATAATAGATTAAGAATTTGTTCTATATGAGAATATCAGATTTTAATTAAAATACTCTTCTTCCATTTAATCTAATTTTGGAAAAATATCAATGTGGTGAATTATCCACATAAATATCTAAAGATTCTTTCTACCAATTTGATTTATCAACTCTAATTCTCTAGGTGAAATTATGGTGAAAAATCTTCTTTTGTCACCAAAATTTAATTAAAATTTTTCTCTACTTAAATACCATAAAAATTCTTCTTTTAACTAAATACAAATATCCATGTTTTTGAATAAGCTAAAGATTCTTCTCATTTAATGATTGGATTCCAATTGTCATGGGAGTTCCTCTTTTATCATAAAATAAATTTATCTAAAATTTCTTTTTAAATTAAATAAAAAATCCATTAATTTAAATATACCAAGAATTCCACTTTTACCATTTAAATGATTGAATTCCAAATGTCATGGAAATTCCTCTTTTATCATTTAAATTTTCTCATGCGTAAAAATAAATTTATCTAAAATTCCTCTTTAAAAATAAAAATATTCATTATTTTAATATATCAAATTTTATCTTTTTCCATTTAATTAGATGGATCTCCATTATCATGGGAATTCCTCTTTTTGCATAAAAATAAAAATACCAAAAATTTCTCTTTTCTTTAATTAATTATTTATGCATAAATACTAAAAATTAGTTTTTCATGAATGTGATAAAAATCATTCTTTTAGCATAGGACGACTAATCCTAGAATATGGTAGGAAGTCCTTTTTTCACATTATGAATAAAAATGAGTTATGTATTAATTTATAAAATTTTTGTCATAGCTTCGCTGCTATTACTGATAATTTTCAATATTTCTAGAAAGAATAAGACTTTGTAATACAATTATGATAGAATAACTATCCTTAGAATTAAATCCAATTTATGGAATTAAATCATAAGTTTACCATAATTTTATTAGCATAAAAGCAAAAAAATATGCAAAAAGTTCAAAGTTATCGTCTTTTCTCAGTGAAGACACATTTGAGGGGAGTACTGAGATCAACCAAACTCCTGATAGGAAGAGGATTTGCAAGCTAGACTTTTCCTCATATAGTGTCCAATCTGAGAAAGAGACATGGTGGCTTGGGACATTTGAAGTACCAAAAGAGACACATGAAGTTCTCGCTTGGATGTTTGATAGGAAGAGGATTTGCAAGCTAGACTTTTCCTCATATAGTGTCCAATCTGAGAAAGAGACATGGTGGCTTGGGACATTTGAAGTACCAAAAGAGACACATGAAGTTCTCGCTTGGATGTTTGATAGGATACCCTAGATTACCACTGTTTATCAAAGCATAGATTCAGGGAGAAAAACTTGAGGTAGAGGGCAAGGGCACTTATACAGTAGATTGGCATTTGGGAGGTGACCTAAAGACAATAAAGTGCTTGCTTGGGTGTCCACCAAAAGGTGCCAACACCCCAAATCCTTGTCCGTGGTGCATGAGAATGGTGAGGGAAAACAAACAAAAGTCAGGAAAGAAGAGGATGCTTGAGAATCAAGATATTGAGCACGACCCCATGGACGATGTTACTGGCCAACTGGGTTGGAGGTGCCTTGTCTGCCAACATGCTAGCTGTGCCAAACAGGCATTTGAGAGACCTAGAATGGAATCCTATAATTCCATTTGAACTGAAGAATGTCCACTTCTATACACTGCATACATAGATTATGCATTTACCATGCAAGGCAAAGAACGAAAAGAAGAATCTCTTCATAAAGTAGAGCAACTACTCAACTCAATTGGGTGCCATGGTGGCAATGTGCAGATTATGTTAACAAAAGGACCTCTAGCATAAATCATGAGGTAACACAACAAGTGTCCATGTGTGGAATTAAAGCAAGACGTTTTCTGGAGAAGCCAGAAAATGCCAAGGACTCAACGAAGCCTTGGAACTTGTGGAAGGATTTATGCAAATGTGCAACATTTGACTGCACCAATTCAAGCCTTCTAATTCTACGTGAGAAGGTTTGGTCAGACTTCAATAAGATAGTGAAACTTTTGACCAAAAGCAAGACAACCACAAAGGAGCAACAAAAATTTCAAGACGAGCTTTCTAATTTTACAAAGTCCATGGTTGATACATGGGGTGAAACCAACAATACGCACTACATGGTAAACACATTTGCTCCTTCCTATTGGATATTAACGAACAAGTATGAATAACTACTAACTCTCTTAGTTTTTGTGCACCACATTCTTTATGCTCATGGTGCATACTTCATGAATGAGTATGGTTCTTTAGACGTGTGGAGCACACAAGGAATGAAGAAATCTCACTATCCAGCTAGAGGAGTATATTTTAAAAACACCCAGCATGGAGGAGGGAAAACTCGTACAAATTACCTCAAGGAGATGTTTAACTGGTTTTATAGATACATTTTTGGGTGAAAATTATCCATGGAAAGGGCACGTATAAGTAATCTCGCAAGGGCGGCAAGAAATAATGCCAAACAAAGAAGATCACTAAAGTGGAAAGCTGGGACCAGCACATCATGCAGCATGGAGATCCTCACGAAGACGCATAGGAAGAATTTGGAAGTAGAAACAACACTTTGAAATTGAAAGTATTTGGAATAAAGTTGTAAATATTTTTGACTTAGGAAGTAGACAACATTTAGAAGAAAGTTGTAAAGCTTTTTGACTTGAAAATAAAAAATAATTGCACCATTCCATTACATTGAAGATTTACAATGAAAATATTTACAACAAAAAGAGCTAATTGCTCTTGAGTCTCTTCTCTTCTTGCTCCCCCTCTTCGGTAGGCATTTTCCCTCTATAACGCAAAAACCTCTTACGACTTTAGCCCTTGAGTGACTTTACATCCTTCACTCCTGCACCTAGGACATAGCTTGAATAACATAGGAAATAACCTGCTCGAGAAGGCCAAAAACCAGAGTCGTATCCAAAGATACGGATGGCAGCACACTTCTCTATAAGCATGACTTTATGTATATTATAAGGTATAAATGCATACCCTGTATACCTAGATAGGGATTATCGTGTAAGGAGTGGAATCTCTACATCCCTGGAGTACTTGCTATGATATATAATAAATATATTTTTGTTGATACAAGAGACGTAGTGTGCAAGAGCGGCATCTTGCCCAATGACCAGCACCACCTCGTCCAAGAAATCCATCGGCGTCGTTAAGCTCTATCTACATTGAAAAAGAACCATGAGGGAATAAGCTAAAGTAAGAAATAATTCAAATAGACTGAAGCAATAAGAATTAAACCAAACAAACTAAAGAAATAATTACACCAGACAAACTAAAGAAATAATTAACTGAGGCAACAGACTTAAGTAATAATTTACCTTCTGGTTCTCATCCTCCTCCAATTTGGCTGCATCCCAAAGGTTGATGAAGCCCTCTTCATTTTCTTGGTCAAGTTCGGGAACAGGTTCCTTGCTAAACTCAGAAATGCCCATATCTTGCTGAAGGGCTTGAAATTCTTCCTCTGAAGGAAGAGAACATCCATTCTCCTTGGCTTTCTTAAAGCACAAGGACATTGCTTCTAGGGCCTCTAAGAAGTTTTCTGTCACTTCTGTGTCCAATGCAAGAAATTCATCCTTATGCTCATTCTCTCCATTGAGAACATCGAACGTAGCTTCACAACCGTCTGCTATTATAGCAAGACAGTAATCCTCCCTAAAATTATAGAGTTTTTGAATGTGGGAGAGGAGGAGGTAATACTTCCCATTAATTAGGAAGGACGGTAGCCCAAGGATGACAAAATTTGACATCAATCGCTCCCCATGAGGACGGATGATGTTTCTTCATCAATGATGGTGGAGGCCATAAACTCTACCACATCAAAATTTGTGCTGAGGAGTTCCTCCTCCTTCTCGGACACAAGGTCGAGGACCTCTTCTTCTGCAAAGTGAGCACTTGAAATAAAGGATTGTAGATTTATCAGTCCTCCCTTTGAGCTCCTCTTTTGTGTAATCCTCCTTATAAACATGAAGAAAGAGATAGGCAACAAACCCAAAATGATATTCTAGCAACCTGCATTTCCTACAATGCACTGGGCACATGTCAACACAAATCTTGATACGTTGATCATCTAAGTAACTATCCCACATCTTCGACATGCTTGAATTCTGAGATGAGGTGACTACGAGGCTTGACATGTGGACATACGTAATGGACCTATCCGAGAAGGTCCCTCTGCCGACCAACCTGCAATACTCTATCCACTCTCCCTCCAAGGATGTCCTTGCCATGTCCTTGATAATCTCCTCCAGATTGAAAGGAACATTGAACACAAGATCTACATGGGAAAGGGATTTCTCTTGCCCAGCCCTCCTCAGCAGATCAAATAGATGCTCTGTGCCACTCGTCTCTTCCTTAATCTCCTCCAGCAATAAATCATCCACATCATCTACAACATTGTACAAGTGAGAACTCTTAACCTCCATCACTGCTCTGATCCAGGTGGAAACCGTTCACCTTGCGATAAGGGAAAAGCAACGGATCATGAATGCAGCTATTGCACCATGGACGGTATGGGCTGTGGAAAAAGCCGACTCGCACCGTGGACAATACGGAAGGCGAGAATATTTCGAGCACAGAGAAAAGCAGAAAAAAAAACTTGCACCGTGGCCGTGGACAGTATGGAAACTATCAAAAGACATCTTTATATAGGTCCAATAATAGGGATGATGTCACATGATTGAGGATCAAACGCCACATGTGGTAGAGCTTACATCATCGTCGATTCACGAATTACCATGTGTATGGCTGATGCAGTTGACTTCATGATTGCATTTTGCTCTATGAAAAGGAGGAATTTTTTTTTTCACGCTTGTTTTTGTTCACAATGCGATATGCCCATTCTCCATGTAATCGACATATCGCTCCATGAATGGTTGGGTGAATTGTATTGATAAATTCTTGTTTCGTTCACCGCACGATATTAACATTGGTCCACATTTGGATTCACCTTATCGCGGCGATGGATGGTGGTCGTGTGACTTTTGGCTAACTACTTTGCCTTCTCTTTTGGTTCCAAATCTTCCAGAGGAAATTCCAAAGGACGTCGCAAGTGAACCTGTGCTTCTTGATGTCAAACCCATCACCAGTAGGAATATTTCAAAGGCCACGGTCACTTTGCAGGCAAAGAAAAATGTTTGTGGAGATAACGAAGTCGCAGGTGGCTTTCAATCTCCTCATCCCCAAAGCTCCTTTCTTGAGGATTTTCAGCTCCATTAGCATGACAGAATAAGGTGGAAAAGTTACTTTAAATGGCAAAGTAGCACCCTCGCATGTCTTCAAGAGTCATGCGAGGACTTCCTTATAGACTTATTAAATGATAGTAACATTTGTGATGCCCATTCCAGGAGGGTCACACTAATGGACAAGGACATGACATTAGTAAGCAGAGTTAGGTATAGGTATGATAAGTTCATGATGCGACCTCTACCATTCAGGGATAGGAAGGCAGCAAAAATCCTCTCCATTCCTCTTGCTTTTGAAGAGGAACAAGGCTGTTGACAAGGTGGTTATTGAAGAGGTGACAACATCAGGTCCACAAGGGCTGAAGAGGTTTGTAAAGGGGGCGGATATGAAGGGAAAGGAGATAGTATTAGAAGAAAATGTCGTTAGGGATGAATTGGCAAAAAACCTTCTAAGTTGGAGGGAGAGAATAACGACAGACTTAAGGCGGTGCCTGGTCAGATCATATGCAATGTCTCGTACAACAACAGTGCCAAGCAGGAGAAGTACCTCCATATCACTCCAACGGATGTTTATATGCTTGTTGAAAAGAATAGAGAGATCAATGCCAGTATTGTGCTTACTTGTTTAAGGTGTGTACTCTTTCTGAATGCTTTCTTATTTTTATTTATTTTTCCCTTTCCTAATGCTTTTAATTCAATTTGGAGGGTACTGTTGAAAGAGATTTTGCCAAACCAGGCAAAGCAAGTATATATTTGTGATCCTTTGGTATCAACTATCCTGATGATGGACCCATCAAGGTCTGAAGAGGACCTTGCTCCTTATTTCCAGGGAGTTAGTCTAGGTACGTGCTTTGTTGTGCTGCCATATATAGAGAAGTATGTATTTTCTTTGGATTTCAAGCTGTTGTTGATGGAATTTAAGTTATTAGTTGCTTGTGTTAGGTTTCTTATATTTTTTGTTTACTTTCTCAATTTCAGAGGGCACTAGTCTGCTTGTTTAATTAATGTGGTGAAATGCTGTATAATATGAATAGCCTTCTTGGAATGCACGGACAATCTAAATTGTAAGTCATTATACTTTATATCATTTCCTTCTTGCTTCCTAATTGTTGATTTTAAGTCATTCTTTATATCGTTGACTGTAGGGCATGTAAGAGGGCGGTTGCATTGATTGAAACTCTATGTAAGAGGGCAGTTGCATTGATTGAAACTCTATGTCCTGAATTGAAAAAGGATATAGAGTGGAAACTTCTTAACCAACTCGTTCCTATGCAACAGGATTCACACTCTTGTGGCTGGCACGTAGTTGCAAATTTCTGGAAGTTCCTCCTTTCCAAGTACACTAATTTTGATAGCAGTGTAAGTTTCTTGTGTCACTGTAATATAATTTCTCTATGTTCATTTCATGAGAGATCCGGCATTATTCTAATTGACTTTTATGTTGTTTTGCAGTCTGCTCGCTCTGACGAGTTCTAGCTATGGAGTGTGCGAGCAAAGGCAATAAACATTATCCTCAATAATGCAATTACGCATGATGACCCTGACTCGCCACTTCCACCAGTTGTTGCTAGCACTAGTGCATCAAAGAAGAGAAAAAAGATGCCGTTTCATTCCTCTATTAAGCATTTCGGCTTTAAACAAGGAGTCCCTGAGAAGGGAAGCAAGGGCAAGGCAAAGAGCAAGCTTCCATTTGCAGGCAAGGGCAAGGACAAGGCAGGCAAGGTACCAACAACAAAGGAGACAAAGCTGAAGGCTGAGTCAAAGGAGGAGGCCAAGGCTAAGGCTATAGAGCTCGAAACCGCTTAGAGGCTGTGAGATCCCTCTGCCCCCTCCGCGCACTCGACTCTCGGTAGAGCTAATAGCGGAAGCAGCCCCCTCATACGCGGGGCATGGTTTCTCGCTCGGGCCCTCGCCCTCGAATGTCCGAGCACGAGACTAGGCTGGTGGTCACTCCAAAAATCGAAACCGGGAAAATTTTCCATGCCCGAAAAGCGAGGACGATTCCACCTTTTTGAATTTTTCTTAACGAGTTTTCTAACGAGATCAATTCTAAACTATCCTTCACCTGAATAAACCAAATAGAAGGAAACTATCACACACTGATATAATTTGACCATCTGAGTAATTTTCAACGCTTTTTTCCTGATCAAGATCAGGCACAGCCGTTGATCCACTCATTTGAGAAATTTATCAGAGAATTTAACTAGCTAATCGAATCCTAGCGTAATCCTAAGATTTTTCAGTTTGATTATTAAAAACTCCACTGATTCCAGCCTAACCCCATTTGGCCCATGGGTTAGCCACCACCCTACCATTGGAATCGGTGGAACCAAACAAGTACTTACCCACCCATAATTGAAATGCCTTTCTTAACTTTGGATTTAGAAAGCAGATACGCACACACTCCTCTTTAAAACTTTAATATAAAAATAATCCATTGACAAAACAATTTACTGGTTACACATGTCATACTTCAAAATTTCCATTGAGTCTTTGTTTCTCACAAAACAGAATCACTATGGACTCTCCATTGAGACCAGCCAGTCAACAATGAGATCCAGTAACAGATTACAATAAGTTTCTCGTCATCATACATATTATCTTCCACGACATACGCATGGGTGTCCTTGGCACCGCAAGCCCATGCATCACCTGGTCAGAACCCTCCAGGATCCTCCTTAGGTGTCCTGGCACTTCACTCAGGGACCGCTTCGTCGGCCCTTGGAGAGACGGAAAACTCTCTCACTTGTAGTAAGAGTAGCATGATCCACGTGTAGCTCAATCCAATGGGATTTGCATCCCTTTCGGAGCTAGGGATTCAACCCGTACCGGTGCACAAGAGCTTATCCACAAATGGAGAGAATGCTCATGGCTATCATCACTTGACACTAGACTAAGCATACACACAAGCTCAACTTGTCCTCTTTCCTACACACCCCTTCATTCACAAATACAAGCAAGAGGAATACAATCACTATGCACTCAAGCAAAGAGAAAGACCTCACTCCACCCCTATCTTCCTACAAGCATGCACACATTCAAGCATCAAGCTTCCATGAAAGCTTCAAATCAATCCATGTACTCAAAAATGAAATACTAAAAGCATGCACAAGAGTAAAATGATTAGAGAAGAGGATGAGAAAGACTCATGACATTGCTAATGATTCAATAAAGAGATTTACCTCATACAATGATGTAGATGGGGTGAGAGAAGAGTCTTCACCTCTATGGAGAAGAGGGAGAGTAGGTCTCTCAAAGGAGCTCTTGCATGAACTAAGCCCAAAAAGTGTGTCTAAGCTCTCAAATGAGCCACCTTTTATACAAAAATTCTAGAACTCCAAAAAGTTCCCATGTGGGATTATTGTCAAACCCTCTCCCACATTCCTCTACAAAGTGGAACTCTTTACAAGAGACCTAAGTATCGTTTTTTGTTGCATCCTGGTATTGATCTTCATTTGCATGAAACACTCCCCCCTTCCTATTTTGCGCACGTCCTCGAGCGCGGTAGTAGCAAGAGCTGCAACAAAAAAAACAATTGATACAAGTAAAGTCCTTTATTGAAAAAAAGAAAAGAAAAAAAAGAAAAATCAGCAATGATGATTTCACACGTGAGCATACAAGTGCAGGGCTGATTAAAGTTTTAATGAGTACTAAAATAGATGAGTAAAGACTAGTGAAAGTGAGACTTAAGTGGTAGATAATGCTATGCAAAGGCAAGTGTCTTTGTACACCTCCGGTTATGACCGCAGTCTCAATGTCCTATCAGTATGTAAGTTACTCCTAAGTGGCAACCCTACTCCTAAGTATGAGCAAAGGTGATTGGAGCTCTCTCTTGTTGTTGTTGTTTTTTTTTTTTTTTTTTGATATGTGTGTAGAAGGTGATAAAGATTAAGGTTCTATCCCCATGAGACCCGAGCAATGGCCAAGAGACCTCCGCCAAGAGAATCTAAAGACCGCTAAGTATCTCAAGGGCGACAGACCCTTTTTCTTTCTTTTATGACCTAAGGAGTACCCCTTGAAGATGAGGGCATCGGTCTCGAGGGCCCATAGTGTACCCCCGAGTCCTACCAACATCTATCAAGGCGATAGATTCCTCAAAGGTCTTCTTCTGAAGCTTCTAGACATCAGTGTTCACCCCATGGAAACCAAGGCATCGGCCCCAAGGTGCTGAGACATCCCCAGGTCCTACCAAGCACTTCGCATGGCAGTAGACACTTCATGTCGCAATTCACTTTGTATATATATATTTTTGTAGGGTATATTTTCATAAATTTTTATTACTCGTAGCACCTAGCTCATATCTAAGAGATAACTACCACTAGGGATAACTAATATACCTTGAAGACATAAGTACTTGGCATACTCCCTTGGTATATATCCTACACTGTCTTTGGATAGACATATCTTTTACTAAGTCTTCTAAGACTCTAGAATTCACTCACCATATTTTAACTACAAATCAAAAACTCAAACCAGCCAATATTGTGTACATGCAAACCATATATTCGAAAGATAAGAGCACTTAAAGAAATAAAGATTAAGATTTGCATACACCTGTTGTAGTGCCCTGTTGATGTTGTTCGTTTGCCTTGAATAATTTGCTGATTTTGTGCAGATTGCTTCTCCTTGATCCCTGTAGGCATAGCATATCTCCCCCCTTCCTAATTCGTGTGCACGATAGGTGGACTGTAGGGGCGTATCTGATGCTCTTCTTAAGCTGAGATCTCTGCAAAAATTTTATTAACCAACAAAGAAAGAAAACAAAAGAATAAAATTTGTTAGTGGTGCCAATCACCAAATATAGCCGAGGGGAAAAAACCCAATGGGAGAAAAGTGCCCTGGCTTGTCGTTCTTATTGTGGAGTCACTGAGTTACTCTTGCGCTGATGGTGGGTCCGTGTCCTCGTCTGCTGGAAAGATGGTATCAATTTCCTCAGGATGCAGAGACAACCCCTCACAAAAACCGGCCTCTGGAGAAGGTGGTAGAGGAAGGAGTGCTTCCTCACTGAAATATGGCATTGGTTCTATGGGAAGGTTAGTCAGACAGTTTTGATTTTGGAACTGTGCAATGTAGGTACTCATATTGATCCAATATTGACATGTGGAGGGTTGGGGAAGGAGGGCTTGCAAGATTGGTAGTTGCAAGTCATTTAAGCTTGTATCCCTCCATTGTTGTGCTTGTACCTCCTCAGGTAATCTTCGTTGATTTGGTCCCCTTTCTGGTATTCTCACATTAAGAAGATTATGGCGTTGGGGAGTAATTCCCACAATTTGCTTCATTAAGGCCATGCCATATCGTCTAAAGTAAGAGCGGCATATCCAACAAATATGTGAAGCTTCACTTAATACTAGCCGTGCACACTCTTGACAATGTGGAAATGGGTGATGCTGTTGATAGAATAACGTAACAAAGTGATGCCCACAGCAATTTTCACCTAAGGGAGCATAGAAATACCTAGAATGTGTTTGAAATGGAGGAGCACTATAACCCCCGCGATGATCAGGTCGAGTACTATCAGGGTCAATGCATGGTGGACATGTATCGCGCCAAATATCCATCGGGAGTTATCTGGACGTAGAATAATGAAATTTAGAACACTCATATCCATCATGACAATTCCAATCAAAAACAAGATTATCTCAAAAAGAACACATCTCCTAAAGGCATAAGGAACTACATTATTCAAACATTGTTTTACCAAAGAGCTTTAATTGTAGTGTTAACGCCTTATCTTTAGCTTTTGGTATATCCTTTTTAAGAGGTGTAGACTTTAGCAATTGTCTTGGAATTTGAGCAAGATAAGAGGATTTAGGCAGTGAAGCACCAGAATCTATGCTCAAATGAGACTCCTTTGGACTTGTCTTAGGTACACCAGTTGATGGTTGAATTGTGAAACAAGGAGAAATAGGGGCAACAGTTGTTTCAATACATGTTTTAGGAAGATCAACACAAGTGGATTTGTAAGTGCTATCACAGCCACCTTTCCTTTCTCGGGGAATTTGTGTTGATTTCTTTGGCACCCACTGATATGGGCAATCAGGGGTGACTCTTGGAATCTTTTTGAAACACTCTTTTACCTTTAGCAATCCATGGCATTTTGGAAGCCAAATTGATGTTGCACCCTCATAATAACCTTGTGCTTTAAGAACCCGTTTTGGGATCCATCGAGTAACAATGCGAGATTTAGGTTTGGAAATGATGTGCTTCTTAAGAGGCTTAGCAACTGGAATAGATGGTACAAGTTTGTACGCATCTTTGGGTAGCCACATTGATGAATGCTTCTTGCTTGGCCTTCTTTGAGCAGCAACTAGAGTAGTTGGAACATACCAGCCATGGCCCTCACTTGAGTACTCATCAATTATCCACATCATTTTTTTTGGAGCTTCAAGAGCAGATGTTGATTGTGGGTTGGGTAAGGTAGAAACATTACCCTTTTGACACGATAAAGCTCGTGGTGTAGCAGATCCCAAGATGCAATCAGAATCAATTTGCAACTTGTATTGTCTATTCTTCCAATCTAATGAGCAATTGGTAGCACTTAACCACGATCTACCGAGAACAACCTCTACTACTGCCTTGGACTTACGTGCCACATAAAAGGACACTGACATCTGGTGATCCTGAATGGTCATCATAATGACACATTTTCCCTCTATAGGGTTATCTTCTCCGGAGAAGCTTCGTAGGTCCACAGGAATTTGCACAAGTGGTGGTTGACCCAAGGCTATCCAGGTATCAAACGAGAGAACATTATAATCTGCACCAGAGTCAATTAAGGCAGAGACAAAGTAGGTAGTCTCATGAAGATGAAGTCCCACTTGAATATTGAATGGTTCGACATATGGCTCATCAGTAGCCAACTGTATGGCTAACATAGAAGCTTTGCGACGCTCCTTGGTTTTTGCAACTCTAGCTTTAGCCTCCTCTTGAGCCTGACGTTTAAGTAGGTCAAGTGCTTTTTTCCGTGTTTGTGCAGCATGCATCTGTTGAAGCATGGCTTCAGTTAATGGTTCATTGTATTTCTTGAGACGACTTCCATTAATGAAGTTAGGCATTTGCTCACCTTCTAGTGTCTCTAAACGCACAGCACCACTCGGAGTAAGCTCATTAATCACAAACGGTACTAGGCCACGTTTCTTGAGCTTTCTCTTATGCTTCTTAAGTGTGTATAAGAGCACCAGGTCTCCTTTTTTGAATCGGCCAGTTGTTACATTTCTATCATACCATTGCTTTTGTCTCCTCTTCTCAGCATACATCCCCATTACCGCCAATAAGCGGGTCTCATCAAGCTTTTCCAATTCGTCAACACGTTGTGAAAGCTCATGACCAGTCCAATCCAATTGTTTAGCTACTCGTAGAGTAGGTACAAGAAATTCAATGGGAAGAATTGCATCCAACCCAAAAGCAAGTTCAAATGGGGTTGTGCCCACAGATGTTTTATAGGCTGTCCTATATGCCCAGAGAACAGAGTGCAACTTTTGCTCCCAATCAGTCCTATGTCCCTCAACAATCTTTGTGAGTGCTGTGCAGAGAATCTTGTTAGTACTCTTGGCTTGTCCATTGGTATGGGGATGATAGGGTGCAGAACGCTTGTGAATTACCATAAATTCTTGAAGCAAAAATTCTATGACTTCATTTACAAAATGTACACCTTGATCACTAACGATCTCAATTGGTAAGCCATAGCGTGTAAACACGTACTCATACAAGAACTTAGCTGTGGTTCTGGCATCATTTTTGACTGTTGCCTTTGCCTCTACCCATTTGGTCAAATAGTCGGTTGCGACTATAATATATTCTGCATGCGTGTTACGAGCTGGAGGTTTAATGGGACCGACAAAATCAATACCCCATTTAGCAAAAGCACGTGTGCTTAACATAGGCCGCAATGGCATGTTATCCTTTGTGATGGGAGGTTTGGTCCTTTGACAATCATCACAACGTTTCACATATTCTTCGGCATCCATTTGTAAGGTTGGCCACCAAAGCCCAAACCACCTAATCAACTTAGCTGTGGTATTGCCAGAAAAGTGTCCACCACCAACACCTGCATGTGCATGAGTTAAGATTTTCAGATAGTCAGCTTCACATACACACATGCGTAAGTTGCCATCCTTGCCCCTCTTGTAGAGTTGGCCCTCTATTAGCATATAGTTTGCCGCTTCAATCTTAATAGCCTGCTTTCGATGTTTAGGAATTGTTTGATCCGTATGACCATGCTGAAGATAGTCCACAATAAACTTACTCCAACTTGGTGTAGTTGAAATTTGGAATAATGTGACATTATGAATTGGCTTCTGTATTTTACATGAAACACAGTTACGAACAAATGTTTCAGCATCTGCATGCATGGTAGGCCACCATTGCCCATCTTGAGATATACGTCGCACACAAGTGGTAGCTGATGCATGGATTCCATCTATACCCTCATGTGCCCATTCCAAGATCTCCTCATATTGGTCGGGGTTAGGTATAAGCCTCAACACTCCATCATTACCCTGACGATATAATCTCCCGGAAATTAACTTGAATGGTCGCCATAGGTCCACATTAGGACCCGCTAGTTGTATTCGCCCACTTGTCAAAATTTCTAAAATGGATTCAGACCATCTAGGAGCTGTCTCTACAAGGAAAAGTGTTGAATCTAACATATCATCATCCACACCCACAGGAGCTTCTCCAGAGGTGATTCGAGACAAGTGATCTGCCCTTAGATGAGTTGTTCCTTTCCGAACTGCAACTTCAAAATCAAATTCAAGAAGGATGATAAACCACCTCACAATCCTTCCAGTTGCACAAGGTTTATTCACCAAATATAGCAATGCTTGATGGTCCACAAAAAATATGAATTTGTTTGCCAAAAGGTAATGGCGAAACTTTTTCACTGCATATATCATGGACAATCCTTCTCTTTCTGTTGTGGTGTAATTCCTCTCAGCATTGTTCAACTGTCAACTAGCATATGAGAGTGGGAAATCCTTATTGTGTTCACCCGATTGAGCCAAAATACATCCAATTGCAAAGTTGGAAGCATCAATATGGACATGAAAGATTTGGTTCCAATCTGGTGCCCGTAAAATGGGTGCAGTCACTAATGCTTGCTTCAACTTTTCAAAAGATTCCTCACATTCATCAGTCCAATTAAACTTTACAAGAAGAGCATATAACGGTCTGGCTAGGATAGCATACATGTAGATGAATCTACGGTAATAGCCACAATGTCCCATGAATGTTTGTACCCCTTTAGGGTTGATAGGCCGAGGTAACGAGACAATGACATCAATTTTATCCATATCTGTTGAAATCCCGTTGCGAGAAACAATATGGCCCAAAATTTTTCCTTGTCTTACCATGAATTTGCACTTGTCAGGATTCAAGCATATACGATAAAGTTGACACTTTTGAAACACAAGTCTCAGGTGTTCTATATGATCATCACGCTCTTGTGAGTGAACACATAAATCATCCATGAAAATCTCAAGAAATTGCCTAAGGTACTCCTTGAATACATGACTCATTAACCGCTGAAAGGTTGCTGGCGCATTTGTTAGACCAAATGGCATAACACGATAGGCAAAGATGCCATCTTCAGTAGCAAAGGCTATCTTGTGTTGATCCTTTGGATCAATTGACACTTGGTTGTACCCGGAGAATCCATCCAAGAAACTATATGCCTTTTTCCCTGCAACTCGTTCCAGAACATGATCCGTGATTGGAAGTGGGTAATGATCACGCACAGTAGCTGCATTTACCTTCTTGAGGTTGACACATACTCGAAGTTTTCCATTTTTCTTGGGCACCACTACAATAGGGGAGACCCATTCAGTGTGTTCAATCTCATAGATAAATTCTGCCTCTAAGAGCTTGTCTATTTCTTCCTTTATCTTCCGTGCAAAGTTTTCATTGTAAGTATAAGGACGTTGCTTGGAGGGTTTTGCATCCTCTCGCAATGGTATTGTATGTTGACATATGCTTGGATCAACTCCTTTGAGGTCTTTATAACTCCAAGCAAAAACATCACGATACTCCTTTATTGTTTGTATTAATAACTTCTCCTCATCTAAGGACAAGTCTGTGGCAATCCACACATAGCGAGGCTCTTCTCCTGGCTTAGCAATATCAATCTTTTTTGCATCCTCTGGACCATCGTATGAAACCCCTGGCACGTTTGGTTTTTGTCGCATGGGCTGTTGAAGAACAATCTTCCGATCTTGAAGAGTGTACTGTGTGAAATTGGGAGGAACATTTAGACCTTGCTCTTGTCCACTTGAGTCTTCACTTATTGAAGACCATGCGGTTTTGAGCTTTCCTTTGCTATCTTGCATCGGATTTTTTTGTTCAACCGTTGTCTTTGCACTTCCCACACTCTTTTTTGAATCGGTTTTAGACTTGAGTTTTGGTTTTTGTTTCCTCGTCTTTTTACGATTTTTACTAACAGTTGTTAGCTTTTCCCCTGCTTGGAATCCATCTGATCGTTTGACTTGGTCTTTGATACTGTCTTGTGCATGGACATAGTATAGATATCCGTTCTTTCCTGAGAAGTGAGGTGGTGGTCGAGAGTTTTCACTCTTAGATTCCTCCTTTTCTTTCTGCAGTCTCTCACGTTGTTCACGCTCATCTTGTCTACGGATTTTTTTATGGCTCTTACAGCATTTTCGTTTAGGTCGGCTTCTAGGGATCTCTACTTGAACCTCCCTTCCTCTCAAGAGTAGGCGTGCCTTTCCTAACTCTTCCTCAGGGATTGTCACCTCATTATTAAAATCAGAGTCCCAGCCATCTTCCTTATCAGCATCATTAGCAGATTCGAGTGTCAAGTCCTCTACTGAGACTTCCTCGACATGCATAGCTGTTGTGGATGTATCCCTATAGTACAAATCATCTAGAAGGGCACGTGTTTGTACCATTCGTAGAGGAATAATATCATATCCATCTGAGTCACAAAATTGAATTGGCTTCGGTAAAGCACATGTCGATAATGTTGCAAGGACATGACTCCATTCTAATGGATCAATTAAATGCTCAGGGAAGGGTTGTGGAATGTATGCCTCGTCTGATACACTTCGATTACCCTTAAGTCTCTCAGTGTTGAAATCCCTACAGGAGGCTCCACACATCCATAGATCTTCTCGCCCATCTGACAATGTAATTTTTGAGCCCTCAGATGAAGCAGAATCAAACTCATCTATTGGAGACCTTGTTACATCACGATATGAGTGATTCCTTAGGTTGACCCTTGTGATGACAGAATCATGTCTGAGGTACAAGTAGTTGTATCCCCAATCTTGAATCATTTGAAATTGTTGCATGAATGGTCTACCCAATATCACTTCATAGTTTGGATGCTTTCCAAAATCCACCACTGCAAAGGTATGCTCATATTCAATCCCACATGTGGTGACCAATATGTTCTCAAGCAGCCCAAGGGGATGTTCTAAGCTTCCATCTGCTAGCTGCAAGCGCATCCTGGTACTCCTAATAGCTGGTTTGCCCCACTTTTCCCAAATGGACCTTGTCACAATGCCCACTCCTGCGCCACTATCAAGTATTGCAGTTGAAGATACTTTTCGCACTTCTAATGGGAGGGTAGCATTTCCCTGATCGTCTTCACAAAATTTTCCTACTTTGTTGATAGGAACTGGCAGTACATGCTTTGTTTCAGAGTGTATAGTACACTCATGGTGACCCTTTTGTAGCAATACCTGCTCTGACAAACATGTGGCAATATCATTCCACAACTCAGGTTTAAGCTTTATCAACTCAAGCAAAGGTAAGGTACAAGCCACTGGTGCTGACAAAATAGCCTGCACCATACTCATATCTTTCTCCTTAGTCAACCTTTTATGCATGGAGGGTATCCTCAAGGTTTGAGAACAGTTCTCATATTCTCCCAGATAGGACGGTAAGGTTTTCATTGTATGCTTACTTCTGGGAGAAACCATTGTTTGACCTTCCTCCTGGATGCTTGGGCGTCCAAAGTTGTTTTCCTTGTCTCTGGTAAAATCCACCTCAGAGAATGGAGGCGAACTAACAGAAGACATGTTTTCATTTATTTTCTCATTTACAGCGGCCCACATGTCATTTGCCATGTCCTCATTAGCATCAATAATTTCATCATTGCATGGGAAGACAAGGCTAGGTGATGGCAGAATGTCATCTTTTAATGGAGTGTCAATTGGTGCAGACCTTTCGCTCTGAGCTTGTGAAATGAGCTCACTTTTCATTTCCCGACTTGATGACACTTCCGGTATAGTTTCTAATGTTGGCTTAAGAGAGGTTGGGCCCCGAGGAATAGGTGGTGGTGGTGGTCCCTCAAGTATTGACTGAGCTTCCCTAATGAGTTGCTGGTGTACAGCTAGATTGATCTTCTCCTCACGAGGGTTTGGGTATTCTTGAAGCTTTTTGGGTAGCTCAGATAAAGCTGCAATGCGACTTCTATGAGCATCAATGATGGCCTCTAGAGTCTCATTTACTTTATCCACAAAAACAGAACCCCCAGAACTAACCTCAGTCGTACTAGCCTCATCTTGTTTAACACTAGGCTCAGGTTGAGGTTGATGTTCCTCACGCACTTCCTGGGATGTAAAAGTTTTATCCCGTATGTTTTGTTTAGAGGTCTCCTGAGAACTAGTGGGTGTACTTTTAGTTTGTTTGTTTCGGTTCTTCTTTCTCCTAGTGGTCTTTTTTCTACTGGACTGTAGGGTTTTGTCCACTAGATTTGTCTTTGCGTCCCTAGTTCGAGGTGTCTCATCAGTTTGCATTTCTGCATTTCGTGTCTGTGATCTAGTCATGACTCTAAGTGGCACGACATCATCATTCTCAGATGAAGGTGGCGATGGAACTGTACCTACAAGGTTGAGTGAAACCTTTGGTTGAGAGGTGCCTTCCTCATGTGGTTTCAGCAGATAGTCTTTTGGGAAGTGTTCTACACAACACCCTAGACAATATCTTTCGATTGGTGGAAACTGTTGTACTGTTGTATTTGCTTGCCTTGAGCGATGTGGACAATCACGAGCCCAATGGGGTTCTCCGCACTCATAACAGGGGCCCATTGGTTTGGTCTCTACTTTCCTTGGCTGCCATTGACCTGAGGGGCCTGGAGTCCTAGGTTGGTAGCCGCCTAGCAACATTAAAGAGTTTTGTTCCCCTGGTTGAGTCTCCAGTGCTTGGCTTGGGTATGCGGGACTTTCAAAGATATTTTCTTTGGATGAATATGATACATATTCTTCTTCCACATAGCCTGGGTTTACCAATTCTCTACACATATTTGAATTGTCGTAGTCGACAACCCTCACAGGAGCAGTCCCTGGAGCAGGAGGTTGAGCACCAAGAACAGGTCGTGCTTGTTCTTGTGTCATCGGTGGCTTACGTTCAAAACTAGTATACTGTTGATACATTTGTGGAGCCACTCCACCTCTCGGCTGCTCACGTTCCTGTCTCATTCTCGCAATGCGAGTACATTCCTGTGTGGTATGAGTAAAGTTCCAAGCACAGGCTTGGCACCATTTTTTTGTGGGTTGGTTTGTGACTAGAGGAGAAAAGGTATTACAGTCCTCTGTTTTATGGTCACCGCCACATGCTCCACAAAGATGAGGACCTGTAGGAAGCACACTCCTCATTCTCTGCTGCTGTTGTTGTGGCTGCATGGGTGGACGATAGGTCTGTCCCAATCTCCGTAGTACTAGGTTAGCTATCTGGTCTGGATTTACTAGCGCGCTAGACCCTGAACTTTGGTCATCACCCCACTGATTTCTAGGTTTCACCTTAGGGCCAGAACCATCTTGGAACTTGAAGTTATCGGTGAAATCCATAGCATCATGGCAACACTCATTGAAACTTGTATGCTTCTTTGCATAGAGATGTGTATGCAGTGTCGAATTTTTAAGGCCTTTTAAGAAGAGAGAAATTAATCGACTTTGGGCGGGCTTCTCATCTTCTGGGCAACGATTAATGTACTGCTTCATTCTATTTACACAGTCTCTAACACTCTCATTCTCGCCTTGCTTGAAAGAGTAGATGTGTGCTACCGTGTCATGTTGAATTCCCATCAAAGAAAAAGCAGCAATGAATCTCTCTTCCAAAACTCGTAAAGAAGTTTTGTCTGAAGCTTCTAATGCCTGAAACCAAGCAAGGGCTTTTCCTTCAAGGGTGAGTCCAAACCCTTCTATTTGAGTATGCTTATCAGCAACTTGCTCAGCTCGAACTGCTTGCCTAAAAGCTGCTACATGATCGTATGGATCTCCCGACCCTTCATACTTCTTAACCAATTTCTGAAGAGTTGATGGCCTTACTTGTCGTGAATACTCATCATAGGGCCTACGGCCTCTCGCTCTTAGTGGGAATTGTTCCTCTCTTTGGAAAGATGGTTCACATGTTTCCAAAATTGGTGTGGGTACCCTATTACTAGCCTCACCAAACCCTTCCAAAGATCTTGTCACCCTCATTTCAGGAGGTGCATTTATAGGAGGTCGAGTTGGCTCCCCTATCCTCCGATTGTTATAGTGAGAAAGATGTTGGTGTGGTGTGACTTGTGGTCGCACATGTGGTGTAGGACGATATCTTGGTGCTAGAGTTGGGCTACTAGCAGTGGTCCACTTAGATGTTGAAGGTCCCTCTCTAGTGAACTCTCGTAGGGGAGGAGCAACAGTGTCTCCAAGAAAGGCTGTCTCTCCTGGTTTGGCTGTATTTGTTGAGAACACTTCCATAAATAATGGTTGTCCTTTCCACGTGAGTTCCCGAATCTCTTTCCAATCTAAGGTTCGGTATTCATTGGCCCATTTATCGATTATTCTGTTCATGTGTCCTGCACGCTTCTCAACTACCACCACATGAGCTAGAGGAAGATCCAGCTGTGGCAATCTAGTTGTGGCATAATATCCCTCTAACGAGTCCTTATAGACCTCTTGAAGTGGGTCATCCTGTAAGACCTTTGTCACAGGAATTTGTCGTACAAACTCCCATTGGCATTCAGCCCCCTGATCCAGTTTGCTCTTGCCTTTCCTATCCCTTTCCAAATTTAGATCTACAAGAAGTAAATCATCTATGGATGGCTTTGAGGACTGGGCATTGGATGGTCCAGGCATGTCCGGCTCGATGAGCCAATCATCTCTAGACACCCTTGCTCTGGAAAGTTCTGATAAGTCTAAGAACTCGGTTTTAGAGAGCTCCCCTAATTTGTCTACCTTTTCTGGATGGTAGGTGACTTCGTAGCGAACACCATCTCCACCCATGTACATGTTACCCTGGTCATTGACTAGAGGTGCTCTATCAAGTTCTGAGAATATGTCGGCTATCTTAACAAGATACCGTTGTTGTGGGTCCCTAAAGATCTCAGCTCCTTGAGCATTTGTGTAGACATATTGGAGTCTCACATTGAGTGTTAACCCCATGGTGTCAGCTTCAAATGGATTAAAGGATCTTGAGGGTGTTCTATTTGGGGCTACGGGATGACTATTTGTCGGCACTAGATTGTCCATGGACAATGAACTAGTTGTTCTAGAGGAAAGGGTATCGGATTGGGATTCCGAAAGGGTTTCAGTAATATCTGCCAAATTGCCTACCGATTGGGTCCCACTTTCTTGCGTAGGCACTCTAGAAGGTGCCCTAGGTCCTATGGCAGAATCTACACAACGTCCCGACCGCAAGTGCATAAGGTCAAATTTTTTTTTTTTGGTTTTGTTATGTGTTTTTGTTTTGTTTTGGTTTTGGTTTTTGTGTTTTGTTTTTTTGATAAAAATATATATATATTTGTATATATATATATATATATATTTTTTACCCTACCTAACCACTAAAGGCAACTAAAAATGGGTCTGTGTGGCGTAACTATCTACCCTATTTTTTTGTTATTTGTTTGTTTTTTTTTAAATGTTTTTTTTTGATTTTATGATTTTATGATTTTTACTTTTTTTTAACACAAAAATTATGAATCACACTAAAAAATACTAATTATGCACAAAGTTACAAAAATTTAAAAAATGCAAGTTAAACTAATTATGCAAAAAAATTAAAGAATGAAGAATTACAGAATATGCAAAAAAATAATAGACTCCTAAAAAATCAACAATTTTCTTTTGTCTTCTTTTGTTTTTTCCTCCTTTTTTGGTTTTTTTTTTGTTGGTTTGTTTTTTTTTGTTTTGTTATATTACAAAAATTTAAAACAATGCAAATTACCCAATTATGCTAAAAAATACAGCAATGAAAAAATAAAAAATATGCAAACAATATGGACTCCTAAAAAAATAATTTAAATTTTTTTTTATTTTTATTTTTTTTATTTTTTAATTTCTTTTTTAATTTCTTCTCTCTATTTTTTTAATATTTAATTGTTTTCTTTTTTCCCTTTTTTTTTTAAGATCTCTTTTTTTCTTTTTTTGTTTTTTTTAATTTAAAAAAAACATAAAAAGTAATAAAAAATAAAAAATGAAAAAAATGAAAAAAATGAGAAATCGACTAACCTTATCCTCTTCGCGCCGTTCCGCCGAAATCGTCCCGGATTTTTCGCTGGATTCTTTGCTGGCGCGCGTGGGTTGCCTTCAACTCCTTCGCCTCCACGCCTTCTCTCCACGCTCCCAGCTGCAGCAACCGCCTCAGGAGCACCGGCCTACTCCACCTCCACGATGCAACTACTTCGCTGCCAGCTGCCTTGCTCCCTTCTCCTAGCACGTTAGCTGCCACCGGCTCCCACTCCGTCCATTTCGCCTCAGTGCTGCCGACGCTGGCGGGCTTCTACTCAGTGGTGCCGACGCTGCCCACCGCTGTCTCTGCTACACTTCCCACTTCCAGCCGCCTCAGAGCCTCAGCCTCTGTCACTCTCCCTTAGCCTGATGCCGACGCCGCCCTGTGCTTGGCTCTGCTCTACGCCCACCTCTGCTGCTGTCGGCTTGCCGGCTACGTTGGCCACTGGTTGGGCTTCTCTTTTTTTTTTTTTTTTTTCGTCTCCTTTCGATGCAGCCTTCAACGGCTACTTTGCTCTGCTGTCTGCAGCCGGTCGTTGCCTACATTGGCCTTTTTTCACCTGAATCACCAGCCGCTACTACAGCCACCCAACAGCCTTGCAACGGCGGCCAGCACTTCCTCGTTGCAGTGCTCGACACAGGCCCCACCATTGTCTCTTCAACGCTTCTGCAGAGCAGCCAACTTCGCCTACGCCAGCTTTGCCCACTGCAGACTGTTTCAGACGCCGCCGCCGGCCGCCTCTCGCCTACTCCTCTCAGCAGAGCCTGCAGACGCACGATGCTCCCGTACGATGCTCCCGTACGCTGCTCGCCGTAAACGTTTTCTTGCCGCCGTCAACGTCTTCCCACGCCTTCCAAAGCCTTAGCGTATATATATAACTATATATATATATATATATATATATATATATATATATATATATAGTTATATATAAGTCGATTTCTTTGCTGCGCTTTTAACTCGCTTATGCCCAAGTATAAAACGATTAAAATAATTAAAAGCCGTCTCCTCTACACTGCTTTCAGCCTGTTTACACACGATGCAGCGTTTGATGCAGCACTCACATCACTGAAATATAAATAGATTTGTAATTTTCTTTTTTTAGCTGGCTGCCTCCGTGCACAAATATATATACATATATATATATATATATGTATATCTATTTATTTTTTGCTTCTAATGATGGAGATGCCTCCCAACAAAACAACAAAATCATAAAGGAAAAGTCGCCTTCTACGCTTTCAACCTACCTCTCATCCTTTCATCCTTAAGCGGTCTTCATGCTTGGGAGTCTATGGGGCTTGCATAAGCTATGGATGAGCTTAGTAACGCACCTCTTTTCTTTACTAATTACATGTTAACGAAAAGCATGAAAGAATGAAATGACAAAAAACAATGAAGGTAAGCATAATGAACGGTACTTAAAAAAGCATAAAAGCAATAAAACATAAAAAACAATGCGGGAGAAACCTCAACCGCTCAATGGTTTTTTTTTTTTAATCCTAACCTTATCTACTCACACCGGGATCGCACACCCGAACTTAACCTAATCACTCAATGGTTTTGCAACCAAAAGAGGAAATAGTGGTGGTTTCCACACACTCTCAACCGGATTTGAGTCTTTTCCCCGGCAGCGGCGCCAATGGAGAGACGAAAAACTCTCTCACTTGTAGTAAGAGTAGCATGATCCACGTGTAGCTCAATCCAATGGGATTTGCATCCCTTTCGGAGCTAGGGATTCAACCCGTACCGGTGCACAAGAGCTTATCCACAAATGGAGAGAATGCTCATGGCTACCATCACTTGACACTAGACTAAGCATACACACAAGCTCAACTTGTCCTCTTTCCTACACACCCCTTCATTCACAAATACAAGCAAGAGGAATACAATCACTATGCACTCAAGCAAAGAGAAAGACCTCACTCCACTCCTATCTTCCTACAAGCATGCACACATTCAAGCATCAAGCTTCCATGAAAGCTTCAAATCAATCCATGTACTCAAAAATGAAATACTAAAAGCATGCACAAGAGTAAAATGATTAGAGAAGAGGATGAGAAAGACTCATGACATTGCTAATGATTCAATAAAGAGATTTACCTCATACAATGATGTAGATGGGGTGAGAGAAGAGTCTTCACCTCTATGGAGAAGAGGGAGAGTAGGTCTCTCAAAGGAGCTCTTGCATGAACTAAGCCCAAAAAGTGTGTCTAAGCTCTCAAATGAGCCACCTTTTATACAAAAATTCTAGAACTCCAAAAAGTTCCCATGTGGGATTATTGTCAAACCCTCTCCCACATTCCTCTACAAAGTGGAACTCTTTACAAGAGACCTAAGTATCGTTTTTTGTTACATCCTGGTATTGATCTTCATTTGCATGAAACAGCCCTCGTCCATCGTACCGGAAGCGCACCATTTTAACCATACCGAGGCTGGTCAAGACCTCGGCAAATTTTGCCGCGTGAGCTGTCCCTCGAACACTCCCCACCAGCTGTTGCAACCGAACTTCCCTTAGATAAACATAAATGCCAAATGCTCCCTCCAGCATTCTAGCGTAAGACAGTCCTTTAAGAAAACAGGGTTTCTATGCAAGTTTTCAGTTTTGGTTTTGTTTTGAATACCATGAATAAATCTTAAATCCGTATCCCAATATTTCTAAATCCAGGTCTGAATTCCAGACAGAATTTCTCAAATGCTGATAACTTGATCCTCAGATCAAAATCAAAAGTCTTAAGCTTAGTTTCAGATTCGATGGTGTTTTGAGTGCATTTTTCCTAAACTAATCACATCGTCATTGACGAAGGAATTAGGTCTTGGTCAATAGTCTGAATTAGAGTTTGGGTGGTCTGGAAAGGTTCTTCCTAAATTATCTTTCTTGAAAGGTACTATTTCAATTTCTCTTTTTCTGAGTTCCGTTCGACAAATATTTGCTTACAGATTTCTAAAACATGGATTTCTTAAAAAGAATAAAATAATCATTTATCTTGATTTTCGACTTCGATAGTTTAATTGAATTTTCTCATTATCATTTTAGTGAATATGAAATGGTAGAATTTCCTCTCACATATTATCTACCTATTCATTTTTCTAATTTTTGCTACGAAAATTAAATAGAGGATTAAGGAGAATCCTTATTTAATTATAAAGATTCTATATGTATCTAATTATGCATAAAATCCAATTCTGATGAAAGTCACACTTTTATCATCATAAAAATCATTTCACTCTTTTAAAAAAATATCTTTTATGTATCCATTTATGTATAAAAACCATTTATGATGAAAATCACACTTTTAATATAAAAAAATATCTTTTATGCAACCATTTATGCATAAAAATCATTTATGATGAAAATCACACTTTTAATATAAAAAATATCTTTTATGCAACCATTTATGCATAAAAATCATTTATGATGAAAATCACACTTTTAATATAAAATATATATATCTTTTATGCAACCATTTATGCATAAAAATCATTTATGATGAAAATCACACTTTTAATATAAAAAATATCTTTTATGCATGAATTTCAATTATGATAAAAGTAACACTTTTATAATAAAATAAATTTTTTTAATGCATACTTCTATGCATGAAAATCAATTATGATAAAAGTAACACTTTTATAATAAAATAATAATAATCTGTTATGCATACTTTTATGCATAAAAATCAAATATGATAAAAGTAACACTTTTATAATAACAAAATAATCTGTTACACATACTTTTATGCATAAAAATCAGATAAGATAAAAGTAACACTTTTATAATAAAAAACTAATCTTTTATGCATACTTCTATGCATGAAAATCAAATATGATAAAAGTAACACTTTTATAATAAAATAATAATAATTTGTTATGCATGCTTTTATGCATAAAAATAAAATATGATAAAAGTAACACTTTTATAATAAAAAAATAATCTGTTATGCATACTTTTATGCATAAAAATCAGATATGATAAAAGTAATACTTTTATAATAAAAAAATAATCTTTTATGCATACTTCTATGCATGAAAATCAAATATGAGAAAACTAACACTTTTATAATAAAAATAATAATCTTTTATGCGTACTTTATGCATGAAAATTAAAAATGATAAAAGTACCACTTTTATAATAAAAACATAATCTTTTATGCATAAAAATCCATTTTGATGAAAGTAACACTTTCATAATAAAATGAAAATTATTCCTTTATGCATAAAATGTTGAGAGATATAATCGCGGTGTTGTGTATGTGGGAAAGCACCCTAGAGGTGCAAGATATTGTGGTGAGATGGAATGCCACATGTAATATTGTATGGTGTGTGAGTGTTGACCAAAAGAGTGGAAAAGGAGTTGCCACATGGATGATGATGTGTAAAGTGGGATAAGGCTAGAGAGCCTATATCATTGTATGGTTCATTGTGATATGCAATACAAGGGAATAGTGTTGAGTGTGCAATCTCCCTCTCTCTCTAGTCATGGAGTTTTTAGTTGGTTTAATCCACCTTAATCTTATGCTTAATCTATGTCTTTCACCATGATCAATCCCATTTCTAGAATCTTAACATGGTATCAGAGCCAAATGGGCTCTTGGTCATGGTGTTTATTATGTATATTAGCTTGGTTGTGTGTTTCTTTGATTAAGCATTATTTTCAGTGTATTATGAAAAAAATTATGCACACTCATATTATCATTTGGATTTGCATTTGAGAGGATTTAAGAGGAGATTTGCAACAAGGAGGTTGCAAAGAAGCTGCCCCAAGAGAGTTGCAAATGGAGTTTTGCAACATGGAGAGCTTGCTCATCATCAAGGAAGCTGAAAATGGAGATTTCAGCATTATGAAGGCTATGGAGTCTTCATCACCGTCAAGGAGAAGCTGCCAAGAGAAGATATGCTGCTGATTATGCCTCAAGAAGGTTGGTTTTGTGAAGTTTTGCCTCAAAGTTTTGTGTTTGAGTATGAAAAATGCTCAATGTATAAGGGTTGCTTGATAGGATGGAAGAATCCCAAGGTTCTTTACTTCCAAGCAAAGAGTGGCATTAGGAACTCAATGGAGTCTTCTTGGGCCCTTTTATTTGGCAGTTTAAGGGAGTCAAACCTTTTCTCTTAAGAAGAAACGTTTTCTAATTAGAAGCTTCAAAATGGCTACTTTATTCGAATTTGAATTTTGGAGGGAAAATGGAATTTAAAATCTAGCGGATAAAACCATATCATGTAACATATCTATGGAAAGCTCTTGATGCGTAGATCACGGATTTGTAATCTCCGCTCAAATCGGAGCTTGTATGTAGAAGTTATGGAGGTCCGAAAATTGTAAAATTGCCCCCTCTCCTTTTTGGGGGAAAAAGTGCACCCTTTGACCACTCTTACACCTCTCTTACAAACCATTGGTTTTTGCTTACATGGTGGGCTCCTATTTGTCAAAAAGTTAAACGTTTCCATAACCTCATGGCAAATTAAAGGGCCCAAAAAGACTCCATTGAGTTTCTAATGGAGGAGGTGCATGCTTGTCAAGATGATGGCAAGTGAGATGGTGGACTCAATGGAGTTCACATGTGTGTGCATCAAGAAGAGGATGCACTTGTGCATGTTTGCTCAATGAAGGAGAGCAAAGAAGGGGATGGAAACCTTGGCAGTTTCCACATGGTTATGCACCTATGGTTTCATTTTAGAGACCATGTGAAGAAGCACCCTTACAGTTTGTATGCAAGGAAGTAGCATGCAAGTAGTGAAGCTTAGTCTAAAGCTTACAATGGCCATGTCAATGGCTATTGGAACCTTGGAAAGAAAGGCTGGCACATAGAGCTTCACCAAAACATGTAAAAGAAGCTCTTGAACATGAAGAAAAAGGAGCAGCAGCACCTTAGAGAAGATGGTGCTTTGGAAATGCAAAGATTAGCAATATGATGGCTGTAAGACGAATTGTGCAGCATTGCAGAAAGGCAACATCAATATGGCATGGTAGAGGAAGAATTCTTGTGAGCTAGTAGAGCAATGAAGTTCAAGGTCCCACACAACAGTCATGGGAGCTTAGATAAAGCAAGCAAAGGAGACAAGCATCGGCGGGGGGCTGGTCCGGCGCACACCACAAAGCAGAGACGAAGGCATAACACTGTTTTGCATAAGAGTACTAAGCCAAGCAACGTAGCAGCAATTTGAAAGGCAGCAAGACCGGTAGCATTACCGAGTTACAAAAAAAAAAACAAGCATGCGGAGCTTGTCATGGGAGCTATTCAAAGGCAGCAGAAAATCTTACCATTAGCTTATGAGCCATAATGGTGATGGTCATTGCAACCAACTATGTAGAGGTGACAGGCCATGGCTTAAAATAGCAGCCAAGTTAGTGCTTTGTTGACGGCAAACTTGTGCAGGCGAGTAGTCAACGCATGCAAGCTTGTTAAGGCAGCGCAGACAAGCAATGTGCAGCCATTGTGGTAGATGTTAACAATCTAGCAGCAGCACAAGAAAGAAACTGAGGAGCTCGTAAAGAAGTGGCCCATGAGAGTAGTTATGGCCGTAGTAGAATGAAGAGAGACCAAGCGAAGGAAGCTGATGAGAAACAGGTCAAGAAAAGGCTAGTTGAAATGGCCTAGATGGAAGCTGCTAAAGCTGCAGCAAAGGCCCCAGACGGCGCAATGTTGAACCTGCAGCAACAAAGAATGCAGGAGCGATAGAAGGAAGGGCGATAACAGCCAGAGAGAGAAAGCAGTCAAAGCGCACGAGAAGAAGCTGGAAATAGAGACAGACAGCCAGACAGCAGAAACAAGTGGGTGGATAAGGGCCACCCACCACGGCCCATCATTGGCAGTGCATAGTAGCTGCAAGTCGCCGCACCTCTTTATTTTTTTAATGGCTCAAGGTAACCCTAAGGGTTATCCTTAGAGATGGTGTAAAGTGTCCTTCACAAGGGGTACTCACATGCAGGCTAAAGGCGATAGATGAGTAAATGGTATTGTGTTTTTTTTGGTTGGAAGGTTAACGCTTGTTCACACACACTTGGGTTCACTGCCCGGCTTTGGCCAAAATGATTGTATTTTCACCCATGATTATGAGAAGGGTAATCGTACCCGAGTTTAAAGCTCAAAACAAGATATGTATCATTCACCCATGGTATGAGGGTCGTCATGCCCGAGCTCACCTAGAAGCTCAAAATGGTTGTTGTGATGTGTGCAAGAGCGATGCACGTGTGAGGTGCATGCGCATGGGTTGGTTCCCGCCTGAACTTTCATGTTCAAATCGAACTCAGTGGTTCCACTGTGAGCGAGTCGGCTTAAAATGGACTAGGTGTCTAAGATGGTAGACACGCGCACACATGATTGGTTGATGGACACTCCAATGTATCATTGAGGGGGAGTGTTGAGAGGTAGCGATTGCGGTTGTGCAATGCTACAGTGATATGGGTGATGGATGATGGGTGAGTTGTAGAACACCTCGATTAAGAGGGGGTGTTGAGAGATATAATCGTAGTGTTGTGTATGTGGGAAAGCACCCTAGAGGTGCAAGATATTGTGGTGAGATGGAATGCCACATGTAATATTGTATGGTGTGTGAGTGTTGACCAAAAGAGTGGAAAAGGAGTTGCCACATGGATGATGATGTGTAAAGTGGGATAAGGCTAGAGAGCCTATATCATTGTATGGTTCATTGTGATATGCAATACAAGGGAATAGTGTTGAGTGTGCAATCTCCCTCTCTCTCTAGTCATGGAGTTTTTAGTGTGGTTTAATCCACCTTAATCTTATGCTTAATCTATGTCTTTCACCATGATCAATCCCATTTCTAGAATCTTAACATAAAATCTATTTTGATGAAAGTAATGCTTTCATAATAAAAAGAAAATTATTCCTTTATGCATAAAAATCTACTTTGATGAAAGTAACACTTTCATAATAAAAAGAAAATTATTCCTTTATGCATAAATTAATAATAATCAATATGCATTTTCTATGCATGAAAATGACACTCTTAGAGTATAGAATTGATAGGAATTACTCTTTTAGCATAATAAAAGATAATTCTTATTTCTAAAAATTTTGCCATAACCTCCTTTGTATGGCTGACCATTTTTTAAATTTTTCTACTTGATTTTATCATAAAAATTAACTCTAATTGATTTAAAGTAATCTATACTAATCAAAATTCACTTATACAAGAGAAAACATTATAAAAAGTTTAATTCCATCAATTATCACTTAGCTAGGATAAAGAAGGGTTGATTTACTAGAGAAGAGAGGGGAATGCCTTTTACAATGAGGCATAACATTATTTTCAAGATAGGGAAGACAAAAATCATAAAAAACCATGAATTGAATGAAAAAAAGAAGAATCTCCAACTTACTATGAATCTGAGAGCTTTCCTTTGGCTTGATGGTTTGAGGATTCAACTCTTATTTGAGACAAGAGTGGCCACCAATCTTTTGGAAGAGGGAGGGTCAAAAACTAATGAATTATTGATTAAATTCACTGTTTTTGGCACTTGGGAGAGGCAGGGTAACAGTGCATAACACTATTAAGTTTCAACAAAGGGGAGGGCTTCTATTTATAGAAAAAAGTGAGCTTCTAACCAAGCCAACTGATTCTAGAATTTTCCAGATCAGTTTGGTCAATTTTTGACCATTTTTGGGTCAGTTTTGGTCACTTTTTGGATCTAACTGAAATAGGAGAGAGGAGAGATAAAAATATCCCATTAGAAAATCATTTATGATGAAAATCACACTTTTAATATAAAAAATATCTTTTATGCATAAAAATCATTTATGATAAAAATCACACTTTTTATATAAAAAATATCTTTTATGCATACTTTTATGCATGAATTTCAATTATGATAAAAGTAACACTTTTATAATAAAAAAATTTTCTTTTATGCATACTTCTATGCATGAAAATCAATTATGATAAAAGTAACACTTTTAAAATAAGAAATAATAATCTTTTATGCATACTTTTATTTATAAAAATCAAATATGATAAAAGTAACACTTTTATAATAAAAAAATAATCTGTTATGCATACTTTTATGCATAAAAATCAGATATGATAAAAGTAACACTTTTATAATAAAAAAATAATCTTTTATGCATACTTCTATGCATGAAAATCAAATATGATAAAAGTAACACTTTTATAATAAAATAATAATAATCTATTATGCATACTTTTATGCATAAAAATGAAATATGATAAAAGTAGCACTTTTATAATAAAAAAATAATCTATTATGCATACTTTTATGCATAAAAATCAGATATGATAAAAGTAACACTTTTATAATAAAAAAATAATCTTTTATGCATACTTCTATGCATGAAAATCAAATATGATAAAAGTAACACTTTTATAATAAAAAAATAATCTTTTATGCATACTTTTATGCAGGAAAATTAAAAATGATAAAAGTAACACTTTTATAATAAAAACATAATCTTTTATGCATAAAAATCCATTTTGATGAAAGTAACACTTTCATAATAAAAGAAAATTATTCCTTTATGCATAAAATCTATTTTGAGAAAAGTAATACTTTCATAATAAAAAGAAAATTATTCCTTTAGCATAAAAATCTATTTTGATGAAAGTAACACTTTCATAATAAAAAGAAAATTATTCCTTTATGCATAAATTAATAATAATTAATATGCATTTTCTATGTATGAAAATTACACTCGTAGAGTATAGAATTGATAGGAATTACTCTTTTAGCATAATAAAAGATAATTCTTATTTCTAAAAATTTTACCATAACCTTCTTTGTATGGCTGACCATTTTTTAAATTTTTCTACTTGATTTTATCATAAAAATTAACTCTAATTGATTTAAAGTAATCTATACTAATCAAAACTCACTTATACAAGAGAAAACATTATAAAAAGTTTAATTCCATCAATTATCACTTAGCTAGGATAAAGAAGGGTTGATTTACTAGAGAAGAGAGGGGAATGCCTTTTACAATGAGGCATAACATTATTTGCAAGATAGGAAAGACAAAAATCATAAAAAACCATGAATTGAATGAAAAAAAGAAGAATCTCTAACTTACTAATGAATCTGAGAGCTTTCCTTTGGCTTGATGGTTTGAGGGTTCAACTCTTGCTTGAGACAAGAGTGGCCACCAATCTTTTGGAAGAGGGAGGGTCAAAAACTAATGAATTATGAATTAAATTCACTGTTTTTGGCACTTGGGAGAGGCAAGGTAACAGTGCATAACACTATTAAGTTTTAACAAAGAGGAGGGCTTCTATTTATAAGAAAAAGTGAGCTTCTAACCAAGCCAACTGATTCTAGAATTTTCCAGATCAGTTTGGTCAATTTTTGATCATTTTTGGGTCAGTTTTGGTCACTTTTTGGATCTAACTGAAACAGGAGAGAGGAGAGATAAAAATATCCCATTATTTGGGAGTTTAAAACTCATTCAAGCATGTGAAATAGGCGCCTCCTTCATGAGGGGAATTCCCCCATGCAGAGGTGTCAAAAATGCATCATTTCACCTAAATATCTCTCTTTTTTAACTATTAACCTTGTCCTTAGTCAACTCTTTATCTTATGTGAGTATTTACTCATTTTTGGGGGATTTTTCTTTTATTGTTGTATTTATCTCCTCCCTACATTTGGATGAATCTTATTGGTCCATAGGAACCTTAATTTAAAATTTTGAAAAAATCTTCACCCCCAGGATAATGCCTCTTGAACAGATTATACTTAATTTCTAATGCACCTTCCTAAAATCTTTTTGAACTTCTATTTCAGGGAAACTTATTTTAATAAGATGAGAATTTTTTCTATCCAAAAATATTTAATATCTGAATATTATCTCTCTAGAATATTTTCTCTCTCTAGGCCAAAACTGGTAGAAACAAAATCTTTTAGATTTCTGAAGAGGGATTTGATTACAAGGGAGGATGCTGGACATCTTGAGAACCTGGGGAGGAATCTTATAGAGGCATAACGTTGTAAAGATTCTGTATTTTTATTGAGCTCGGCTCATTTTTGTATAAACATTCTCTATTTTTATTGAGCCCTACTCATTTTTGTATTTTGTGAGTATTGTGCTTTGCCATAATAAAATAGATTATTTAGAATTTTTATTCTCATAACTTATCTTTGGTTAAAACTGAATTTTAAAGATGTTTGCTTCAAAATCGTGAGTACTTTTGTAGAGTAGACACATGTCCATGTAGAATTTTTTCATCACATTAGTCATTGCTAAAATACAACAGTTCAGTACAAGTCTTACAATGACTTCTATTGGGCCTAAGTCCCTCAATACAAGACCTTTCTAATTATGCACGATAGATTTTCCCTCCGTCCTCTTCTCTGGGTTGTTCATCTAAAGAATTCTTTGATGCACATCTTTGGCTTCATTTATCAGTTTGTCTACATCTTCAAGGTCTTTCTTGAAGCTTTCAGATATCTGGATAGGTTGATCATCTGTATCCCCAATAGAGGAATAGGAGTCGTCATCAGAAGAAATAGCTAAAATAGCTAGCCTAGAAACCTTGCTAGGAACAGTCCTCTCATTAGAAGAATTTGCATCCATGGGCAGCTTTTGTATAGAGCTTATAAGTTGTAAGATATTATTTTCTCAATTCCCTTATGGACTGGTCTTTATATACTATTTTGGATGGACTCCTAAACCATCTATATAAAAAAACCATGTGCTGTAAACATGTGTGCAACTAAACCATTTTGGAATAGGAACCCTAGTACCTACACTGATGTTTTGGAAGTAGATTTAATCTTAGGGCATAAATGGACTATTGCTACCCAAGCACCACTATGCTTTGCTAGAGATAGAGTCATCATCATGGTCAACGACAAAAAGTTGACAATACCATACTGTGAGGAAGAGGATCCAACTTTGATGGATTTCTATGATGCTGGACACAAAAGGATACAAGCCTCTTCCACAAAATCTCCTCTACACAATGACCTACCATTTGCATCAACAACCAACTCCGATAAAGCCTCTACTCCTTCAACCCCATCCTCACCTACGAAGTTCAATGCCAAAATCTCGCAATCAGCAGGTATTCCTGAAGAAGTTCCCAGAGCCCACCAACCATCTATGTCTAACAGCAAGGAGCTTAAAGGAAAGGCCCTGGATCCTATGCATCTTCATTGACAAACCCATCAAAGGAGACAACCACATGCTCCAAGGCCTCATTGACAGCCACTCCACAAGAGACTCTAGCCTCATCATCATCAACATTGCTCATGAGTCTCAAACCCATAGCCTCAACACCAACCAAAATCAAGGAGGGCCCCAAACCTTCCACATCAACCCAAAATAAAACTCCACCACGACAACCACAATCAAGGTATCTTAATAGTATCAAAATATGGGTGGAGAAGTAGCTACTTGTAGCTCAAGGCTACTATGAAGGTGCCAATCAAATTCCGGTGCCTCGAAAGTCCAAACCTCTTCCTCAACATAGCACTCGAAAGCCAAGGAAGAAGAAGAGTACTCCACAACACCGTCCATAAAAGCCTATGAGAGTTCCTCAATGAGCTCAACCAATGCAACAAGTGTGGGTACCAAAAACACTACTGCTGCAAGCACAAGGGTACTACCAAAGAAATACCAAATCTTGGGTCCCCAAGCACATAACAAAGTCCCCTAAGCTTGCACAAGGAAAAAAGCCTCAACACCAAGAACATCGGTAACCAAATTACAGTGTTCGTCATCATAAAGATGGGTGCATGTGCATGTACTCAACAACAAGGATACTATGATGGCAATTCCATCATATGGTTGCTAAAATCAAACAATGTGAAGAAAACCTCACCAGCGACTTCAACCCCAACGACTTCATCTGAGGCCTAAGAAACAGCAAGGAAATCACTCAACCTCTCTCGTGCATTCAGCACCAACATAAGAGCTTGTCTGTTCAAGAGCTTGTCTGTTCAAGAACAAACAATTAGCAGTCTTCCCTACTGCCTCGACATCATTTCAACAACAAATTCAAGATAAAAAATGGAGACTTAGAAGCACATCAAGAACAAAATAACAATGCTATTGTCAGTCCTCTAGAAGTGAGAAATGAGTGCACAAGAAGCTGTTGCTTGCAAGTCATGACCTAGATGACCCAATTAAAAAAACAAAAAACCTCGAGATCAAAACCTACAAATTCACACACGGAATTCCATCTCATAGAATTACAATTCACGGAGTTCCATCTCATGGCTTAAGAACCAGCACTTTCATGATTTAAGCCTTATCTCACAAATTAAGCCCTATCATGCAATAGCCACTATATATTTGTTAAGTTTTTTGCTTACTATTCTTTTGGTTAAAATAATGTAGCAGTTACTCCATGAGTACATATCCATACTCATGCACTAGAGAACATTTGCACCAATGCCTCACCATCTGACAACTTCTAGCAGGTACATCTCTGGATGGGGGGGGTCATGGTGGGCGAAAGCCTCGTCAATGGTACAACCCATCGCCTGGAGTTTTCCTTCAAATTACAAACTCCTCAAAATGACGCCACCATAAGAATCTGTACAAAGGAGGAGAAATGTCGGCATACATGAAAAAACATGAAAATGAATCTTTGATAGTAACCACCAACATGTCCCATAAGTATTATGACTCCTTTTTCGTTGGTCAGGGGTGGTAATTTCAAAATCACTTTGATTTTATCTTCATTGGTGGAAATACCATTCCCCAACATGATATGACCAAGGATCACACCATGTTTCACCATAAACCGACACTTTTTTGGATTCAAGGAAACCGTATAGAGTCAGCATCAAAGAAATGCTTTTCAAAGGTAGTCTAAATGATCTTTCCAAAGATATGCCATAGCTAGATCATCCATAAAAATTAAATAAATTCTCAGAGATAATCCTTGAAGGCTGCACACATCAATATTTAGAAAGTGGCTACGGCATTGGTTAGCTTGAAAGGCATAATCTTATACTAAAATATTCCTCATTCTATAATGAAGGCTTTCTTATGTTGATTGATAGGGTCTATTTAGCCAAAGAAGCCATCCAAGAAGTTGTAGGCTTCCTTTCCAGCTACGCTTTCTAAGACATGTTCAGTAATGGAAGAGGATAATGATCCTTTATCATTGTTGTATCTGTCTTCTTGAGATCAACATAAACTCAAAGTTCTCCATTGAACCTTTGGGCACCATCAAAATGGGAGAGACCCATTCATTGTTTTCAATCTCATAGATAAACTCTGCCTTGATTAGTTTTTATATTTTTTCATGCACAGTTTTACCATAGTTGGGATTCATAGGATGTTCTCTTTGTCTTATATAGGTTGTGCATCATCCATAATGGGAATCATATGTTTGCAAATCTCTTTGTCTTATATAGGTTGTGCATCATCCATAATGGGAATCATATGTTTGCAAATCTCAGGTGCTACCCCCTTCATGTCCATGTACTTCTAAGAAATTGCATCCTTGAATTCTTTGAGAAGATATACAACATCCTTTTCTTCCCTTTGAGGTTAGGTTAATGGAAATATAAAACTGGCTTTGAGGCTTCTCTAGGTTTCACAATATCAACTCAGTTTACCTCCATGTAACCTTCATAAGGTTCATCTTTATTATGTTTTAGCCCTTTCACCAAAAATATAATGTTCACCTATGTTGTATTTTCTTAAAAGCTTGGGGATTTTGAATACATCTTCCTCCAGTTGCTCCTCTTCTAGAGCTTTTTCCTGTGTTTCCTTCTCATCCTCTTTAAGGAGTTTGTTTTTCTATTTTTGGGTGGATCTAGATAACTTTTCAGAGGTAACCTCTTCCAAGTGAACCTCCATTGTTATTCTAGAATCCTAAACAATTAGGACTATTGTTTTCAAATAAGTGGTGTTGCTCCACTCTTTAGCCATTGTCCCTTTCTACGAGATTGTAAAAGGATCTAACGGATTTTATATATTGCAAGTAATGTTCTTCACTTTCAAGATCATGATGGGATGTTGGAACTTTCATTTTCAAGGACTTTTTCCTTATTTTACCCAACTTCTTTTCAACAAGCCTAGTTACTCCTCTTCTTAACAAGTGCTTGTGGTAAAGCAAGTTGACTTTGAGTAGGCAAAGCTAATGTTCTCGAATTAGCTTTTAATGCTAGGGTAGTATCTAGTGTTGTGGTTTCCCATGCAAGTACAATAGCCACACCCTAGATTTTACCTGACTTTCAAGTGAAGACATTTAATTGTTGTATGATAAGATTCACAGTATGTGTACCAAACCATGTCTCACCTATAGCAATGTCTAATGTCATGGTTACCCATACAAGCATAATATCCACACCGTAGATTTGGCCTTCGTTTCAAGTGCAGACCCTCAATTGTTGTATGTGCACCAAACCATGTCTCTTTTAGGGTGGAGATGGGGATTGCCCCCCTTCTTCGGAGTAATTTTAAACTCATCCTTTAAACTTTCCAATTAGATTAGTTTCTTTCTTATTTCTTATTTCCTCCTGACCTATTTCTTCTATGTCTAGTTTTGAATGATGCTTTGGAGCTATGAACTTCTCAAGGTGATCCTATAAAGTTTTCAACCAATGCATTCATTGAAGGTCTTGTGTCTTCCAACATATAGCATATCGTGCAATTTCACTTTGTAAACCACCTAAAGTGAGTGAAATCAATTGTTTCTAGTTAGGTTTCTCTTTAGGCTTTGACCTGCTATGGAGATACTTGGCCCTATTGATATATTCACACACAAATAGTCTCTTATTCCCTTTGCTTCTTTAGAGTGTTGTGAGTTGGTTTATTGAGCACTCCACTTGGCACCAAATTTGGCATAAGGAATTAAAAAAGACTCATTTTAAATCTTTGTAAGTTGATTTACCCTTACTTTAGCCTTAGGTTCCAAGGTTCAAAACCATTTGGCTAACCCATGCTCTAAGGGTGAATCCAAATGATCTAATCCTTGTGAGATCATCATTAACATGCAAAGCATCATGTACTTTCTCAAAGGCTACCCACTCAATTTTTGCATTACCTTCAACACACTCCAAACTCTAGAGTTTCTTCTTTTTCCTTCTCTTTCTCTAGGTCCATACGGCTTAGTTTCCACATGAATTGGAGGTTTCTTGGCTACTAGTGTTGTAGCTATACCTCTGCCACATAAATTGGATGCTAGTTTTGAACCTATAACCCACATGTGATATATGATACATGATTCAGTTGGAATGGGATGGGTCTTTAGGGGCGTAGGAGCTAGAACTCCCACTCCTCCTCCTCCTCTAATTGATATAGCATATACCTGTGGATGATTGTAACTATGAGTAGGGTGATGATTGTAACTATGAGTAGGGTGATGATTGTAACTATGAGTAGGGTGATGCAGTCCTATAATTAATTCAAACTTTCTATTTGGCAGGAGAACATGTCCGATAGTTCTCACGCGACCAATGAGTGCCAACAACTATTCTTGACTAGAAATTGAAACATCGTGAGCTAAAGCGAGGAATCTTGATTATAACAACATTTACAATAAGTATCATGGTGGAGAGCAAAGAGGGAATGCTAGGTGGTGAAGGGGTTGACACAATTGAGGTCATAAGGACCCTTATAACCTCAATGCTAGGTAGGGAAGGGGTTACACAGAGGGTTGACACAATTAAGGTTATAAGTGTGGTTGAGATGTCAAGCTCAATATGAGCTGACACTTATGATATGCCTGGGTGACCATTTTCGCCACTTACATCTTTGGCGTGTTTGTTGGTAGGATGCTAACATGATAGATCTTCGCCAATGGTTCTATAGCTAGACTATACCAGGTACTATTCCACCACTGCATTATGGCAGACTTATCTTGCCAACTCGCTCACTTAGCATGTTCACATTATGGACCACATGTACATAGTACTTTAGCACTTATGTTGTATTTCCCTTATCTTTTGTTAGAACCTTTTTTGTTGAGAAGAAGAACAACAATGTTCAGCCTCTCATCTTGTATGTTCTCTTATAGGGTTTGTGTGAGTGTGTGTGTGTGTGCTTGCAAGATCTCAAGCTCTCTTCCTCCTTGCATCTTTTCAATAAGGACACTTATCAGATTAGCATCAAAGTATTGCATGATGCACTTAGATATTCTTATATTTATGTTACCTCCTATAATTTTGAGCCATATATATACTATCTAAAATGTAATGCAATGGTCTATTATGGTGTATGTTATATGTCATGTCTATGAATTGTTGTTAGGTTCACTTACGAGGGAAACTATATTTGGATATAATTTTTCAGCTGGAAACACATTTCGGGCACATCTTCACCTCTCTTTTTCAATTCGCAGGCATTCGCACATGCGCTATGGGTAAGTTTTGATTCTCTCTAGATTTCTGTTTTTGGAACTGCAGGAAGGGCAATTGGTTGTGTAGACACTATGTGTACTACAAAGAGGTCTTACATTTACCATTGGGTGTATGTATGTAAATTGAGGTCACTAGTTGTGACATTTTGGGTGCAGTATAGTATCGCTATGGAGAATACAACAGTTTGTGCAGGACAAACAAGAGTGTTATTTTTGGTGAGTTGGTGTTGTAGATAAGATGTTGAATGATCAAATTAACTAGATTGTTGCAGAGAGCTTGACAAGAACAACTTCCATGCTCGGCGGTTTAGATTGATAAATTTTCTATTAGGAAAAGGCTATTGGGACTCCATTGAAGGTGAACATGAGGAGGCACTAGAGATACTGAAGATTAATCCAATTGTTGCAGATGTAAAGAATACAAGGATTGGAATCAAGGATCAAGGAAATTCATGTATTGGCTTTCTATTAGTATATAGGACACCATGATTGGGCATATACAAGATGCCAAGTCACCCAAGGTAGCACGGGACACCTTGGTGACGTTGTATGAAACTAACACAAAGGCATGAAAGATTCAGTTAAAGAATGGACTTCATACCATGGAGAAGAAAAACATGTCTCTGAATGATTATGTGTTGAATATCAAGGGCATTGTGGAATCCCTTACATCGATTGGTGCTTTTCTTGATGATAATGATAAGGTGGAAGTATGTCTATGAGGTCTCGGGCCACAGTACAAGGCATTCAAGATGTCTATTCAGACTCGAAAGAACATTCCCAACTTCATAGATTTAGTGTCAATACTCCATTGAAGAAAAGAGTTTGGGTGAAGACCAATCTGTACAAAACAAAGGCAGTTCATAGCAATAGGCCTTCTACACAAGTGTAAGTAGAGGACAAGGTAGAGGTTGAGGCCGTGGCCAAGGTGGTGGCCGAATAGTTAATCAAAATTATGGTCAGCAATAACACTCCCATGAATCACAACAATAACACATGGGTGGAAGAGGCAAGTTTAGAGGCAAGGGGAGTCAAAGAGGTCATCGAAATTGGCAAAGGTAGCAAAATGATACATGAGGATATTTTTATCGTGGGGAAAATCTGGGCATGTGCAGGCAAATTGCTATAAGAAGCAAAATGACATGAGAAGTGGAAAAGTGCAACAAAATATTTATGTGTCCTCTAGCCGAAGTAATGAGGACAATGAAAGGTTGTTTGTTATGCAACATGTGCTTAATGCTGTGTCGAAAAATGATGTATCCACATGCAATGATGATATATGGTATGTGAATTTAGGTGCTTCGAACCATATGATCAATCATGGGGCAAGTGGTTTAAGGATATGAAAAATCTTGAAAAGCCAGGCTTTGTTGAAACAGGGGATGATACTACTCATCCAATTGCCCATGTTGGAAATATGTCATTGTCTATGCAGAATGGTAAGGTGAAGTATCTTGCAGATGTACTTCACCTTCCAAATATTACAAAGAATCTGGTTTCAGCGGCCAAATGATTGAGGAGGGTTTGTAGGTGCACTTTAACCTTAATGGTTGTTATGTAGAAGACTTTAAAGACAAGTGCAGGTTGGTTGCAAAAGGGATTAGAGTGGACAGAATGTTTACACTATAATGTAAATATTCCTGAAGTGAAGGCAATGTTTGCACAGGGTTCAGGAGTTGTTGCAGATACAAAAATTTGGCATGAGAGAATTGGGCATGTAAATGTGCAAATAATTAAGTCTATGCAAACTAAAAAAATTGTGATAGGGACTGCCTAAGTTTAAGGTTGATGGTATTATGTAGAAAGTATGTGAAGAACGTCAATTTAGAAAGAAGACAAAGCATGTATTTCCACATGAAAAAAATGTGAGCAAGAATGTACTAGATGTTGTGCATTCAGATGTATGGGATCCTACAAAAACTACGTCTATTGGTGGCTACAGGTATTATGTAACATTCATTGATAACCACATAAGGAAAGTGTGGGTGTATTTCATGGAGGAGAAGAGTGAAGTTTTCACTCATTTTTAGAATTTTAGAGTGATGGCTGAAAAGCAGACATGAAAGCATGTGAAACGAGGTCAGATAGAGGGGGAGAGTACTTCTCCAATGAGTTCTCTGATTTTTTATGAAATAATGGCATTCAGAGATAATTCACATGTAGATACACTCCAGAGCAAAATGGAGTTGCTGAAAAATACTAGCCATGAGAAGAATATGTCGCATTCAGAGATAACATGAGAAGAATATGTCGCATTCAGAGATAATTCACATGTAGATACACTCCACAGCCAAATGGAGTTGCTGAGCTGAAAAATAGGCACATTGTAGAGATAACATGAGAAGAATATGTCGCATAGCTATTGGACTGAAGCTATTTCTACAATAGTTTATATTATGAATAAGACTCCTATTGCAGCCATACATGATGTAACGTGAGAGGATAAGTTTAGTGGCAAGAAACCTAATTCGTCTCACTTGAAAGTTTTTAGATACATAGCTTATGTGCATATTCCAGATGAGTTGCATATGAAGTTGGATCCAAAGGTAGAAAAATGTGTGTGTATTAGATATTCCTTTGAGCAAAAGGGATATAGATGGTATAACACTACTACATGTGAGTTAAGGGATAGCAGAGATGTTGTGTTTAATGAAATGAGTAGCTGGTATGCTGCTAAAAAGATGACGTTGGGGTTGATGTAACTGGAAATATGATTGCACAGAATGCAAGTCAACAATCACTATTATTCACTAGACCCAGAGAGTCCTCTTGTGTTTGGTCTGTTGATAGACCATAGAGCGACATGCTGCATCAAAATACTAGCCATAAGAATGCAATCGCGGTACATCACGAAAAGACAAAGAGAAGGTTCGTGAGCCTCTTAGTATGCCCGACATTTTTGCTTGACATTCTTATGTTGATGGAGAGTCTAGTGGCTCGGAGATGAGCTTGGGATTCTAGCTATTAGAACACCTAGTGTAAGAAAGGCAAGAGAAGCTACAAAAATGCCAGTTAGTGATCATGGACAATGCAAGTCACAGAGATTTAGAAAACCTGTTGACAGGTTGACATCATTATGTCGCTCATCATTATGCATATATGGCTAAAGTTGTGCGCAAGATGTTGAACCCACATGTTTTTAAGAAGATATTGGGAATTTAGATTGGGAGAAAGCCATGGATGAAGAAATGGTTGCATTGGATGCAAATGAGACTTGGGCATTGGTGCCATTACTTGAGGACAAGAAGGCTATTGGATGCAAGTGGGTGTACAAAATAAATCACAACTCAAATGGAAGTATTAGCATGTATAAAGCTAGATTGGTTGCCAAAGGTTATGCTCAAACTTATGGCATTGATTATTAAGAGACGTTCAACCCCATTGCCAAGATGGCAACCATGAGAGTTGTTATTGTGGTGGCTACATCAAAAGGATGGATTTTACAGCAAATGGATGTTAAGAATGTGTTCTTGCATGATTATTTGCAAGAAGAAGTGTATACGGATCAGCCACTAGGTTATGAAGATGTGGGTCACCCTGATTTTGTATGCAAGTTGGCAGAAAGATTTATTTGGCTTGAAACAAGCACCGAGAGCATAAGTGGATGACTTGATTGTTGGGGGTGATAGTGGAGAGGAAGTTGAGAGTGTGAAATGTCTCCTCAAGCAAAAATTTGACATGAAGGATTTGGGTGAGCTGAGGTACTTCCTTGGCATTGAGGTTATTAGGATGGCCAAAGGCATATGGTTGTCACAGAGGCAGTATGCATTGGTCATGTTGTCCAAACATGGTATGGCTGGCTGTAAACCAATTTCTCTGCCATTAGATTCAAATGGAAAGTTGAGTGTAGTTGTCGGTGAGATTTTGGAGAACCCCACTATGTACAGGAGGACGATAGTGGGCAGCTTGATTTACATGATGATCACCAGGCCAGATTTGAACTATACAGTTAGATTGCAGAGTCAATTAATGCAAGTTCCTCGTCGGAAGCCACATTTGGATGGTGTGAGGCACACATTGCGCTATGTGAAGTCCACAGTAGACTATGGTATCTTTTATGAGGTTGGTACAAAGTTGTAGATGTTTGGATACACCGATGTATATTGGGCTAATAGTATCATAGATAGGAGATCTAGGAGTGTATTTATGTTCTCTTTTGGGAGTGGTGTTGGGAGTAGCAAGATGCAACCAATAGTTTTCTTGTTAAGTACAAAGTAGAGTATAGGGATGCTGCAATGGCAGCATGTGAGGTATCTTGGTTGCGCACGCTACTTGGTGATTTGGGGTTGTAGGTTGACAAACAGGCTGTCATATATTGTGACAACCTTAGTAGTATACGAACTCGATTTTTCATTCACAGACTAAACACATAGAGGTCCACTATCACTTCATCATAGAGAGGGTCCGAGAAGGAGAGATTGATCTCATGTATGTTAGCACAAAGGAGCAGGTAGGTGACATTTTCATGAAAACCATAGGAGCAGAAAAGCTTTGCAGATTCCAGACTATGCTTGGAGTCTTAGAGATGGAGTTGAGCTTGAGGGGAGTGTTGAGATGTCAAGCTCAACACGAGCTGGCCCTTATGATATGCCTGGGTGACTGTTTCCACCACTTACATAACTAGCGTGTTTGGTAGGATGTTGACATGATAGATCTTTGCCAATAATTCTACAACTGGACTACACTAGCTACTAGTTTACCACTGAGTTATGGCATACTTATCTTGCCAGCTCACTCACTTAGCGTGTTCACATTATGGACCGCATGTACATAGTACTTTAGCACTTATGTTGTATTTCCCTTATCTTTTGTTAGAATCTTTTTGTTGAAAAAAAGAACAACAAAAATGTTTAGCCTCTCATCTTGTGTTTCTCTTCTAGAGTTTGTGTGAGTGTGTGTGTGCTTGCAAGAGCTCAAGCTCTCTTCCTCCCTGCATCTTTTCAATAAGGACACTTATAAGATTAGCATCAAAGGATTGCATGAGGAACTTAGATATTCTTATATTTATGTTACTTTCTATCATTTTTAGCCATATATATACTATCTAAAATGCAATCCAATGGTCTATTGTGGTGTATGTTATATGTCATGTCTATGAGATGTTGTTAAGTTCACTTAGCTAACTCGATATGCACATTTCTACTAGCAGTGGTCTAGAGGGAAGTTTAATGTACTCTTGATGTCTAGATTAGCTTCCAAAAGTGTTGGAATCAGGGTTGCAAGAAAGCACACAGAGCTTGGAGAAGAAGAAGCAAGAATGCACACAACACACAGTGTATTAGATTGTGTCAATGTACAAAGATAAGTTAGCCCTAGAATGATGGGCGTATATACAAGCTGGGGAAAAAAACCTCCTAAGGAGGGAAAAAGTGCCCCGGTGGTCCTAAGTGTGTTCACACACATAACTGCCTATATATATGGCAACAAATCCCCCCTGGGAGTGATGGTGTGAATGAGAGCTGGCACTCATGTATAGGGAAGTGCCATGCCCAAAGTAGATCAGTCGAAAGGGGAGCAAGCCCAAAGCTTTGCGGAAAGCTTCAAACTTCTCATCACGAGGAAGCACCTTTGTGAAAAGATCGGAGAGATTGTCCTGTGTTGGCACATATGCCAAGCTAATCTCTCCTGCTGAGAGTCTCTCCCTGACATAGTGATAATGCACCTCAATGTGCTTTGTGCGAGCATGAAAAACTAGGTTTCTCACAACAACTGCTAATGTGATGTGACTGCTGTCAGAGCACATTAGCAGTTGTCAATGGATAGAGGTGGCAGACTCCTGTCCAACACCCAAGTCAGCCCCATAAGCCGTCTGAGCCACACACACTCAACCGTAGCTATGAAAGCTACCCCTGTACTCAGCTTCAAAACTAGAAGTGGCCACAACTGCTAATGTGCTCTGACTGCTGTCAGTGGATAGAGGTGGCAGACTCCTGTCCAACACCCAAGTCAGCCCCATAAGCCATCTGAGCCACACACACTCAACCGTAGCTGTGAAAGCTACCCCTGTACTCAGCTTCACAACTAGAAGTGGCCACAGTAGGTTGCTTCTTGCTCAACCAAGATATGCATGAGCTACCGAGCATGAAATAAAAACCACTTGTGGACACTCTTGTGTCATAGCAACCAGCCCAATCTAAGTCTGAAAAAGCATGTAAATCTGATGGCAATGATCTCCCCTTGGGATAAAACAACCCAAGATGTATGGTGCCACTCAAGTAGCGAAAGATGCGTTTAACTGCCTTCTAATGCTGAGACCCTGGGCTATGCATAAACCTTTTATAGCGATCAACACTACCATCTGGCTTTCGTTTCAACTTAAAAACCCACTTACATCCAATGACCTTTTTACCAATAGGCAAATCACACAAAGACCATGTACCATTCTTCATTATAGCATCATATTCACTTTGCATTGCAGCCAATCAATTTTTTGATTTTTGTGTCTCATCAAATGAAAGAGGTTCTTCCTCTTCACACATACTAGACACAGCCAAAGCATAACAATCTGATGCATAAGAGGCAAGCTCAAAACCTGAAGGAGTACGACTAGAAATAGGTGCATCAATTTTACTATCACGTAAGGTTTGCACCAACCATTTAGGCATACCTCTAGCCTGCTCATTTTCGGCCCTATCCTCATAAATTACATCCTGTAAATCTACATCAGAAATAGGCTGATCTATGATGTCGTTTGAAATCTGCATAGGCTGAATATTTGCCTCATTAGGACTTACATTTGAATTCCCACCTGTAAACAGAGGCAACAACGTATCAAATACATCCCGTGAGCTCACACCTGTCTCTTTGGTACATGATAACAAAGGCTGCACAGCATCTTCCACAGAAACAACATCTCGACTAATCAAGATACGCTTTGAGTGCGGATGATACAATCTATAACCCTTTCTCTCAGCACTATAACCAACAACAATGCATTTGACAGCCTTATCATCCAATTTTCTATGTTGTTGCACAGGCACTAAAGCATAGGCCAAGCAACCAAAGACACGCAAGTGACCATAGAAGGCTTCCTGCCATGCCAAGCTTCGTATGGAGTAACAGACTGCAAGGCCTTAGTGGGACACCTATTGAGTACATATGCAGCACACATGACAGCCTCAAGCCAAAACGCATGTGGCAAAGCTTGGCTCTTGACCATACATCGTGCCATCTCCATAAGTGACCTATTTTTCCTCTCAGCAATACCATTTTGCTGAGGGGTATACGGCACTGTACATTGTTGTTTTATCCCACGACTAGCCAGAAATGCATCAAACTCTTTAGACATGTACTCCCCCCCTCGATCAAAACACCTCGATCAGAACGGAGGGTGCCCACAGTACAATTGGATACATTTTCAACCATAAGCAAAAACTGTTTGAAGCACAAAAACAGTTCAGACTTTGCCTTCAGTGGATATGCCCATGCATGCCTTGAGTAATCATCAATGAAAGTCACGAAGTACAAGTGTTTACCAAATGACGAAGTTTGCATAGGCCCACATACATCACTATGTACAAGTTGCAATTTGCGAGTGGCCCGCACAGAACCATCCTTTGGAAATATAGAACGCTGCATTTTGCCCAAAATACATCACTATGTACAAGTTGCAATTTGCGAGTGGCCCGCACAGAACCATCCTTTAGAAATATAGAACGCTGCATTTTGCCCAAAATACAGCCTTCACAAACACGTTTTAATGGTGCCTCAAGAGGGGACAATGAAGCAACCATATCAAATTTCTGCAAACGCAGCAAACTAGCAAAGTGCAGATGACCATAGTTTTGCATCTGAAACTACCTTTTCATCAGAAACTGCATTTGCTGAATCTTCCACACACTTCATAAGAATTGAGCCTATACAGCCCACGAAACAAGGTGCCAGATGCAATAATTGTATCACCAGAAGTCAAATCATGAACAGTACATCTGTCATCCACAAATTTGGCTACAAGTCCAAGTCTAGCAAGCGTAGAGACAGACAATAGATTCTTCTTTATCCCTGGCACATACAAAGCATCTGAAAGTGTGAAAATGCTGCCATTTACAAAAGTAAGCATAATTTTACCAACGCCCTTCACTGGGTAAGAAGCATTATTGGCACATGTGACAGTATTCCCATTAGGGACAGCCTCAAGACAAGTGAACATATCACGATGCGAGGTAATGTGCTTTGTAGCACCACTGTCAAAATACCATTAGGGACAGCCTCAAGACAAGTGAACATATCACGATGCGACATAATGTGCTTTGTAGCACCACGGTCAAAATACCATACATCAGAGTCAACAGAAACTGCCAAACATGCATCATGTACAGATGGGTCATACTGGCAATACACGCTAAATGCCCATTTTGTATCCTGCACAACATTTGCAGAATCTGCATTTGTAGAAGCATCTGCTATTGTGGCTGCATTTGACTCTTTCTTCTTTGCCTCTTTAGCCTTTAGCTTAGGGCAATTCTTAATGACATGATCAAGTACCTTACAATAGTTGCACCTAATTTTTTTCTTGCCTTTATCAAGAGCCTTCTCAGACCTATTGTTGCTACCTGTGAAAGGAGAAGAAGTTGCAGACCTACTAAGAGAAGAAATAGTGGAAGGGGCCGCCTTATCACTTCTTCTCTGCTGGGCAGCAAACAAATGCCTAATCAACTGCATGCTACCTATTACCTGGACTGCACTTCTTGCAAGAGCTTGTTGACTAAAGTATCATACTTGACAACATCAGGTTTGTCCTCAGTAACAAGTCTCCACGTGGAAGCAAAAGCCTGATATGACTCAGGTAAAGCATCAAGAACAGTCTGCACAAGAGAATGATCAGGAATAATCTCACCTGCAGAAATAAACTGTTCCTTGAGATCTTTAATCTCAGCAAGAAAAACATTCATGTCATCATCTTCCTGCATAATCTTCGATTATATCTCTTTACGCTGGTAAGAGATTTTTGCCTCGTTTAGGACCTGCATACAAACCAGCTAGAATATCCCAAGCCTATTTTGTTGTTTTAACTGAACGAATATGTGGAGTGATGTTACGTTTGACAGAAAGTGCAATCAAGGCATGAGTCTGCACATCTTTACCATGCCAACGAGCTTGTTCAGCAGTGGGTAAAACAGCAGCAACAGTAGAGCTGCTAGAACCTGCAACATCCTCAACAGATCTTACATCCACAGAACCTGGACGTACATCCATACCCTACACAATGTTCCACACTCCTTTTGCAACCAAAACATGCTGCATCATGTATGCCCAAAGTGGGTAGTTGCTGTCTCCATCCAATTTATCATCATCAGGCAGACAACATGCAAAATATATCATTGCTGTTATCAGCCATGGCCACTGACTGAAATTGATGCAAAAACTACCTGTAATGAAGCAAAGACTGAACAAAAAACAACTCGTGCTATGTAGCACGGTCCAATTTGTCATCAGCACATGCAAAATACATCATTGCTATTATCACCCATGGCCATTGACTGAAATTGATGCAAAAGCTACCTGTAATGAAGCAAAGACTGAACAAAAAACAACTCGTGCTATGTAGCATGGTCCATAATAGAATACGTATGCCTGTTTTGCAGAAAACTGCACTGTCAAAATTTTTGCACAAAATGAGAAAAACACTTGTACAGAACTTGTAATGCAAAAACAGAGCTCGAAACGACCTCAGCTCTGCAATTTCTGAGAACGCTAAGCCCTATGGACTTATCTGCAAAGTATAGGGACGTGCAAGCGCTCGTGAAAGCTCACCTCAATCAGAGAACGTGAGTTGGAGGGTGCTATAGCGGCATAGCCCTGGGAGTCGAGGCCTGCTCTGATACAAATTGTTGGGATTAGGGTTGTAGGAAAGCACACAAAGCTTGGAGAAGAAGAAGCAAGAATGCACACAACACACAGTGTATTAGATTGTGTCAATGTACAAAGATAAGTTAGCCCTAGAATGATGGGCGTACATACAAGCCGGGGGAAAAAACCTCCTTAGTACAAGCCGAGGGAAAAAACCTCCTAAGGAGGGAAAAAGTGCCCCGACGGTCCTAAGTGTGTTCACACACATCACTGCCTATATATATGGCAACAAAAAGGTCCCCTAGAATAATGCATTCACTCATGATGGGGATATTTTGACCCCTTATCCTATTGGGTACAATTTGATAGCCTATCTAAGCATGACGCACGCCAGCTATGTGGTTCAGTACTACTGAATGAACTACTGAATGATTGAGTCTTTGACCGGATGATGACACTTTTAGTGATCTTGCTAGGGAGAGCTTTCTAACTCAGGGGGACTAGGTAGCTAAGAGAATGACTTCTAGGAAAGACTACTAGAAATTGGCTATTGTTGTGAGTATATAAGTGAAGAGGGTAGGAGGACTTGCACATGCAAGAAGAACTGAGGGGATTAGCCTAGCTAATTGTGTAGAGAATAGGATCAATGTGTCTGAGAATAGAAGTCGTGAGCAATGACAAGGGGCTCTCAGAAGCTATTCATATGGAAGCCATGTGGAGGATGATGGACATTCATGAAGAGAAATGCATTACCAATGTGCCAATGTAGGACAGTTCAAACCAAGGAGAAATGGTGGTGAGCCATAACATGCTAATTAGCTCTAGCTTTAACAATGCAGGATCAACAATAACAAGAAGTTGTAAGAGGGAGGTTGAGTTCCAAGATCAAGAGGATCAAGAATAGGGAATTCAAAAAATTCAAGAAGTTCAAGAAGTACAAGGCAGTGGTGGAGAAAAACGAACGCATCAAAATAAAAAACATAAAGATCAAAGTGAAGCAAAACAACTTCAACCAATAGCAATGGCACGAAAATACACAAAGTTCAAGTAAAAGAGTGATGAAGATCTAGATAGTCATGTCTTCTCATTTAAAACCACATTGTTGGCCATTAGAGATCTAATAGCTCAAAAAATAGAGCTCCTTGTGTGGCAAGGCTATTGGTTAAATTTGAGTTAGAGACCACACAACCTGTGCAACACATGGAGACATGGATCAAAATACTTATAATTTGTGAGAGTTCACATCTGGATCTTCTCGAGTCCTCATTATAACTGATATTTTTTTGTATGGAATGGATGTGTAGCAAGAGTCTAGACTTGCTATCAATTATGATCTACCCACTCAACTTGAGACCTACTTGCAAGATAGTCCTTTTGATCCTTGTTCCTATAAAAGGTCCTTTTGAGCCTTGATCCTATAAAAGCAATCTGACTCCACATGATTTGTTTTTCCATAGAAATCACATTATTTCTTTGGTGGTGGGTCCTTTGTATGTTCCTTTAAAAGAACCTTCTTCTCGAATGAACCAAATTTGTTGAAGTAGGCCTCCTCTTTGAAGTAGTGTCCTTAACTTTGCTTAATTTTCTTTTCTTCTTCAAGTAGAGAAGCCTCCACATCCACTAGTGTTGGTGGAGAAGGTAGGTTTAAGAGTGTGGTAACTAGCAAGCTTTTAAGAAGCAGTGCAATTGTTTCATCTTCTTCAAATGTCTTCTTGATCCCTACAAGCTAGGTTAAGATGCTCTTCATGTAGTTTAATAAGTGAGTGGGTAAAGAGTATCCCACATTAATTTTGAGCTCAAGAATTTAATGAGAAAAGAAATTTTTGACTTTTGAGCTTGTGCTCCGAACAAAATATCAAGTGTTTTCCAAGCCTCATTAGAAGTGTCATTCCCATCTATGTGATGAATAAGATTATCACTTAAACCCAACGCAATAATTGCAAGTTCCTTTTCGTCTTTTTCTATCCATGTAGCCTCACCATCCCTCATACTAGGTTTCTTCTCTTTTCCATTAGTAACATTCCATAAACCCTTCCTCATCAGATTGAACTTGATTTTAGTTTGCCATATGTGGAAGTTATGACCTTCAAACTTATTAAGATTCATTGAGGTAGCCATGAGGTAAGGTCTTACTTCTTTGATTTTTCAAAGTAAGCAGTGTCTAGTCCTTTTACAAATGATTTCGATTTTCTTTGAAACAACTTCAATTGATGCTAATGATCTTAATTAGTGCAAATCCCCCCTTAATAACTTTAATTGATACTAATGATCTTAATTAGTGCAAATCCCCCCTTAATAACTAAAAAATAGCTTGAATTGGAGGATGCAATTGATGCATCAAATGAAGGGGGTTTTGGGAAATAATGTGATAGCATGCAATCCCAAAGATAGACTTGAATAACCAAAGATAGACTTGAATAACCAAAGCTTCAGATTAACTCACTCACATGATTAGAGTTAATCAACTAGATTGATACATCAAATGAAGGGGGTTTTAGGAAATAATGTGATAGCATGCAATAGCAAGACCCCAAAGATAGCCTCTTGAATAACCAAAGCTTCAGATTAGCTCACATGATTAGAGTTAATTAACTAGATTAGTGACTTGAATAACCAAAGATAGACTTGAATAACCAAAGCTTCAGATTAACTCACTCACATGATTAGAGTTAATCAACTAGATTGATACATCAAATGAAGGGGGTTTTAGGAAATAATGTGATAGCATGCAATAGCAAGACCCCAAAGATAGCCTCTTGAATAACCAAAGCTTCAGATTAGCTCACATGATTAGAGTTAATTAACTAGATTAGTGACTGTGAGCAAAAAATTAAAAAAAAAGCTTGGATCTCACCAACCATTAATCAATTCTCTTCTAGAATGGGTGTGTGTACTCCACATCCCCTCCAAGAAATGCAAACATAGATGCTTCTAGGCGTCGATTTTCAAAGATTTCATCTGACTAGACTTTTACTTGTGGTGGCCACTACTACTAGAGTCATTTTCTTGATTCAAAATTTGGTGAGCACCTTATGCACCCAATTAGGGAACCCTAAGAGTGTTTTACTTCACTTGAAGTAGAAATACCAAACTTATGTTTTTTGTGCTAGCGAGCTGCGCCTCTTGCAGAGCAACGAGCAAGATGTTAGATTTATAGTAGGGAACGCTCTTTTAGATGTTGAGGGAACCCTAAAGAGCTATGTTTTTATTCAAAAGGTTTTGGAAGGCTAATCAAGGATGTTTACATTAAGCATTTTGAGCCTCTTAAATAGGCATTGATACATGAATTGATCTGAGGACTCGTGTTCTTGAATCAAGGTTAGCACTCCTATGATGTAGCCTAGACCTTCTTGAATCAAGGTTAGCACTCCTATGATGTAGCCTAGACCTTCTCTCCATAAAGCCTATAATTTCTCTACCTCCCCATAGATCAAGGATGGTGACTTTTACCCTTTAGTTACATGCATAAGTGACCTTTGAACCTTAGCCCTCATATAACCCTTAAGATGACATGTGGTGATATTCTAATAAGAGAGAGAGAGAGAGATCCCTTTACATCAACACAACCCTAGCCTCTTTTGATAAGAACTTCACACGTAACACCAAAGAGAGCAGCCACACTGTTATAACATCAACCCAATCCATTTTCTTTAGCTTCTTCAACAAAAACCCAACAAAGCAAGAAACCACTGCTAATCCCATTTTGGATTAACAAGTATGCTCCTCCATTTGAGAACATTAATACCAAAGTCATCAAAATATCGGTTAATCAATTGGGGCGTTATTATGAAAGTGATGACACTAATGCTACAATCCCAATTCATCATAATGGGTACCAGGCACTAGCTATCCTTGATGGTGTGGGACGGAGGTTAGCATCATCACAAAACGGTGTTGGGAAAACTAGGGAAAACCTGATCTAAAAGGAGCAGATATTATCGTTAAAATGGCAGACGGAACATCTTCAAGGCCCATTGGGCTTGTAGAAAATGTGAGACTTAAATTCTTTACCTTTTGCTACCATCATACATTTGTAGTAATGGACTTTCTGTGCCAACCAGACTCATATGACATAATATTGAGACGACCCTTCATGAGGGAATCCAAATTGGTGCACGATCAGGCATTAGATCATGTGAATGTGCATAGGGATTCGTAAATTTTAAATATAGATCTGAGAACGTGGAGAGCACACCCCATGGAAGGGCAATTGTTCAGTAATGATTCGGTCACAGCAGCTAAGTGGACCACATCCGTATAAATATGCGAGCCCATGGTGGAGAATTCCAAAGAGGAAGAGGAAACGGAAATGTATACATCACTTCCTCCTCCAGATTTCAGTGATGCAACCCTGAGGAGCCTAATATGTGGAATCTGGAATTGTTCCCACTACCTCTATATGTATGGTCAATTGGCAAACCATTGATGAGGAATCAGAAGAGGAGGTCTCTAGTATAGAAGGGACTGGGATCACAAGGCCGTACCAACGCCCACTGCCTTAGAAGATGGCGAAAGCAAAAATGATATATTGCTCGACAAAATGCCCTACTATGAAGAAAACCTATGGATGCCCAGTGGGGCTGAGATACCTCGAAGCCACTCATTAGGGGAAGGTTGAGGTCTATAGGGGCCCTTTAAGCTGCCATATTATGATTTTAATGACTTTTTGTTAAAAAGTTAAGTTTCTTTGACTTTAGATACCTTCTTATTCTTCAAATGGCTAGAAGTTTGAATTTCAAAGTTTCCCACCAAAATTGAATTTAAAATTGAGTGGGCAAAACCATATCATGTGACATATCTATGGAAAGAACTCAGTGAGTAGATTCTGGATCTCTAATCTCCGACAAATTTTGAGCTCATATGTAGAAGTTATGGATGTCCGAAATTTCAAAAACTTTTCCCCCCACTTTTTGGGAATGAAAAGTACAAAAAGGCATCTTCTAGAGAATCTTTTGACCACCTTTAATCACCTAACATTTTTGTATACATGGCATCACATGATTGGCCCTTTTCCTTAATAACCTTTTAATCACATGGCATCTTAAAGGGCCCCTATAGACCTCAAGCTTCCCCTAATGAAGGTACACGACACGTTTTTTAAGGATTGGGGTGAGGAATTGAGTAAGATATCACTTGAAGGGAAACATAAGGAGGAAGTCATCCTTCAAGAACCAAAAACACCTAAGCTTACGAAAGCTAGGTACCAAAAACGAAACAACGCTTTGGCAAAAGCTAGGCGAGAGGCCAAGAAAGTTATGGCTCAAACAAAGAGTGACAATGAGGATAAACCAGACTTGCTTTCAGCACTACCTGACCAATTCAAAACCTACACAATTGATGAACAAAAGGTGGTCTGACAGACAAAAAGAATTAAGGAAGATGGGCTATCCACATCATACGATGGCCCAGTTGAGGTCAAGGAAGTTGATATTGTAGGACCAGGGGAGGAAGCCAAACCTATTTATATCGCTAAGGACTTGACTTCAGTTGAAGAAAATGAGCTCGTTACTCTCCTTAAGGAGTTCAAGGATTGTTTCACCTGGAATTACAAGTGGATGAAGGGTGTACCACCTGAGGTGGTGCAACATACAATCCCAATCATGGAAGGATCGAGACCAACCAGGTAGAAACCATACCAGATGAATCCTAAATATGTGGCAAATAAAGGAGGAAATCAATAAACTCATTGTTGCTTCTTGCGGATTTCATCTATGAGATAGAACATATGGGTTGGTTGTCAACAATCATAATAGTGCCAAAAAAGAATGGGAAACGTAGGGTATGTGTCGATCTTAAAAAGGTTAACGTAGCTACTAGGAAAGAACATTATCCATTGCCCCTATACAGAACACGTTTTGGAGAGAGTGGATGGTGAAGAAGCTTACAGCTTCTTGGATGGATTTTCTGGCTACAATTAGGTGTCTAAGCACCAGAACTAGAAGACTAGCATAAGACAACCTTCAATACAATGTAGGTGATGCTTATATACAAAGTCATGCCTTTCGATCTTACCAATGCCCCAGCAACATTCCAACAATTAATGTGCACATCCTTCAAAGACTACTTGCAAAAGTGGTTGGAGATATTCATTGATGATCTGTGTACACACTCTTGTGATGGGAAAACCATTTGGCTTGTTTAAGAAAGGTGTTGTAGTGATGTCGATTATATTATATATCCTTAAACCCTTTAAAGTGCCAATTTTGGGTCAAACACGATGTGATATTGGGACACATTGTCTCCAAGAACGGTATATCCATGGATGACAGCAAGGTCAAGTTGATCTTGGAACTGCCACCACACCCACTAATTATAAAGGTGTACAAAGATTTATGGGCCACATTGGGTATTACCACCGCTTCATAATATTCTATGCTGAAATCTCCAGGCCATTATACAAGCTACTCATTATCTTTGAATGCATTGAGGAATGCCAAGAAGCATATGATCGATTAAAGCAGGCATTGGCTACTGCACCAATTCTAAGACCACCTAATTGGGACCTTATATTTCATGTGCATATCGATGCATCAAACTTTGCTACTGGATGCACACTAGCGCAGCCTGGTGAGTTCAAATTGACTGAAAAGATGGAGCTGCAGATACAGAGAAGGTTGCAGGAGCTGGGCCCTAACATAGTTGTCCATATTGAGGATGAAACTTCAGTGAATAATTTTGACTTGACAAAACTATGCTTGGCAGCATTGGCTCATAAGAATGAGTATTGCTCAGATACTATCATTCTTGCAAATGCTCTAGTAAGTGTCTTTTATTTTACATTTGTTTGGAAAACAATCCTTCTTTTACCTCCTTTACACCCTACCCTAATTATTGTTTAGTCCAATGCAGCATGATGAGAAGCTGGCTTAACCACGCTGTATAGCATACAGTTCATATTATTGTCCTGCCATTTCCTTCAAGTTAAGAGATGCAAAGGAAACTCCCATGGATATTTCCAATTGGTTCAGACACTGCGATTTTGATGTTGTCGATGTTTTGCTACTTCCATACCATAACAAGTATGTGGGTGACCACTTCTTTTGGGATTCTTCTTTAAGATTGAGATCTCTTGTAGCCTTTGATTTCTTAATGCTTTTTTCCTTACGCAGTGACCACTGGAGCTTTGCTTCTATTGACATCTAGCAGAAGCAATGCTTTTTATTCAACTCTCTTAAAAACACACACAGAGAGCTGAAATTGTAAGTGGTGTGTGTGCTATTTTTAACTTTAAACTTCATTATTTTGATTTAATGCACACTAACTGAATTATATATATTGTAGTTGTATTAGAAGTCTTCTAGATGCATTGGATCACTGTCCTCCTAATGTCAATCTTTTGGATTCAATAGAGCCAATAGATTTAGAGGTAGAAAGTCGTTCCCTCTACTGATGTCTATTTCATGCTATGCCTTTGAACTTATTGAATAATTTTGTTTTGTTCAAATATTAACAGTTTCTAACATATCTTTCCAACTGTACAGACACCACAACAAGATGATTCAAGTAGCCGCGGGGCTGGAGAGTGCTGATCAATGCCAAATATATACTTTCAAGCTATTTTGAGATAGGACAGCCAGACCTTGTAAGAAAAAATAATTTTCATTTAGCTTCAAAATAATTGATATTGGTACAAAGTGTTCTAAATCATCATATGCCATTGCAGATGAGAGAAGATAGCTTCAGCTCGAACTATGTATATAGTTTCAGAGCTGATACAATTTGGAAGTTTTTGAAGTATGCCTCCCCCAAACCTATTGTACCAGCTACTGTCGAGTTGGGTGAGAGCTCTAAAGTCCGAGAAGGTGTCATACACCTTGATGACACAGATGATGCTGATGTGGTGCCACAGGAACAAGGACCTAGTGCTGATGAGGAGAAGCCACAGGAACAAGGACCTGCTCTGCTGATGTTATGAGGAGAAGATGGAGCAGCAGCAAACAGATGCTCCAGGGGCAGTAGAGGAGACAATGGAGCAGCACCAAGAGATTGTACACGACAGGATGGAGCAGCAGAAAACAGATTCTCCAAAAAAAGACGATACGGTGAGCTTGGACCATGTAGAGCAGCCTCTGGATCAGGCTGTAGATAAATAGAAAATGGTTGTCAAGAATATGTTCTATATATACAATTAAACACTTCTGTACAAAATTTTACTTTATTGAATATAATACCTTTGTTTATGGAGTCTGTGTTATCTCAATTTTTAAATTTTCAATGTCTTTGCATTTTATTGAACTCTCTCTTCTTTTGAGCACCTGCAAAAAAGCAATATGAAACAATTGGGTAAAGTAAATTAATAGCAGTGCTTAATGAGACTAGGATAAGTCAAATGGTGTACCTTCTTATTGTAGATAAATAAAAAGTCCTTTGAAATAGAACCTTCTGTCTCAAACAGAATGTCATTGCGCAATTGAGCTAGGGAGCAACATTGTCTTAATGAGATATTGACTAGCACATCACATTCTCAACAACATCAATATTAAGAAGTTTATTTTCTGCACCAAAAGAATCTTCATCTTGATCCATTGGGACTAGTTTTGTGCCTAGCATTCGACTGCGCTTATAATAAAAAGAAAAAATAAAATTTTGTGATGCATTCATGTACTTCAGTTGCATAGAAGGTTGGACAACCTCACAAAACACTGAACTACATGTCTTCTTATCCCAACCTTTATCCAAAAATTGTGGCATGCATGCCAGACTTGTTGCTTTAACTGTGAACATTGTTTTTGAAACCTTCACTGGAAAGGTATTAAACAAGTCTACAAAAACTGTGAGAGGCATGCGTAAAGAAATTTTTATTATCCTTGTGGCAATACCATGTGTGTTAGCATTGTCTAGCAACAACTGATAAAAATGATCAGTAAAAAATATACCCGATTGAGCTAGCTCTGTTGCACATCGACCTTGGTATTGTTGTTCTCTTATCGATCCATGCAAAACATCTATAAATCCCAGAATACAATCGATGTTTTGCCATGTCTCATACGATGAAGGGTATAAATCTGAAATAAAATAACACAAGAATGTCAATAAGCAAAGAAAGAAAGTGTAAGATTCCTCCCCCACCCCCTTTTTGATGTCTAGTATCTTTCCCTGTAATCAATCCCTCTTCAGAAATATAAAGACCTTGTTTCTATCTGTTTTAGCCTAGAGAGAGAAAAATATTCTAGAAAGAGAATATTCAGATTTTGAATATTTTTGGATAGAAAAATATCTCTTCTAATTCAGATGAGTTCCCCTGAAACAGAAATTCAAAAAGAATTTTCCAATGTGCAATTGGAATTAATTGAAAATAGCTATAAAGAACCTTAGCCTAAGGGTCTAGATTTTCAGAAATCTTTAGACTATGGTCCAATTAAGGTTCCTATGGACCAATAGCATCAATCCATGTGTAGGGAGGAGATAAATCCAACTTGTAAAAAGAAAATACCCAAAAATGAGTAAATGCTCACATGAGGTGAAGAGTTGAAAATGTACAAGGTTTATTAGTAAAAAAACTATGAGCAATATTAAAAGTATGACATATGTAAGGAAGAGGAGTTCTTAAAGGAGGTGCATATTTCACATAAGATGAAGAGTTGAAAATGTACAAGGTTTATTAGTAAAAAATTATGAGCAATATTAAAAGTATGACATATGTAAGGAAGAGGAGTTCTTTAAAGGAGGTGCATATTTCACATAAGATGAAGAGTTGAAAATGTACAAGGTTTATTAATAAAAAATTATGAGCAATATTAAAAGTATGACATATGTAAGGAAGGGGAGTTCTTTAAAGGAGGTGCATATTTCACATAAGATGAAGAGTTGAAAATGTACAAGGTTTATTAGTAAAAAACTATGAGCAATATTAAAAATATGACATATGTAAGGAAGGGGAGTTCTTTAAAGGAGGTGCATATTTCACATGCTTGAATGAGTTTTAAACTCATAAAAATTGAGATATTTCATCTCTCCTCTCTCCTCATTCAAGTCTAGTTCCAAAAAGTTAGCTTAACTGACCTAAAAATGGTCAAATATTGACCAAACTGATTTAGAAAATTCTAGAATCAGTTTGTTTGGTTATGAGCTCAATTTTTCCTATAAATAGAAGCCTCACCCTTGTTGAAAAATATATAGTGTTTATGCATCGTTACTCTACTCCACCTAAGCCAAGAACTGTGAATTCATTTAATAATTCACTAGTTTTTGGAGCTTCCCTCTTTCTTCAATCCCCATTAGTGGCTCCATCAACATACTTAACCAATTGATTGGTTGGGGGCCTCTACCGTGAACAAAGAATCAAGCAAGTTGTAAGGTAATTAGTGAATATTCATCTTTCTATAATTTCTCAATGTTTCTCTCTTCTCAACCCCTCTCAAGCTTGAGAAGTTTAATTGGTATGGTTTTTTTTAAATGCTATTGAAGTTTGAATAGTAGTGAAGAGTTACATAATTTAATAAATGCTATTGAAGTTAATGTTCATTTATGTTTAAATTCTAATGATTCTTATGTAAATTCTCTCTCTCACTCAAGAAATGGTCATACTCATGACCCATTCTCAATCCAAATCAAGCTTTTCATAAAGCTTTTCCTTAACCCAAGATAAAGCTATGCTTGAGGCCAAATTAATGGCTTTTTCTTATGCTTTTAGTTTATGTATATTGATGATTCAATCCATTATGGATTAAGGATCCAATTAGAGAATCATTTTAATTATTTCCTTAATGATAAGCTTTATCCCTTAGAAAAATTGAGATTTATCAGTCATAGCAGCGGAGCTATGGCAAAATTTTTATAAAAATTATGCATAAAAAAATTTTCATTCAAAGCATAAAAAGAGGACTTCCTACCATATTCTAGGAATCATCATCCTAGATTAATTGAAAGAATTTCATTATAATCATGGAGAAATTGAATTTTAATATTATGCATAAAGGAAAAAATTTTATATCAAAAGTGTTACTTTTATCATATTGGGTTTCATGCATATAGGTATGCATAAAAGATATTCTTTTTATACTAAAAGTATGATTTTTCTCATAAATGGATTTTATGCTTAACTTAGATGCATAAGAGAAATTCTTTTATTCTAAAAGTATAATTCCCTACCAAATTGAAATCATGCATAAGAAGATGCATAAAAGATTGATTTCGAAAGTGTTAGTCTCCTTAAATGGAATTTATGTATAAATAAATGTGTAGAGAAATCTTATATCAAATAAAAGAATTCTCTTTTTACACTACTACATATTAGCCTAATACCGGGGCTTGTACCGGCGCTATTTAATGGGGTCTAAAAAAGCCTCGTCATCGGTATAAGCGCCGGTATCGTAGCGTCGGTATATCTGTCGGGGGGTAATACCGGCGCAGATAACGGCGCCTATACCGACGCTAACCGGGGGTAATACCGGCGCTTAAACCGGCATTTATACCGACTTGTATACCGACGGATAAACCGGCCCCTATACCGACGCTGATACCAGGGCAAATACCGACGCTGTAGCAGAAATTTTTTTTTGGGCAGAATAGTGCTGCCTGGCTGTTGCCTAGCTGCCTGCAATGAGCAGGATCAACAACAGCAGACAGACAGCACCATTCTGTCTACAATAGAGCACAAAAACAACCGTGCTCGTTTGCATATTTTCCTGATATCGACAAACAAGAAATTAAATTAAACATTAATACTCAAGAATGTTTTGATCATATTTCATTAGTTTGAAGGTCATCTTACATCATGGTAATGCCTCCCAATTGACGGTCTCTCCTTCTTCTTCAAGCATCTCAAACAAGGCCACAAGGCCATGTTTGTGAGCGTACTTCTCCTCTCGCCTGCTTGGTGGGCGATTCATGGCCAACTCCTGCACACACGATTAACAATTATAACTTTTAAAAAATCAACATTTAGCCCACATACATACATTCAAATAAATAAAATTGCTACAAACACTTACGAATTCATGGCGCATGGTTTCGTAACCACCACTCCCGAGATGAGAAGCCCCTATTGTTTGCAGTCTTGCCCTTGCCGCCTCTCTTTGTTGTTGAAACCTGTCTGGTGTCTCGGTGAGCTCCTGAGCAATGGCTGCCCACTCCCTGTCATCTAGCCAAACAGGTTTCTCCTTCCCCTCTCTGAATGCGTCCCTCGCCTCTGACCTACGATGCCCCATCAAAATGCGAGCTGTATACTGTATCCACTCATTAGAGACGACATTCATAGGGTCAGATGGCTGGAACTCTTGCTTTATCTTTGTGTTTATATAATTTTTCTTTCCCTTGTCTTGCTGATCCCATTTAGTCATGACAGAGTCATGAAACTGTATAGTGCACAATTGTCGAATGCGTGTCTTCATTGCCTTCCCTGCACTATCCATTATTGGTGCCCCATCCCTAATTGTGTAAATCTTGCTGTTGTCATGGTCATGTGCACCCCAGGGAGTGGAAGGTGACCCTATGGGTGTGCTATCAACAGATGAGAGCGAAGGACGACGCTCACGTGGTGGTGGTGTCACAGCATCTGTGGCACTACCACCACAACAACCTCCACCTGAAGACCTACTACGTGAGCGCCGTCTATGTGAAGACGTGGTAGATCGAGCTGTAACAGGAGTGGAAGGCTGTGTGGTACGAGGTGTGGGAGCTGCTGTCGTACCCACGGGTGTGGGAACTGGCGTCGGGAATCCAGATGGTGAGGCAGATGTCCCTGCTCCAGAACCCCAAAAACTCTGAGCCATGGCTCTCTGCTCTGGAGTCATGGACGAAAGAAAACCATATAACTGCTGGGGACTCATGCCCTGCGGTGTAGGATTAAATGAGAAATCTGGACTGTAGTCGTAGGGCGGTGAGTCACCCATGGCCTGTTGGACAAAAAACCATATGACAAACTTGTACGGAATGAAAATTACACGGTAAACAATGAATGAAAGAACCATAAGATAAACATTAACATTGATAAACAACATTGGTAAAACTATATCAACTTGCTCCTACAGTAGTGATTATGATGGTAAACATTAACAATGGTAAACAATGAATGGACCTTCAATGTCATAAAACCATTACAAATATGTCATAACTATTTGCATAATCATTAAGATACATCATTTTATAAATCATTATCTATTCTATCATCCTCATTAAGATCAGTAGCCCCAAAGAGATCTATGTCTATGCACATTTCAGCATCCTCATCATTAAAAGTTCCTTGATGAAGGATGTCTTCATCATCTATGTCTTCTTCCTCAACTTGATTTTCAGCTTCCTTCGTTTGCACCTCTTCATTTGGATCTTGCTCTAGTTCCTTCTCTTCATTTGCTTGCTCCTCTTCATTGTTGATATCGGCTTGTTCTTGCTGCTCTCCATTACCCTGTGCATCCACATCACCTTGTTGTAGCTCAAATTCTTCAAAAATTTGCTTGCTGCGGGGGGCGACTTGAACCACAAACAGCCAGCGTGGATCTTTTGGATCCGCTTTAAAGACAACCTGCTCACAATGCTCTGGGCGCACAAAAGTATCTTGCTGATCGGTCCATACCTTTGTGGAGTCCACTTGGATGAGGCCACTCTTGTCTCTACGTACAGATGCATGTGGCCCATTCATGATTACCTTGAACCACTTCACATCGAAGATAAACAACTCAAAACTTCTGAAGCCAACCTTCAATATATCTTGAATGGTTCCAAAGTAATCAAGCATTCCAGTAATTGTGTTATCAGCATCATGAAATATTCCAGCATCATGAACATGCTCGTTGCAAATCCTTCGTTTTCGAAAGATTTGGTACTTACATCGCATGCATGGACACGCTATTCTCTCTTCAAGATTGAGAGGCTCCATCTAGCAAGATAACATGTATATGCAGCTCGTTAAACACAAATCAGCTTATCTCCTCTCCATACAAAAGTAAATAGAATTTGCACAAGGATGGAGAGAGAAGCTATCTCTATTCATAAATAGCTGTTTATATATAAAGACCTTATGCAATAATCTAAATGCATATTATAAGTATAAGCTTGCATAATAAGGCTGCAAGACTTATGCATAAGCTCTATGCATAAGCCTTATGCATAAGTCTTATGCATAAGCTCTATGCATAAGCCATATGCATAAGTCTTATGCACACGCTCTATGCATAAGTCTTATGCGTAAACCCTAGGATTGAATTACGGTTTTGTAAATTCCGCCAGAGTCTCCTTTGTAATTGAAACCAAATCTCAATTGAAAATGCAACTTCTTAAAACTTGTACGCAATACTCTTTGCATCCCACAATGTCATGAAAGATCATATGCATTTGCAATATCCACACAATATGACAGAAAAGGGGTCCCATTGCCCAAATGCATCCACAAAGTCGATGGTGAGGATTGTTGAGGACGCGCGTTGAAGCTTGCCGATCTCCCGGCCAAGCTCTTCTCACCCCTTCACCGAGTTTTCCTCCAAGGTGAAGGTTGAGGCCATTTCTTCACACCGGTGTACCTAATCCCCCTTCGTACCGCTTTACCAAGCAATCACGGCACAAAGAGTTCAAGCCATTCTCCCCTTGGCCTCTCCAACCAATGCCAAGGTACCCTTACACATTGCTAGATTCTATAGAAACTTGAAGTGGTTGCAATGGTGAGTGTAGGTACAAAATGATGTGGATAATATCAAATGATAGAACAAGTTTGTTGGCTTACAAGCATTGAGCATGACTCATGCCCTTTTACAATTTAGAACTCAGCAATAAAGCATGGACTCATGCCTCAATCCATCATCCAAAAGCTCCATTGGAAATTAACAATTCACAATGCCCTCACCATGGCATTTGCATAAGCATTTGTTAACCACAATCAAGGCATTTGCAATTGCATTTTAACAATCCCTTTCATATAAGCCATATGCATAAGTCTACCTGCGTACGCTCTATGCATAAGCCATATGCATAAGTCATATGCATAAGCCTTATGCATACGCTCTATGCATAAGTCTTATGCATACGCTCTATGCAAGACTTATGCATAAGCTCTATGCATAAGCTCTATGCTATATGCCTTATGCACTATTATGCTAACCCTTAATCCCTTTCACATAAGCCTTATGCACACGCTCTATGCATAAGCCTTATGCACACGCTCTATGCATAAGCCTTATGCATAAGCCATATGCATAAGTCTACCTGCGTACGCTCTATGCATAAGCCATATGCATAAGTCATATGCATAAGTCTTATGCATACGCTCTATGCATAAGTCTTATGCATACGCTCTATGCAAGACTTATGCATAAGCTCTATGCATAAGCTCTATGCTATATGCCTTATGCACTATTATGCTAACCCTTAATCCCTTAAACATAAGCCTTATGCACACGCTCTATGCAATTACGCTCTATGCATAAGCCTTATGCACGCGCTCTATGCATAAGCCTTATGCATAAGCTCTATGCATAAGCCATATGCATAAGTCTTATGCGTACGCTCTATGCATAAGCCATATGCATAAACTCTATGCATAAGTCATATGCATAAGTCTTATGCATACGCTCTATGCATAAGTCTCTTGCATACGCTCTATGCAAGACTTATGCATAAGCTCTATGCATAAGCTCTATGCTATATGCCTTATGCACTATGCTAACCCTTAATCCCATCACCCAATGGTGTAATAAACATGATCTTGTTTTCCGTACATGGATAATAAAGATTGCAAGCTTATTATAGGTTTTATGCATAGATATTAAATTAATCCTTTGTGTTGTAAGCTTACAAGAACCCAAAACTAACCCTAAACCATAAAACAAGGATGCAAAAATTCATATGAAATAGCATAAACAAGAAAAATCAAAAGAGGATCTACCTCTTTTTCGCAAAGCTGAAGGAGAGCTCGAGGATTGGTGAAAGATTGGTGAGGTGAAAGAGCTGCAAAACAAAATATTAAACAAACTAATTAGTAAATTAAACACAAAAAAAAGAACTAATACAAAACCCTAAAATCTCTATGCATGCATTAGGAGATCTATGCATACATAGAGAGCTCTAGATCTCAACATGCATAGAGAGCCAAAAAAAACACAAAACCCTAAATGTCTTAATTTTTCAATTAAAAACTAAAAGCAATTGCAATAACATGTTAGGAGAAGGAGAAGAGGAGAAAAGAAGAATGAAGGAGAAAAGAGGAGAGAGGAAAAAAGAGGAGAGAGAGGGAGAGAGAAGAGGGAAAGAAATTACCTCTTCCGCTTGATTACTAGCGCACCCTCTGCGAAAAACCAGAAAATAGGCTCTCGGCTGTGAAAAACTTACGAGCGCCGGTATATGCGACCGAATATGTGTCGAAATATTCGTCGGTATATGCTACGGAATATGCGTCGGTATCGGCGTCGGAATAAACGTCGGTATAGGCGTCGGTATACGTGACGGGAAATGAAAATTTAAAAAAACCCCGCCATACTTGTCTCCTCCAACATGACGACGGACATACCGACGTTCGACATTTGCGTCGGTATTTTGGCGTCGGTATGTCCTCAACCTCTTGTAGTGTTAAAAAAAAAAAGATATGAAATGTGATAAGATGTGATAAGAGGTGTATGAGATGTGATAAGAATTGATAAGATGCGTATGGAAAGTGATAGGATGTGATAAGAGGTGTGATAAGAGGTGATAAGATGCTTATGAAATAAGTTAGGATGTGATAAGATGAATTAAGATGTGTATGGGGGGATGAGGTAAGAAGTGTATGTGATAGGATAAGATATATATGGGTTGTGATAGGGCGAGAATGGATGTGATGTAAAAGATTAGATGTGAAAGTATATGGGGTTATATAAATGGGAATGTGAAAATGGATGTATGTATGTGGATATGTGGATATGGAGATGGGAGTGTGGATGTATGAACATGAAAATGGATATATGCATGAAGATGTATATGCATAGATGTAAATGTGGATGTAGATGTGGATGTAGATGTGAATGTGGAATGTGGATGTATAGATGTGGATGTATGGGAATGTGGATGTGGATGTATGTGAATGTGAATGTAGATGTGAATGTGGAATGTGGATGTATAGATGTGGATGTATGGGAATGTGGATGTGGATGTATGTGAATGTGAATGTAGATGTGGATGTATAGATGTGGATGTATAGATGTGAATGTGGAATGTGGATGTGGATGTATGTATGTATGTGGATGTAGATGTGGATATATGGATGTGTATGTATGAATGTGGATATGGGATGTGGATGTATAAATGAGGATGTGAAAATGGAGATAAGCATGTAGATGTGGATGTATGGATGTGAATGTGGATGTGGATGTGGATGTATGGATGTGGATATGGATGTGAATATATGATATGTGATGTGAAGGAATCTGAAGTGAAGAGATGGAAAAGGAGGTGATTGGATGAGTACACATATACATGGAATGTGGAATAAGTAATGTGGATTAATGAGGGATAATGTGGAAAAATGAGAGTTAATATAGAAACTGTATTTGTAAACTGTTTGTAAATGCTGTTTGTAAATGGCTGTTTTATGTCAAGAATGCTGGGGAAGCATTTTGACCGTCTTGTGATTAAGGTCGTGGAGACCTAACTGATAAAGTTGCAACTGCTGACGGAGAGTCAATGGAGGACGTCTCGCGTAGCAAGGTCGACCGAGGTCTTGACCAGCCTCGGTTCGATTAAAATGGTGAGCTTCCGGTACGGTGGATGAGGGACCAAGGAAGCGGCCTATGAGTGAAGCGCTAGGTCACCTGCGAAGGATCCTAGAGGGTGCTGACCATACGGTGCTCGGGCTCTGGGTCGCCTAGGATACCCACGCGTGCGTCGAGGAAGATATTGGAACAAGGAGTAAGAGTTGTTTTGTGAAACCGGGCATGGATCTGGTTGACTGACCTTGCTGCTCCTCAACGGATGAGTCCATGGCTCTTTTATATGGATCTGTTGGTTGATCTTGCTGATCTGCAACGAGAGTCCATCTTGATAAGTGATTATATTGCCGAGTATTATGGGCTAGGAACTATGGAAACGGCCTCTGTGTGGACAGGTGGTGAGCGTTCTAGTTGCCAATGATGCCATAGATACTCTGATGAAGGAATGATGGGAAATTATGAATCAACTGGATAAATTGGGAGATTGTGATCAGTGGTACTATGGTTTCATTAAAGGATTGTTTTAAAGTTAGCTGATGCTAAGAAAAAGGCAATTTTTATATTGGGTGTGTAAGTGGTGTGGCTAGTTTTATGTTTGCATGAAATTCCGGCTAGGGGGCCTTGGAACTCTTTTCCTTGGTACCCGGGACAAAACCTAACCAAATTCCAAATTGGATCCCATCACTACAGTGGTTGGGCGGTTGGCTAACCCATGGGATCGGATGGGGTTAGGCTGGACTGATGGATCCGTAAACCGAGACTCAATTTCTGTTATTACGATAGATGAAGTAAGTCCCGGATAGTAATTGTTCTATGGATAGGAATCAACGGCTGTGCCTCTTGATGGGGAAAAAAGCGTTGATCCCAATGATCCAAGTGCAAGTTTCTTCCTTGATCCGACCGAGTATCTTTATAGGTGCAGTTGGATTAGCGTGATCAGTAATGATCTTGACTACGTTAGAGTAAAAAAATTATCCTGGTGGAATCGCCCGTGCTTTCCGGGTAAGGGAAGTTTTTCCGGGTTCGGTTTTGGAAAAATCGACGGATTAGTCTCTTGTCCGGATATCCGTGGACGAGGCCCCGAATGTGGGACCCCTGTCCCGTGCGAGAAGTACTACTTCCGCTGCTAGTACCCGAATCCGTTGCTCGGTGGGAACAGGGGGATCTCACAGTTGGTATCAGAGCCGCTTTTGAAAGCTAATAAAGATAATTAAATTCTTATCTGAAATCGGTAATAAGAATTCAGAAACAGCATTTTCATAATGTATTTTCATCCCGTAAGCTTCTTTAATGAAGAAATTTTAATCAAAGAAATTGTTTTTATAGATGGAAGTTCCACATTTATCTGGTATTCCCGACCTCACCCAGTCTCAAGATATGATTGCATTTGCCTTCGAGCATCTCATCTCTTCCCCTTCAACTCAAACAAGCCGAGTAAGACTTGCACGCCATTTCAAGGATTTATATTTTCCTACCCCAGTGGAGAGAATACAACATAAGTGGGTTGCAGGGCAATATGTCCACGCTCATTGCAACCGCCGTACAATGCTGTGGCAGAATCTCTCATTGACTATGATCCTATTAAAGCTGAAAATGGTGCGTGGTGTCATTCTATATCATTCGACACCTCGAAATTTCAGACTTTCATGTCAAATTTATAGACTCCTTAGTCGATTTATCCCTAAGGAGAAAATAATAATTTCCTTCGCAGTTAGAGAACTTATGTAACAGGGCATGACTATGGCCCAGTACCGTCGTCTTATACGTCTCTCGAAGAGATTTTGAATTTTGGAGCCGAACCACTCTATGTAATTATTGCAACTTGTATATAAATATACAAATGTTTTTTTTACGGACGATCGGATAAAGAAAAATCTATTTATCAGACTTAAGTCATAGATCTCCAATAAGATCAACTGAGGAGCAAATTATGTCAAAAGTTTATCAAGACGCACAAAAAGGTTGTAATTGTTTGATATAATTCATACAAATTGTTAATTCAAATTGAAATTCGTAAATTAGTAATTGGGTCTTCAATTGGAAGTACCGCAATTGTATGAAACCCTGACTTGCTTGAGACCTAGACATGATGGTATTTACCTTATAGTTTCGAGTATCATGACTATCCGTATATACCGAGGGTATAACTGCAGCTCTTTACCGATAGTATATACGAGTAAATCTAAGACTTGAAATTATAAGCGTTAATGCTATCCAGATGATGATTTCGAATGTGGTTGATATGATTTTTAATTCTGTTTGAGAATTGATGAATTGAATTGGATTCTGATTGAAAAATGACGATTTTCGAAATTTAGTTGAAATGTAATAAGCTGAGCGAAACCACAATGAGGATGAATGGGACGAGTCCCAGTGATGATATTCATAACTGGAATGATGATAATGATTTCAGCAAATCACTATGAGATTAGTGGATTGTGCTGTCAGATTGCTACTGTTAACACTTGAGACGGTAGATTAAGTTAAGGGATGACAAATTGAGAACTTGCTTAACTAAAATTCCTGTGGAGGAATGTTCAGAAGGAAAATTTTCAGACTAATGGACCATTATCGTGTTAAAGATATGAATGATATGATCTGAATGAATTGTTATTTAATGATGAGTTCTATATAAGGGATAATTATCCCCGTATTCTGTTGGGTTGACCAGAATATAAGGAACCCCAGAATAAATTGGATCTTAAGAAAAAGAGTTGTCCTCTACCTTGCGAGATGAGGACATCTCGCACTTTTCAAGTGGGGTAGAATGTAAGATTCTCCCCCAGCCTTAGAGGTATACAGGAGTAAGAATCTCCCTTTTTGATCTTATAATTATTCCCTCTCTAAAATAAAAGAAAGATTCTGTTTAAAAAAGGAAGAACCTTTTTCCTGAATACTTCTCAAGAGTCCCACCTATTTTAAGGATTCAGAACAACGAGTTCAGAAGTGAGAATCGATGTTTTGGATATCAAGGTTTTGGTCTCGAGTACGACCCAAAAGAAGTTCTTTATCTCTTGGGAAGTATAAGAAGTTATCTCCCAGATATTGTGGACCAAAGAAAGTAGGTGATTTAACTTACGAACTTCTTTTATCTCCTCATCTCAAAGTTCTTAATGCCTTCTATAGAAAATTGTGCCAAACCCAAATCATGGAAAGACGGAAAAACTTCAGTGGCAAGCTACCGTTGGCTTCTAAGTTACGCTAGCTCCTTCCTTTATATAAGTCATAACTTTTACTTGTCGCTCACAGTAATCTTACTCCCATCGATCTCCTTTCTTCCTAATCTCCTTCATGGCTTGGCAACAAGAATTAGTTTTATCCATAATGATTCCTCACCTTCAAGACGCAAGTGAGTCTGTGAAGAAGGATTTTATAGAACAGTATGAGCGCTCACTTTTCCCTCACTTGGGAACTTCTGTAGCGCAGACCAAATGGCGGACCTATCAAGACATAACTAGGGTAACACCCTGGGGTCAACAGCACTTTCGCAACAATGTCCGCTTGGCCATGGTTATTGAAGCCTTGGGTTTGGGTCCCTGATACTACTGCGTCATGAGATCAAGGCATCCTGGGTTTTCTGAGCGGGTCTTCTTATTGGCGTGTTTTCTTCCTCATGAGAAGATATGCCTTTACCCCGTTTTTGGCTTGCCTCTCAGAGGTCCTTTTCTTAGAACACCTCATACCACTGAGATAGGCGCAGCAATAACCCACAGAATCATTCCCATAGATGAGTTACCTTATACTTGTGCAGCTTGTGAGGACTGCTTTTGTGACCATATGATGGACGGGCTTATGGAAGTGTAAAGAGTTCCTCTATCTTTACTGTATAAGTTCCGAGAATGAATAAAGTTTAAATCTTGTTCGTATTTTGAATCTTGCTCTCTTTAAGACTTATCTTGGTGGTTAATCTTGATTAAAATTTTTCTCTAAGTCTCATATTCGTGCATCTTGCGAAATTATCCCAGTTTGCGAGATGAGGACATCTCGCATTTTTTTAAGTGGGGTAGAATGTAAGATTCCTCCCCCACCCCCTTTTTGATGTCTAGTATCTTTCCCTGTAATCAATCCCTCTTCAAAAATATAAAGACCTTGTTTCTATCTGTTTTAGCCTAGAGAGAGAAAAATATTCTAGAAAGAGAATATTCAGATTTTGAATATTTTTGGATAGAAAAATATCTCTTCTAATTCAGATGAGTTCCCCTGAAACAGAAATTCAAAAAGAATTTTCCAATGTGCAATTGGAATTAATTGAAAATAGCTATAAAGAACCTTAGCCTAAGGGTCTAGATTTTCAGAAATCTTTAGACTATGGTCCAATTAAGGTTCCTATGGACCAATAGCATCAATCCATGTGTAGGGAGGAGATAAATCCAACTTGTAAAAAGAAAATACCCAAAAATGAGTAAATGCTCACATGAGGTGAAGAGTTGAAAATGTACAAGGTTTATTAGTAAAAAAACTATGAGCAATATTAAAAGTATGACATATGTAAGGAAGAGGAGTTCTTTAAAGGAGGTGCATATTTCACATAAGATGAAGAGTTGAAAATGTACAAGGTTTATTAGTAAAAAATTATGAGCAATATTAAAAGTATGACATATGTAAGGAAGAGGAGTTCTTTAAAGGAGGTGCATATTTCACATAAGATAAAGAGTTGAAAATGTACAAGGTTTATTAATAAAAAATTATGAGCAATATTAAAAGTATGACATATGTAAGGAAGGGGAGTTCTTTAAAGGAGGTGCATATTTCACATAAGATGAAGAGTTGAAAATGTACAAGGTTTATTTGTAAAAAACTATGAGCAATATTAAAAATATGACATATGTAAGGAAGGGGAGTTCTTTAAAGGAGGTGCATATTTCACATGCTTGAATGAGTTTTAAACTCATAAAAATTGAGATATTTCATCTCTCCTCTCTCCTCATTCAAGTCTAGTTCCAAAAAGTTAGCTTAACTGACCTAAAAATGGTCAAATATTGACCAAACTGATTTAGAAAATTCTAGAATCAGTTTGTTTGGTTAGGAGCTCAATTTTTCCTATAAATAGAAGCCTCACCCTTGTGGAAAAATATATAGTGTTTATGCATCGTTACTCTACTCCACCTAAGCCAAGAACTGTGAATTCATTTAATAATTCACTAGTTTTTGGAGCTTCCCTCTTTCTTCAATCCCCATTAGTGGCTCCATCAACATACTTAACCAATTGATTGGTTGGGGGCCTCTACCGTGAACAAAGAATCAAGCAAGTTGTAAGGTAATTAGTGAATATTCATCTTTCTATAATTTCTCAATGTTTCTCTCTTCTCAACCCCTCTCAAGCTTGAGAAGTTTAATTGGTATGGTTTTTTTTAAATGCTATTGAAGTTTGAATAGTAGTGAAGAGTTACATAATTTAATAAATGCTATTGAAGTTAATGTTCATTTATGTTTAAATTCTAATGATTCTTATGTAAATTCTCTCTCTCACTCAAGAAATGGTCATACTCATGACCCATTCTCAATCCAAATCAAGCTTTTCATAAAGCTTTTCCTTAACCCAAGATAAAGCTATGCTTGAGGCCAAATTAATGGCTTTTTCTTATGCTTTTAGTTTATGTATATTGATGATTCAATCCATTATGGATTAAGGATCCAATTAGAGAATCATTTTAATTATTTCCTTAATGATAAGCTTTATCCCTTAGAAAAATTGAGATTTATCAGTCATAGCAGCGGAGCTATGGCAAAATTTTTATAAAAATTATGCATAAAAAAATTTTCATTCAAAGCATAAAAAGAGGACTTCCTACCATATTCTAGGAATCATCATCCTAGATTAATTGAAAGAATTTCATTATAATCATGGAGAAATTGAATTTTAATATTATGCATAAAGGAAAAAATTTTATATCAAAAGTGTTACTTTTATCATATTGGATTTCATGCATATAGGTATGCATAAAAGATATTCTTTTTATACTAAAAGTATGATTTTTCTCATAAATGGATTTTATGCTTAACTTAGATGCATAAGAGAAATTCTTTTATTCTAAAAGTATAATTCCCTACCAAATTGAAATCATGCATAAGAAGATGCATAAAAGATTGATTTCGAAAGTGTTAGTCTCCTTAAATGGAATTTATGTATAAATAAATGTGTAGAGAAATCTTATATCAAATAAAAGAATTCTCTTTTTTTTTTAAAAAAAGATATGAAATGTGATAAGATGTGATAAGAGGTGTATGAGATGTGATAAGAATTGATAAGATGCGTATGGAAAGTGATAGGATGTGATAAGAGGTGTGATAAGAGGTGATAAGATGCTTATGAAATAAGTTAGGATGTGATAAGATGAATTAAGATGTGTATGGGGGGATGAGGTAAGAAGTGTATGTGATAGGATAAGATATATATGGGTTGTGATAGGGCGAGAATGGATGTGATGTAAAAGATTAGATGTGAAAGTATATGGGGTTATATAAATGGGAATGTGAAAATGGATGTATGTATGTGGATGTGTGGATATGGAGATGGGAGTGTGGATGTATGAACATGAAAATGGATATATGCATGAAGATGTATATGCATAGATGTAAATGTGGATGTAGATGTGGATGTAGATGTGAATGTGGAATGTGGATGTATAGATGTGGATGTATGGGAATGTGGATGTGGATGTATGTGAATGTGAATGTAGATGTGAATGTGGAATGTGGATGTATAGATGTGGATGTATGGGAATGTGGATGTGGATGTATGTGAATGTGAATGTAGATGTGGATGTATAGATGTGAATGTGGAATGTGGATGTGGATGTATGTATGTATGTGGATGTAGATGTGGATATATGGATGTGTATGTATGAATGTGGATATGGGATGTGGATGTATAAATGAGGATGTGAAAATGGAGATAAGCATGTAGATGTGGATGTATGGATGTGAATGTGGATGTGGATGTGGATGTATGGATGTGGATATGGATGTGAATATATGATATGTGATGTGAAGGAATCTGAAGTGAAGAGATGGAAAAGGAGGTGATTGGATGAGTACACATATACATGGAATGTGGAATAAGTAATGTGGATTAATGAGGGATAATGTGGAAAAATGAGAGTTAATATAGAAACTGTATTTGTAAACCGTTTGTAAATGCTGTTTGTAAATGGCTGTTTTATGTCAAGAATGCTGGGGAAGCATTTTGACCGTCTTGTGATTAAGGTCGTGGAGACCTAACTGATAAAGTTGCAACTGCTGACGGAGAGTCAATGGAGGACGTCTCGCGTAGCAAGGTTGACCGAGGTCTTGACCAGCCTCGGTTCGATTAAAATGGTGAGCTTCCGGTACGGTGGATGAGGGACCAAGGAAGCGGCCTATGAGTGAAGCGCTAGGTCACCTGCGAAGGATCCTAGAGGGTGCTGACCATACGGTGCTCGGGCTCTGGGTCACCTAGGATACCCACGCGTGCGTCGAGGAAGATATTGGAACAAGGAGTAAGAGTTGTTTTGTGAAACCGGGCATGGATCTGGTTGACTGACCTTGCTGCTCCTCAACGGATGAGTCCATGGCTCTTTTATATGGATTTGTTGGTTGATCTTGCTGATCTTCAACGAGAGTCCATCTTGATAAGTGATTATATTGCCGAGTATTATGGGCTAGGAACTATGGAAACGGCCTCTGTGTGGACAGGTGGTGAGCGTTCTAGTTGCCAATGATGCCATAGATACTCTGATGAAGGAATGATGGGAAATTATGAATCAACTGGATAAATTGGGAGATTGTGATCAGTGGTACTATGGTTTCATTAAAGGATTGTTTTAAAGTTAGCTGATGCTAAGAAAAAGGCAATTTTCATATTGGGTGTGTAAGTGGTGTGGCTAGTTTTATGTTTGCATGAAATTCCGGCTAGGGGGCCTTGGAACTCTTTTCCTTGGTACCCGGGACAAAACCTAACCAAATTCCAAATTGGATCCCATCACTACAGTGGTTGGGCGGTTGGCTAACCCATGGGATCGGATGGGGTTAGGCTGGACTGATGGATCCGTAAACCGAGACTCAATTTCTGTTATTACGATAGATGAAGTAAGTCCCGGATAGTAATTGTTCTATGGATAAGAATCAACGGCTGTGCCTCTTGATGGGGAAAAAAGCGTTGATCCCAATGATCCAAGTGCAAGTTTCTTCCTTGATCCGACCGAGTATCTTTATAGGTGCAGTTGGATCAGCGTGATCAGTAATGATCTTGACTACGTTAGAGTAAAAAAATTATCCTGGTGGAATCGCCCGTGCTTTCCGGGTAAGGGAAGTTTTTCCGGGTTCGGTTTTGGAAAAACCGACGGATTAGTCTCTTGTCCGGATATCCGTGGACGAGGCCCCGAATGTGGGACCCCTGTCCCGTGCGAGAAGTACTACTTCCGCTGCTAGTACCCGAATCCGTTGCTCGGTGGGAACAGGGGGATCTCACAGAAAGCTTCATCTTAAAAATCCATACACCTCATAAAGAACAAAACCACAATAGAAAAATATACAATTAGGCCTGTGTTGCGGAAGATCATTTGGATAGTCTCGCAAGACAAGTTCTTTCAGCATGTACACATGCTGAATCAAAACTTCTTTCACTGATATCTTCCCTCTCGTGATTTTAAAATCTCGTATTCTTCCCTTCCAAGAAAATGTTTTTTGTCTGGGGTCTCTTTCTTTTGCTAGGTTGCATGAGCACCCATGCTCCTTTCGAAACACTAAACCTTTCCTCCCAAGTTCCTTCCGTTTTGACTGTACTTGAATTCTCTACCGAAGAAATAGAAGAAGCCGATCGACGGGGTAAGGATGTGTGGTATAATTCTGCCTTCATAGCATTATCATCCACAGAGCGTCTTCCACAAGAACGGCCATAGTTTTTATTCACCATGGAGACCTTGTGAATCTGTAACAACAGCAAAGTAATGTAAACAAGATAACAAAGTGAAGTTTCAAGAAAGAGAAAGTGGGCAGACAGACAGTTGACAAGAAACATCTTACTCTAAGCCAAACAGGATCAAGGGAGCAGTTTTGGAAAAGAAGAGGCTGCTACACAATGAGGCAGTGGTGTAGAATGGTAGACCTTTCGAAGGAAAGGTAGCACAACATTTCAAAGTTCAAAGGAAGGTGGAAGCGGGAAGGCCCTTGTCAGAGAAAATGTTTCTATCTTCATGTCCAAAGATCTTGTGAGAATCAAAAACCAATCTCCACATTAATGTAGCACGCTTGTACCTACATAAAGTATTGTTTCTTTTATCTATTTTCTCTTATTTTTGTGAATTTCCAATGTTAGGTTGGCCCTCTGTTGATTGGTTGAGAGCTTATTTTTCCAAACCGTAAAAGGCTCCAAAATGAGCTCCCTTTTTTCCTAATGATTAACCTGTCTAAGGACCTAAGCCTAGGAGAACTAACACTCATTAAGCCAAATACCGAACGTGATGCCGATCCCACTCTCATTAAGGGAATTTTTTGGGAGACGTAGTATTAACTAATCCTCAGGATATTTACTTTTATCCCTTGCACCCAATTGTTGTAAACCTTCGTAGTTGGTGTCGTGTGCTCCAGATCTCTAAAATCCTCGACAACAACAACGTCGAAAAATCAGACATGTTTGTTCCAGATGATATTCCTGACACACTGGCCAACTACGAGGTTGTAGCCCAGAGTTATCAATGGATCATAAGCCATGGTGGCTAGAAGTATGCAATACTCACCAACACTTAAACCTAAGTGAATCTTCTTTATATCACCCTTTTGTTATTCTTAAACTCTATCATAACATCTACAAGCATCTAGAGGCAATGTTAACAACCGTCCTTCACACTTTTGATAAAACACATATTGAATATCCTAACATAAATCCTAAGGATATAACTGAGCTCCAAGACTTTATGAAACTACACAAACCTAGCCACCCACTCCCAAGCTCACGCCATGGTCAAGAGAGACATCAATTTCATCATCTACCATTCTTCTTCAAAAATTCAGAGAACTCATTGGAGAAGTACTCTCCCCCTCCATCTGACCTTAGGCACTTTACATATTTCCCTGTTTGCTTTTCAACCATAACTCTAAAATTCTGAAAAATGAGTGAACACCTCACCCTTCTCCTTCATGAAGTATACCCACACTTTCCTTGTGTGGTCATCAATAAATGTCACATAATACCTACAGCCTCCCATAGACATGGTCTTCGTAGGACCCCATACATCTGAATGGACAACATCTAGTGCATTTCTGCTCACAAATCTATCACGTGGAAATACATGCTTTGTTTGCTTTCCAAATTGGCATGCTTCACATATTTTCTGCATACCTTCAACTTTAAACTTTGGCAGCCCTGTCACAATTCCTTTAGTCTGCATAGACTTCATTCTCTGCACATTCACATGTCCAATTCTTTTATGACAAATGTCTGTGTCTGCAACAATTCTTGAACCATTTGCAAACATCACAGCACTCACTTAAGGCATGTTTACATTCAATGTAAACATTCTGCCCACTCTGTTGCCTTTTGCAACCAACCTGCACTTATCTTTAAAGTCTTCAACATAACAACCATCAGGATTAAACCGAACCTGCAAACCCTGCTCAATCATCTGGCCAATTGAAACTAGATTCTTTGTTATGTTTGGAACATGAAGTACATTTGCAAGGTACTTCATTTTGCCATCTTGCATAGACAATGGCACATCTCCAACATGGAAAGAATAGTTGCCCTATAGCTTTACTCCCGCAAAGAAGAAGAAAGCTCCTCAATCAGAGATCATTTGCCGGTGCCTCCCGTAGAGCTCTCGACAAGGGTGTAGTCGCCAACACAAATAGGGAAGAGTAGATGAAGCTCCTACCCTCACACCGCTTCCTATGCTTCTCTTGCTTGCAGAGCTCAGCCCTTAGCATGAACCAGGCTCTGATACCATGAAAAGATGCAGGGGAGAAGAGAGCTTGAGATCTTGCAAGCACACACACACTCACAAAACCCTAAAAGAGAACACACAAGGTGAGAGGCTGAAAATCTTCTTCTTCTTCACACAACACTCAACACACCATATACAAAGATAAGAGTACACCCAATATGAAAAGGTACTCAGCCAAATACATACTAGGGTTCTCTATAGTGTGAACCCAACTAAATGAGCTAGCGCTAACTATGCCAGAATGGCTGTCACACAGCCTGTCATCCCACTAGCCGCATATCACCCATGATCTCACCAACCATGCCAGTGGTGTAAGTGTGGGGCCTATCCCCTAGGCGGGTCATCAGTGTCCATCGCCTCACTAGATGAGCTCGATATCTCAACAGATATGTCTTCCTCTGTTGCCCTTATTCAAATGTTTTCTAAAGAATTTATGTGAAACATACTCTTGAGTTAGTCCCCAAATGTCAATATAATGGTGGTATTACATTTAGATTTATAAAATCATAGATGATTATTTGATATTTTTTTAAAGACGTGTTTGTGGCATATGAAAATGCGTAAAATGTAAGTTTGAAAGAGACATGAATAAAGTGTTTTTTAGTAGATCTATTATATATATATATATAATCCATTCAACCTTATTGATCTAATATATATGTAATCATTCACAATGCATGACTCTAGTCCATGTGTAAGATAATACTTTCACATGTCCTTTTAATGGCTTACTTTAAAGTAGAATGTTATTTCACTTGGCACACTCTCTTATGTATGCCACTAGAAATATAATACTCTAAAAGTAGATTGGCACAAAGCAAATCTTTTAGGTGACAAAGAGAAATATCTCTTGGGTTCCATTATAAATAAATACTCTTAAAAGTATATTGGCACAAATTTGGGTGACAACATGAATAAAACAAGACTATTGATAAATATTTTAGTTGCAATGTGCTTATATATTTCCATTGACAAATAAAACAATATCAAATACTTAGGATCAGATAACATCAATAAAGCAAGATTGTTGATAAATATTTTGACTAATAATATATAGACAATGTAAATAAAGCAAGACAATTGATAAATATTTTTGGTTGCATGTGATGCTTACATATTTTCATTGAAGAATAAAATGATATCAAATATTAGGACCAAGATGGGTGTTGATTGACCAAAGAGATATTCCTACTGTCAGGCA